>NC_080540.1:228117204-228432940 GCF_028640845.1 Ahaetulla prasina | reverse complement strand
ATTCAGTCATAAAGTGTGGCTGTTCTATGGAACTCTGTCCCCTGATTTGTAATATCTCACAAGTACTTTCAGGAATTGACATGCATAAGAAAATTGCGAATACTCATTCCAATATGCTGTGTTCCAAGTAATCCCGATCATAATCACGATACATTAGCATATTCTTTTTTAAAATATAAATAATGTAGATACCAGATTGTAGCATGGCAATCTACCTATAATGAATTAGTCCACACCAGAGTACTTTAGTTACAGTTGCTGTTATAAAACAGGCTGGGGAGACAGGCATGAGATTGACTGCAGCATGAGACCGCTATCTGAGCAATGTTTTCCAGTTGCTGTTTATCAAGTGGGGGATCACTTACTGATGAAAAGATTCATTGAGGGGTTCTGTTAATGAAAGACAGGAGGAACTTAGTTTTTCCTCCTTACAGCAGACCTATTGAATATAAAGATTCAATCCACGTTTCTTTTTGTCTTTGGCTTCCTCTTGAGTGGACTGGAAATATTAATAATATATTAGGCATGCTTTACTGCCCTTTTTTTAAATCCACCTCACAATTATCCTTTTTTAGTGAATAACACCTTGATGTATTTTTTTCCTTTTTTTTTTTTCAGGGTACACCTGCTATGCGCCGATCGCTTGTACCTCAGCTACGTAGTGGGAAATTTAACGTTCTTTTGACTACATATGAATACATCATAAAGGACAAACACATTCTTGCTAAGGTACTATTATATTTAAAACGTTTCTTGATGGCTAGCTTTTTTTTTTCTTTTTTGGCTTCCTCCACTCCTAGTTAGCAAGAATTATACCAAACCTGAAGGGTCAGGTACAATATCCATAATTGCTATTGTCTTTAAAAGTTCTGTGCTTTTCTGAATTGCTTTTGCCTTTTCGCATCCCATTCACTGTCTCTGTTCCTGCTGAGTCCTTTCAAGATTGCTGGTGAGGGAAAAGATTTTGCTACCTGTGGATCCTATAAATTCCACACCGTTACTCTTTGTCAAGCAGAATAGCCACCTCCTCATCCCTCTGCTGAATCCCATTTACCTGGGAACCCTGCTATTCCATTTTTATCTGCAGCTCTTCTCCGGTTCTTTGTTTCTGAGCAGAGATGAATACAGTGAAAGGGGGAAAAAGAGAATCGGGCTTTGTTAACATTTTCCAGATGTGGAAAGATAACAGAAACCAGATTGAAATTTGTACCGTTTCATTTCATTTATGCATTAAGACACAGTAACTGAAAACCTTTTGAATAGACACTAAAACATGGAAGTCCTTCTTTGGAAATTACTTCAGTACTTCCAAGAATTATTTTGTCAAAGATAATTAAATAATGGAACCCACTGTAATTTGTTATATCTTTCTTCAGTTCACTTTGTTGCATTTCAGAGCGTGTACATTTTTTAACGAGAGGTGTTCGCTTTAGGAAGCTTCCAAAAATTTCAAGCTATTTTTTTTCCCTTTCTGGGACCCAATATAGGCACTTTGCAAATAGACTATCAATGCACCCCACAAAATACAGATATTTCTCAACTTATAAAAGTTCATTTAGTGAAAAGTTACGACATCACTGAAAAAAGTGACTTATGACCATTTTTTACACTTATGACCATTGCAGCATCCTCATGGTCACATGATCAGAATTTAAATGCTTGGGAAGTGGTTCATATTTATAACGGTTACAGTGTCCCAGGATCACGTGATTACCTTTTGCAACCTTCTGACAAGCAAATTCAATGGAGAAACCACCTTTATTTAATAACCATGTTACTCACCTAACAACTACAGTGATTCACTTAACAAGTCTGGCAAGAAAAGTCGTAAAATGGAGCAAAATTCACTTAGCAACTGTCTCACTTAGCAACAGAGATTTTGGGCTCAATTGTGGTCAAAGCTCGTAAGTCGAGGACTACCTGTAATCCACTTTTTTTGCACTTCCTTCTCTTCTTATATTTGTGTTGAGAGAAAATTGGGAGGCTCTCAATCCTCTCAAATCAGTTTTAAGAAAGATTTTTCCTGCCAATTCAGTCAGTTGAATTTACTGTGGAGAATGTTAGTGCCCATGAAGGGAGGGCTAAAAAGGTTGTCTGGAATTAAATATGTATGTTATTGGACACATAAAGCTCCTGATAATGATTTTCAAGATTCCTCAATAAAATATTAAGGGTATGGTTTCATCCATTCATTGACTCTGTTTCTCACTTCCTTACATTGTTCCTCTTCTCTTGCAAAGTGATAGTAAGAATAAATGGGTCAAGTTTCAGCCCTCTGTTCTATGAGGCTATATTCTGTGAGGCTAACTAAAGTTTACTGGGTTGATATTTTTTATATAGTTGAATGCATTAAATTGTATCAATTCACCTTCTGGAATTTTCTTTCAGTGATGAACTTACTCTGCATTTTGTGCATATATAAAAATGTTTAATTAAAGGATGCGAAGCCAGTATTTTTATTTTCTCTCATCATGTGTTTCTATTACTGCACATATCCCTACGGAATAGCATCCCCCTTATAAATTTGTATCAGAGCATTCTTTAAAAACCTGTTTTTTCTCTTAGGCTTTAGTTAAAGGATTTAATCCTTAAGGGTTAACTGGCTTAGGATGGATGGATAGGCTCCTGTCTAGCTGTAACTAAGATTCTTGTTCCCTTGAGTTGTCATTTTATGGACGTTGCTCATTTTTATTGAGCTTTTGTTCTTTTAACTTTATGAAGCCACTCAGAGTTGGAATTGAACAGCCTAGAAATTTACGAATAAATGAATAAAATAAAATCACACAAATTCAGTCTAAATTTTATTGACTATTGTCTATTAAATAGGATTGTATTAATCCACTATGCCTTTGAAGGTGGACGTTATGAGGGACGTTATGAGGTACACTTGATGCACTCCAATTTTAGTGGCTGTTGTTAATATTGTGCAAAATATGTACTAATTATTGCATACTTATTGCATTTCATTGCATACAAATGAAATGTGAGTTTTGAAGGCTTCAGTTTTATTTAATCATAATGATTTCATAGGTTAGAATCTCAATATAGTTTCCTACCAATTGTTTATGTATTTCCATAGATTCGGTGGAAATATATGATTGTAGATGAAGGTCATCGAATGAAGAACCATCACTGTAAGCTGACTCAAGTGCTAAATACTCATTATGTGGCACCAAGAAGGATTCTCTTGACTGGAACACCATTGCAGAACAAATTACCTGAACTTTGGGCTCTCCTTAATTTTCTCCTCCCAACAATTTTCAAGAGTTGCAGCACTTTTGAACAATGGTTCAATGCTCCTTTTGCCATGACTGGAGAAAGGGTACTGGGCAATTTATTTAAAAATGCTATAGTAACACATTATATTAAATGGACAGTCTGTTTTATAGCAACTGGTATAGTATATTGATACAGTGAACTTTCTAATTAATGCACTCTTAGTGCACTTTTAGTATACAACAGTGTTGGCGAACCTTTGGCGTTCTCGCGTGCTGGCCTGCGTGCCAGAAGTGGCACGTGAAACTGTCTCACGACGAATGCACAGCCTCAACAGCTCCTCTTCGCGTTCCTGTGCTCAAACGTGCACCGGTCAACTGGACATCGCGCACGCGGTGCCGGCACCCCTGGAAGAGCAGCGGTCTATTGTGCATGCGCGAGACATCAACCCGGAAGTTGGGGTGCTGGCTCGCGCATGCACAATGGACCGCCGCTCTTCTGGGGTCTGCCAGCACCGCACGCATGATGGCCAGCTAACCGGCACACATTTGAGCACAGGAACGTGAAGAGGAGCTGGTGAAGCTGCACATTTGTCGCGGGACAGTTTCGTGTGCCATAGGTTCACCAACACTGGTATATAAGAAGGCTTAAAGTGTTTGTTAGCATTAAAAAAATGATGAAATATGAGGGTGAGGGTGAAGGTTTATTCTTTGAGCTTGTGGGTTGGTTTCCGAATGTTGCATTACCAGGCTAGGTAACATCTTCAGCAGAGTTTAGGGAATGTCAGTGTTCTTCTGTTTATAAGGGCTTCAGTGTGGGTGTATCAAGTGAGGGTCTTGTAATAGGTCTTATGATAGGTCAGCTGTGAGTCATCAGTGAGAGTCTTGTGATGGGGAAGTTACATCATGTGAGGGTCATTGGGAGATGAAGTGCTCTTTGTGGGGGGGGGCTTGCATGGGTTGGTTATGGGTCGATGCTGTCTCTGTTTGGCTGTGCAATTGATTTGGATTCTGAAGGGTTCGTAGGCTGATTGTAGTCAATGCGTTGATGGAATTGCTTGTGGAGTGCCAGGCTTCGATGAACTCACAAGTATGATGGGTGGCAACAACTGGTGTTGTTTGGTGTCAGTGTGGGTAGAGATTAAGGATTTGGGATTGTGTCGCTTGACTACCAGTTCATAGAGCCTGGTTTTTCATTGACATGATGTTTATCCCACATATAATTGGTTGCAATGGTTACAGTTGATTTTGTAGTATTGTTGCAAATAATGAAATATGTATGTGTTGTTTTTAAAGTGTTTTTTCTCTTTTTAATCTTTCCATTTAGGTGGATTTAAATGAGGAGGAAACTATTCTGATTATTCGGCGTCTCCATAAAGTGCTAAGACCGTTCTTGTTAAGAAGGTTGAAGAAAGAGGTTGAATCTCAGTTACCAGAAAAGGTTTGTGAAGAAGAAGCTCTGTTGAAAAACTTGTAGTAATAAAATCCAGGGCCATATGATGCAAGATATACCTCTGTCGGAACTTATTCAACTCTGCCTGAAACTTCAGAAGGTTGAGCTTGGTTGTGAATCTTGCTTTATCTAACTATCAGTAATATCAGTAATATAAAATAGGAACTAATTTAGATCTAGATCCACCCATTTAAAAACACTATAGGTAGGTCCTCAGTTAACAACCATTTGTTCAGTCACATTTGAATTTATGAGGCTGCTGAAGGAGGAGACTTGCAGCCAGTCCTCAAAGTTGCAGCAAAATCATTGTGATGTCACTGCTAAGGATCACAAGGGAAATATTTTACAGCCCTGCCATTGGTGATGAAATACTGGTCCCAATTCCTGTCATTAAAGGAAGACTGTTTTTGAGTTCTTTGCTGGTTCAATTTACCATGTCATAATGTGTGTGTATGTGTGCATGCATGTGCATATGTGTGTCTTTAGTGTATTATTACACATTTTCTAGCAAACTTTCCTGCTGCCCTTTTAGCTGAAATCCAGTGTATGTGAATATAGCATAGTACTTATTGATTATAATAATTTCAGAAATTAATTATCTTCCAAATATCATCAATCATTATTCCATTGACTATATAGAAAATAATATACATTTTAAATAAAATACAAATAATTAACCTTTGGAATAAGTAAGAGTAAAACAGATAGGATAGATCAGGCGATAGGTTGGTGATGTAGCAAGGGAATTAACCTTTTCTGTATTATTTTTTCCCTGAAGTCAGTTGTTGAGAACCAGCATAATCTAGTTTTGCTTGCATTCTTATTTATAACTTTGAATAGGTTGTTTTGTAAATCTTTATGTAAATATAATTTTTAATATTAATAGTGCAGACATTTTAATACAGGGCTATGAAACTTGTGGGCTGCAGGCTGGATGCGTCACATGCTGGCCATATCCATGCCCGGTTTGGCGAAAGGGAAAAAGTCGCAATACATCACGTGACACCACCTTGACGATGCGAGTTTGATACCCCTGTTTTAATATATTTTTAAATTCATTAAAATGTTTTGAAAAAGCTGCATTATTTAATACTTATTGTCTGTTTTTATACAAGGTTGAATACGTGATAAAGTGTGATATGTCAGCCCTGCAGAAGATTTTGTATCGCCACATGCAAGCCAAGGGAATTCTCCTTACTGATGGCTCGGAGAAAGACAAGAAGGTGAGAAGACTGCTGGCATCTTGTCTTTTCTAGAACAAAACTCCCCTATACAAAAAAAGGAATTCTGACAAATAAATGATTTGAGCTTTCTTGAGTATACCTAGGGAAAAATCAAACATTACTAAAAAAAAAAAGTAGAATTCATTTATATATGAGACCTAGATTGTTGTAAATAACTGGTGGATTAAAAAAATAAATGGAGGGAATCTGTAATGCTTTAAACTGGGGACAACCAGCACGGTGAATTAACACGAATAGATGACTATTTACAAAAGGTTCTTTAGAATTTGGATAAAAAAAAATAGCAAGCCTAAATAATTGTCTGAAAAATACATTTTAGAATGTATTCCAAAACAGCCATGAGATTTTGGAAGAAGACAGCTGCTTTGAAAGATTCATAAAAAGATTCAGCTGGTAGTTGCTGTCACAAATACAGCATCCGTAAACTTCACCAATTTGGGAATATCACAGGGTTATGTTGAGTGTTCTTTTACTAATTTTTTCTGTTACAAAGCATCTCCTTCAAAGGCTCTAGATAATATATTAGAACAAGCATATACTATACTGTGAATATGGTGATATGGAAAATATGCCATATATTAAGCGAACAATGTTTTATTTGATTTTATTAATTCATAACTACCTTTGTGTCATTTCCGCAGGGAAAAGGTGGAGCCAAAACACTCATGAATACCATCATGCAGCTGAGGAAAATATGCAATCACCCATATATGTTCCAACATATTGAGGTAAATTAATCTTATCATTTCATTCTACACAGTTGCTGTTCTTACTTAAAGTAGCATTTTTCTATTCTTTCAGTGAGATCTTTTGAAAACAGTTTTGGTATAGATCAGCTAAACGTTGGAATTTCTGAACAATTTCTTGACATCAGAAACTTTGTCTTTGATGATGACTAATTAAATTCCATGCCTATCATCAAATGACTGACATTTTCATATAGTCAAGAGACTTTTGGCATCCTGACTGACATGAAATATTTTATACCTTTTTTTAATCACATGAATAGGAAAATAACTCCATTGTGTAAATTCCACTGAGCAAAAATTGCTGGCTTATTTTAACTTACTGTTGGGGAACTGCTTAGTTGGATTTGTTCCTGCTTTGCAGAGAGGTATATAATGAACTAGTAATTGCAAATGGGACTTCTGGTTTCCTTCTTGCTTCCTTGAAAGCCATGATGTGGTAATTCAATATGTTTTGATTTATTCCAGTTTTGAACCTTGACTCATTTGGGAGTAAGGAACTGAAAATCAAGTTCAGTTATCATACACAACTTCACATCTAACCAAAAAAGAACAGAAGTGCATGTCCCACACATTCACTTGCAGCAATACGAGACAACCCAGCAATTGTAAAGTTGTGTTAGTACAATCATTAGAGTGGTTGGCATGGAAATAGACGTTATAAATAGAAGTTATAAATAAGTAATTATAAATAAATGCATAATCAAACAAATACATACCCAGTTATGAACCATTATTTTCTATGAAACATACACAATGCATATATTGTAAAATTGTTCATAGATTACCAAGAAAATGATTATTTGCAATCATTTAATCAATTACAGAACTGAAAAAGCTTCTTGGATGAGAAACGAAGAAAAAACAAAGGAAGTCCAGTTGCCTCTCGAAAAAGCACCTTTGGGATTTAATCAATTAGTTGCCCATTATTTATTTAACCCAATACTTTAATAATTGCATGTAGCTTGCCAGCTAATTTATGTTAAGAAAAATATAACTTCTGAAATCCATTAATAAATTGGAACTAGAAAGCTGAATTTATGCATTTTAAGTGGTTCATTTCTAGAGCTAAGCGAAGAATTCAAATGGTATTTCGCAATGTGAGAACTAAGTACCTCTGTTCAGTTCATTTCAGAAGCTGGTTTTTTGTTTTTTTTTGCAGTTGATGTTGCTGCTTTGTAAATTGATTCCCATTGTCCCTGTGTGCTTGTGTAGTTCCCTTTGATTTACTGTCCATGTTTTTTGTTGGGTATCAAAGTGGAAGCCTAGAATAGGATGTGGATGTTTCAATTATTGGAAGAGATGTTTTGTACATGGTGCTATGCATTGTAAAGCATTTCTTCTGATGGATTTTAGGGAACTTTTAATATGGAAAAGCTAAATAATTCATTGTTATCATTTTGCAGGAATCCTTTGCTGAACATTTGGGCTATTCCAGTGGTGTTATCAATGGGTAATTTTTTTCATTTATTTGTGGCCAATGTATTAATAGATGGGGTAGTTTCAAATTAAAACATAAACCATTCAGAAAATACGTTGACATAAAAAATTAAAATAAGATATGATCTAGGCATGATGAAGCACTTCTAAAGCACCAAATTAATATTATATCGATAAAAGAAATTGAACCGCCCAGAGTTGTTTAAGATGGGCAGCAATATAAATCTTTAAATAAATAAATAAATAAAGTAAATAAAATTAATAAACTGTGTACTGTTAAGTGCCAAATAAATCCCAGGGTTATTGGCATTATTTATTGATGTTATAATTAGAGATCAAAATACCAAAAGAATCATATATATTAGAAAAAGTTATAAGACAAAAGTAAAATGCAAATCAGCTTGAGGGAAAACAAGTTATTAGAACTCTTAGCCAATTAAATATTTAGAAGCAATAGTAATAGCAATGAATAGTATCTATTCTTTTGGAGATACTCTTTTGGAGATACTGAGTGATCTATCAGTTAAGTGGAGGAAAATCCCAATTTTGCGTGACTGCACATTAGATCCCTATTATATTCCTTTAGTTTCCAATGGAGACATATGTTTCATATTTTTTCCCTGAAAGTAAAAGAAAACTTTATGGCACTGATTGACTGTTTCTGACTTTAAACATTCAAAACTGTTTACAGCAATTAACAATACAAATTTAAAAACATAAAAATAAAATAATACAATTAAAATCAAGAGAAGCTTAAAATTTGATTCAAAAAATAAAAATACTACTCAATTCACATTTCAAAGCTGGAGGATATGGATTTCCACTCATTTCCTAAATTGTGAGACATTTAGGGACACAAACTTCTCCCCCCCCCCCAGTACATTCCATAGTCTAGGGGTCACATAGGAAAAGCCCTCTCCCACATGCTAGATAGCGCTATGAAATATTTTCAGAAGGGTTATTTCTGCTGACCTATGCAGATTCACAGCAGGAGGGATGGTCCTTCAGTTAATTATGGATATGTTTATTCAGAAATATATCACTTCGGTAAAGTGAGATTAACTGCAAAGTATAAGCTTAAATTAGTTTGTCATGTCACACTCAAATTACACAAAGAAAATGGCCTTTTTTATGTCTACAAATTTTAGAAAAATAAGAAATAACATTGTGTGTAAAGCACGAAAATAGAGGGTCAAATATGTCCTCAGAAAAATCCAAACTACCAAAAGGTAATAGTTGAAGAGGTTGAAGAAACAATCTTCTGAACACTTAGAAAATCTGTGGATAACAAACAAAATAGAAATTTCCATTCCTTCTATTTATACTGAATACTGAAGTATTTCAATATTGGAATTCTGAAGTTTTACTCTCTTAGAAGCCCCAGACCAACTAGGTGAAAAAGACTTTCAGACAAACATGTAATTTATGGATTTGAAGATTGGAAAGGGTAGCCTAGGGAATAAATGAAATTTTGATGCAACCTGAGAAAAGAGAGTGTAAAATATAAATGTATTTATAATTGTTGTCAAGGAGATTGAAGGGTGCTTCTTTATAATCTTTATTTTACTTTGTTACTTTACTATTTTTTTTCTCGTCATTCATTAGTTTTCTTTATTCTGTTTATTTTGTCTTATGGCTTTTATTTTGTTAAAAAAATTGTTAATAAAAACTATATATTAAAGATTTTTTCCAGACATAAGATATCTTTCCTTCTGAAACTAGTCCTCCCTCCCTCTCTCCCTTCCAGACCGTATTTAGTCTGTTTGCTTTTTCTGGATTTTGGGTTTAATTTTGGAAGATAGATTAGTGAGAGTTAATAAAGACCTACACAAGAAAAGGTAATTCTTGTGTGATTTTTTTGTTCTTGTTTTTTGTCACAGAGCTGAGCTTTATCGGGCTTCTGGGAAGTTTGAGCTACTCGATCGAATTCTACCAAAGTTGCGAGCCACTAATCATCGTGTGCTTCTTTTCTGTCAAATGACATCCCTTATGACTATTATGGAAGATTACTTTGCCTTTCGAAACTTTGCTTACTTGCGACTTGATGGTAATGTCCATGTTGAATCTAAAGTCCATTTAAACATTACAATAGGAATACCTCTCATTAATTAATATGCTGTTAATAAACTAAGGTCTATTTTGTATTATTGTAACAAAGGCTCTAAATTTTGGTTGGGAAAGCCATGTTTAAATTTTTTTACTTTTATTACTTATTGCCATTGTCATTCAGTGATTGAGATCATTCTTTATTTTCTGATACCCTATCACTACAGTAAAACAGACCGTACTGTCAGCTTCTGAAATGGTGTTTCAATTTGTTAGCTTCCTATAAATGATGTTGAGATACTTTACAGGGATCTTACAATCAAGACTTAAGATCACAAATGCTTCAAATATCATGTTCCTTTCATCCATTCATTATTTTAAGGCCGTCTTTCAAAATAATAATGTGACAGAAATCTCAAAATTCCGCTGAAGTTTTTACATTCATTTCTCCAGTTTTCTAAAAGACTGTATTGTCAAGTTAAAATGCCCTTGATATTCTTGATCCAGTTTGGATTCTTCTTAGTCATTAACATTGATTAACATTTATTTCCATCATAGGAGGTGATATTCTTAACTAAATAAAGGATTGAGGGGAGAAATTTATTAAAAGGTTTAAAGTTAATTGCACAAGCTACAGTATGTCTCTACAGATCTTCCATGGCAGAAGATATTTTTGTGGGTTATGATTATATGAATATGTATAAAGATAAAATACTGTTCAATTAAATATTCTCCCTCTATTTGGTCACTGGCTGAAAGTGAAGTTGAAACATATTTCAACACATTTCAAATGAAGAAAAAACATATTTCTGAGAAGCATGTTTAGCAAAACAAAACTGTTAGAAAAATAAAAATTAACTCTTCCCTAAAAGGGAGTTAGACAAACTGCCGCTGACATTGGTGGTAGCGGGATTATTGAATAGGAGGATTCTATCAGCTCTTTGAGAGAAGATGTGAACTGCAAAAGCAATCTTGTCCTCCTGGCCCAACATTACCTGACCCATCTGAGTCACTCCTGATTATAGACACTTGTGGGGAAGGGGAACAGCTGTTCCTGCAGTGTGGTTATTCTTCAGGACAATCAGAATTTATGTAAATAATAAAATTTACTTGAAATCACTTGGATTTGCTTCAGGTAGATGTTTCACTTTCTTATGAGCTGAACATCTGAGTAACTTGCCTCTGCTTACTATGCGAAAAACCATAAAAATATTGTAATTCACTTTAACATTGTTTCCCAACAATAAGCAAAGGTGGCATACAAATGGCTGAAAGTGAGTATGTAAATAAAATAAGCCACTTTTGAGAACTTGTTATTGGGAGGTGTTATCAATAATCAGTACTTAAATATTACATAGAGCAATCAACCAATGGAACACCTTGCCTTCAGAAGTTGTGAGAGCTTCATCACTGGAAGCTTTCAAGAAGAGACTGGGCTGCCATCTGTCAGAAATGGTGTAGCGTCTCCTGCCTGGATGGGGGGTTGGACTAGATGACCTACAAGGTCCCTTCCAATTCTGTTAATCTGTTAAAATAATTCCAGAATCAACAATATCAAATGCTTTTAATGTCCAGTCTTTCATTCATGAATTTGAAGCACCATCCATACTGCTCTCTCCTCCTCCTCCTTTTCCTCTAAAGAACACTGTAAAATAGGTTAGAGTGAGAAAGTGATTGGTCCAAAGTCACCAAAGTTTTTAAGGATGAAAGTAGACTGGACCCTGGCACTCCTCACCCCCAGACCAACATTTTAGCCACTACTTCAGACTGGCTTTCAAATTTGATGGCCTAGAAATGAACTTCGCTGATTTTATTGTCATGTAATTAGTTAACAAAATCATTAGAGTCAGCTTCTTCATCAAGAACAATTGTAATTCTTCAATTAAGATGCCAACAATTTTAAAAATAGTTGTTCCTGAAGCTTTATCCAAGCAAAGAATAAGAACGGAACTATTGGTTAGTACAGGGCTGTCAAACTCACGTCATCCTGGTGGCGTCATGTGATATATTGGGACTTTTTTCCCCCTTTGCTAAACCGGGTGTGGGTATGTCAGGCATCTGGCTGGCAGGCTGCAAGTTTGACAGCCCTGGGTTAGTATATTCGAAAAACATATATTCTCTTCTCCAAATTCATTCTGTATTGCAGATAAAGGGGGTGAGTCCCCAATATAACTAAATCCTGGGATCAATGCAGGTGAAAATCTGGAGCAGATATTTGCTAGCTAGGAATTGCTGAATTCTTTTTTATTTACAGTATTTTTGTTTTGTTTTGTTTTGTTTTTAGGAACAACAAAGTCGGAAGATCGAGCAACTCTGCTGAAGAAATTCAATGAGCCCAATTCCCAATACTTTATTTTTCTGCTGAGCACAAGAGCAGGGGGTCTGGGCTTGAACCTTCAGGCAGCTGATACTGTTATAATTTTTGACAGTGATTGGAATCCTCACCAGGTAATTTACGATTCATTGTTCTCCTGTGCTATTTTAAATCACTAGTAATAAAACAAAGCATTCTGTGAATAGTAATGTGTTCAAATACATCAAGGATGCTGAGGCATTTCCCACCAAAATAATTTTTCTGGATTCATCCCCTTTATTTTATTTTCCAACCACTATCAATTTGGCTGTGGGTTGCAAAAGAAAATTTGCTATGGTTCCCACCACTTAGGATAACTGAGACTGTAGGCATTGATGTCACTAAGCAATGCAGTCATGTTTTACTATTGCATTGCTTAGTGAGGGAAAATCCTGTCCTAGTTGCTGTCATAAGTCAAGGACTATCACTAATACCATTTGTTAAAGGTGAATTTTATAAATTTTAATCCTGTTTTTATAAATATGAAGCCAATTTGAGATTAAGGTAAAGGTTCCCTCGCACATATGTGCTAGTCGATCCTGACTCTAGGGGGCGGTAGTCATCTCTTTCAAAGCCGAAGAGCCAATGCTGTCCAAAAACATCTCCGTGGTCATGTGGCCGGCATGACTAAACGCCAAAGGCTCACGGAACACTGTTACCTTCCCACCAAAGGTGGTCCCTATTTTTCTACTTGCATGTTTTACATGCTTTCGAACTGCTAGGTTGGCAGAAGCTGGGACAAGTAATGGGAGCTCACCCTGTTACGCGACACTAGGAATTCAAACTGCTGAACTGCCAAACTTTTGATCAACAAGCTCAGCATCTTAGCCACTGAGCCACCGCATCCCCTAATTTGAGATTAAGTATCCGCAAATTAGCCAATAAAAAGCTTCATATCTCCGCCTGATCACATAAAATGTCATATTGCTTCATCTTTGGCTTTTCCTCAAAATCAGAGATGAAAGAATTATTCAAAGGAAAGCAAGCTGATATTACTATTGTTCTAAATAGTCTGCTAGGCCATCAAAGTTGTCATAGATTTTTGGTTTGTTTGGTATATATAACAAGACACTCATCTTCCTTTAAATCATTGTATTATGGATCCAGGAATTCATTAATTGGAACTTTGAAGAGCTTAATGTATAAGAAGGTCTAGATTTAGGAATATTGATCATAGTCTATAGTGCTTTTCTGAATGTAAAATGTTGATGATGATGTTTTGCTTTGCCCAATTACTCCAATATTAGAAGTGTACCAAACGTATTTTCTACAGGACTTGCAGGCACAAGACAGAGCTCATCGAATCGGGCAGCAGAACGAAGTTCGAGTCTTACGATTGTGCACAGTGAACAGTGTCGAGGAGAAAATCTTGGCAGCTGCAAAATATAAACTGAACGTGGATCAGAAGGTTATTCAGGCTGGCATGTTTGACCAAAAATCTTCAAGCCATGAACGAAGAGCTTTTCTCCAAGCCATATTGGAACATGAAGAAGAAAATGAGGTATTATACAAAAATCTCTGTTAAAAATAGATATATGTTGCATTCTTACTCTTCCCAATTCCAGTATCCCTACACTTATTCACTTAATTCCTGATTCATGATCTAGTTCAAGGGTGTTAAACTCGCGGCCCGTAGGCTGGATGCGTCACACCCAGTTTAGCGAAAAGGGGGAAGTCTCAATACATCACATGAAGATGCCATGACAACACGAGTTTGACACCTTGCTTTAGTTCATAAGAGAACATTGAATCATGCCCAGGAACATCCCTGACCATCAATCTTAGCCAGAGCTGAAGAAGCACAATTAGCGCCACCAAAAGTGGAAAAGAAGTGAGGCTTTACCAACAGAAACAGAAGGGGTAGACTCTGAACAGAAGCCCCAGATCCCTATAAACCCAGAAGTGGCTAGCTACTGTCAGAGTGGAAGGAAATCCGAGGCTTGTCAAATGATGCAATTGCCCTTAAGCCATGCTAATAATGCAAGCTTGTAGAAAGAGTTGTAGAAAGTGGCTAAACCTCCTGGGAATTGTTCAGCAATTGTAAGAGCTACAAGTTGAAATGTAACTAGTGGGAAAGGGAGCAGGCCATTCTGCAAGGTTCCTTTCATTCTCCTTAAAACCTGATAGCAAGGTTTCAAGGTTAAGAAACTGAATAATAAAAGTCTTCTGATTAAACAGAAAGCATTATCAAATGGATCTTCTAATTTTAAGTGTTTTTAATCAAAGGATTCAGGGTATTAAAATAAAATAAATAGGGTATTGTGCAGTATGTTCTGATACAACTTAGACTGATTCTGTCTCATGCTATATATCACTCTTCTATGTGTCCATGATGTGGGATCTTCCTTCTTGGGAGAGAAATTGAGCTTCACTAGAGCATACAAAATGGTGATAAAAGAAAATCACAGAACATCTGTTGTTAATATTGCTGTTCAGAAAGATATATGATTTAAAGGATCAGATTAAACATCCAAGTTTATGGATATAGTATTATTTTGTACCAAACAGTTCAGAAGTTGGATATTTAGTATTTCACTAGAGCTACAATAACCATGCTGCAAGAACCTGGATGACCTCTAGAAGGCAGCAAAACATTAAACTTTATGATACTATGTGGCAGCCCTCTGGTGGCCACATATATTTTTGCAACCCAGGTTTGATAGCTCTAACTTTAACCATTGACAAACTGCGAGAAGAGATGTGTGAAATCTGATTAATGGATTATGAAAGTGGCACGTGTTTGGGACATAGATATGTCATTTCTCAAGAGACTTACTGGTTAAAGGTGATGAGGTTTATTTTAGCTATGAGTTGAGTCTTTATTCTTGTTACAGCAGTTGTTTCATAGCTGTAAATAAAATTGAAGTCAAAAGACACAACTGAATTGAAGCTGTATCAAACCCTTAAAATGTTGGCCATTTGTGATGTAAAACACGCAAGTAGCCCTCACTTAACACTTGTTCAGTGACCATTCAAAGTTGCAACAGTGCTGAATGAATGGTACTTATGATGGGTCCTTAAATTCTGGCCATCCAGGCACACCTGCGGTCACATGACTGCGATTTGGCAACTAGCTCCCACTTAGAATGATTGCAGCATCCCACAGTCAAGTGATTGATATTTGCAACCGTCCCTGCTGGCTTATTGCAAGTCAATGGGGAAGGCAGCAGGGAAGTTGCCAGTCTGGTAAGTCCCACCACCACCATGGCTTCCTTCTCACCATGGCCTCTTTCCCTCAGCCTCCCTGGGCTCACACTTAACTGTGCCCTCCTTCCTGCACTCACATGCAACTACTCCTTCAGACTCCAGCCTCCCTGCAACATCCCCATGCTCCTTAGGTGGTTCTTTGATTACTTCCCACATTGACCCATGTATTTTGGAATTGGACAGGAATGGGGGAATTTAATTCAGATGACCATCTGCAGGCAAGAATCCCTCAGCAGAAAGCCTTCATAATCAATAAAAGAGTAGGAAAAGTAATACTGGGATACAATCCCCAAAATGACAGAATTATCTCAGTTCGAATCCAAGGCAAACCATTCAGTATCACAGTAATCCAAGTCTATGCCCCAACCACTGGTGCTGAAGAGGAAGAAATTGACCGGTTCTGTGAAGCCCTTCAGCACCTTATAGAATTAACACCAAAAAATGATGTCCTTATCATCATGGGGGATTAGAATGCTAATAAATGAACAATAAATAAATAAATAAATAAAGTAGGAAGCCAAAAGATACCCAGAATAACAGGCAAGTTTGGCCTTGGAGTACAAAATGAAGCAGGGCACAGGCTGATAGAATTCTGTCAAGATAATATGATGGCCATAGCAAACACTCTTTTCCAACAACCCAAGAGACGACTCTACACATGGACATCACCAGATGGTCAACACAGAAATCAGATTGACTATGTGCTCTGCAGCCAAAGATGGAGAAGCTCTATACAGTCAGTAAAAATAAGACCAGGAGTTGACTGTGGCTCAGATCATGAGCTTCTCGTTGCAAAATTTAGAAAGTAGGGAAAAGCACTAGGCCACTCAGGTATGAACTAAATCACATCCCTGATGAATATACAGTAGAGGTGACAAATAGATTTAAGGAATTAGATCTGATAGACAGAGTGCCTGAAGAACTATGGATGGAGGTTCCCAACATTGTACAAGAGGTAGCAACTAAAACCATCCCAAAGAAAAAGAAAGGCAAGAAAGCAAAATGGCTGTCTGAGGGAAGCTTTGCAAATATCTGAGGAAAGAAGGGAAGCGAAAGGCAAGGGAGAAAGATGCCCTCAGTTGAATGCAGAATTCCAGAGAATAGCTAGATGAGATAAGAATGCCTTCTTAAATGAACAGTGCAAAGAAATAGAAGAAAACGATAGAATAGGAAGGACCAGAGATCTCTCTAAGAAAATTGGAGAAATGAAGGGATTGGGGTTGCGATGAGTCGGACACAACTTTGCAACTAACAACATTTTGGAGTTACCCCAGCAGTCACATGACATTGCCCTGTATGTCTACAAGTAGTCCTTGACTTACAACAGTTCATTTAGTGATTCTTCGAAGTTACAACAGTACCGAAAAGAAAGTGACTTATGACCATTTTTCCCACTTATGGCCATTGCAGCATCCCCATGGTCATTTGATCAAAATTCAGACGCTTGATAACTGACTCATATTTATGACAGTTGCAGTGTCCCTGGGTCACATGATCCCCTTTTGCTACCTCCTGACAAGGAAAGTCAATGGGGAAGCCAGATTCACTTAACCATATTATTAACTAAGCAACAACATTGATTCACTTAACCGGCTTCTATCTCCCATCATCCGGTACGCTCCCACAGAGAGGGACTCCTCAGGGTGCCGTCAGCCAAACAGTGTCGACTGGCGGCCCCCAGGGGGAGGGCCTTCTCTGTGGGGGCTCCGACCCTGTGGAACGAACTTCCCCTCGGACTCCGACAATTACCTGACCTTAGGACCTTTCGCCGCGAACTTAAAACTTATTTATTTCGTATGGCTGGACTAGCCTGATTTTTATTTTTATTGGATGGGTTTTTAAAATTTTGTTATTTTACGGGGGAGTACGTTTTTTAACATTTTGGGCATTTAAATTAGTTTTTTAAGGGATGTTTTTAATTATTGTGTGTATTTATATTTTATCTGCCTGTTCACCGCCCTGAGTCCTTCGGGAGAAGGGCGGTATACAAATTAAAATATTATTATTATTATTATTATTATTATTATTAACCACTGTGGCAGGAAAGGTCGTACAGTGAGTCAAAATTTGCTTAAGAACTTTTTTTACTTAGCAACAAAAGTTTTGGGCTCAATTGTGGTCATAAGTCGAGGACTACCTATATATCGCTTAGCGAAAGAAATCCCAATCCCAATTGCCATTGTAACCCGAGGATTACCCACATATGCACATGCTTATATTCTCTAATAGAGACTCCTAGTGGGTTTTTCTAGTAGAGGATCAGTGTCATGCCCCTGTCGGAGCCTGAATCTGCGGGGAAGACAAGTTGGACAGAGATTGAGGGGGTGGCCATTGGCTTCGGAGGAAAATGGGGAAGGGAAGGGCCAGTCAGGCCAGGGCCTTTCAGGATAAGACAGCTTGTAGGCAGGGAGGAACAGAGGCAGGATGACCAAGAGAGGCTAAGCAGGGAACATGAGAAACAGAGCTCAAGTGAGGAGCAAGGACTACCCCCTCCTGATCCGAGAGCACAGAGAATGGAGAGAAGGCGAGAACAGTACAGGCTGAGCAGGCTACTCGGGAGAAGAGTGCCCCGCCCCTCTTCACAAGGCATACCTGGGCAATGAGACGTAAGGAGACACTGTGGGGAAGGGCATTAGTCAGGATCAAACGCTAAACTCCTGAAGTGTTGAGTGCTAACGTTTGAACTTTCCAAGAGTGCTTGCATTCTTTCTGGCTTTCTGGACTAATTACCTGGATCCTTTGCTTCCTGAACTCCTTGATTTGCCCTGCTGGTTTTATTGTTGTGTAGCCGTGGTGTATACAGCGCTGGGATGGACTACTTGCAGCCAAAGGCTGCTTGAGGTGTTGGTGGGTGTTTGTCATCATTTTGCTCTGGGACTTGCCAGAAACGTGACAGCATTTGGGGAAATTTGGAGCAAAAAAGAGGCAGTTTGAACTGGCAGCTGCCTCTGTGCCGTGCCCCGGGTCATCACAGCCAGTTTGGTGTAATGGTTAACGCATCGGACTAAAAAGTGGGAGACTCTGAGTTCTAGTCCTGTCTTAGGCACAAAGGCAGTTAGATGACCTTCGGCTAGTCACTTTCTCTCAAATATAGGAAGGAGACAATAGCAAACCACTTCTGCAAACCTTGCCAAGAAAACTGCACAGGCTTGTCCAGTCAGACTCTTGAAAATCAGACATGATTGAATGAAAGAAAACAAAATTGTAAACATTTTTGTTTCCATCTTTAGGAAGAAGATGAAGTTCCTGATGATGAGACTCTGAATCAGATGATTGCACGAAATGAAGAGGAATTTGATCTTTTCATGGTAGTGATGCATGTTTCTAATTGTGGATTGAATTGTTGCATTGATAATCTTTATAGCTCACTTTTTAATCTAGGGATGAACTCATTAAGGTAGAAAATTGTGAAATCCCTAACACATAGGAATGTATGAAACAAAAAGACACTAACAAATTGCGTCTTTATGTCCTATCGAAGATGTCTATTTCCATAATCAAATTTTATAACTGCTTCTTTATGTTAAATAATAAGTGTAGATGCCCTTTCTAGCATTTCAACACAGAATAAATTGAAACATTGTTTTAACTAGCAAAATTATTATTCATCCCTTTGTGAATTTTGGAACTATATACATTAACCAAGTTGAAAAACAAATGAGTAGATCATGCTATTTTTCAATATATATCAGTCAGCATAAACTAAATTAATTCTTTTTATGTCTTTCTACAAAACCTGAGTGAAATACACTTATTTATTTATTGGATTAAAAAACACTAATCTCTCTATTAGATGAATAACTAGTCTTGAAATGCATTTCTCTATGTGTGCCACAAGAGGCTGCTATGATACTTGCTGCTAATCCAACTAGTCCCTCTTTGTCACCTGTTCTGTTCGTTGGCTGCTTTTTACTCTTTCTTATAGTTCTTAGTGACAGATCTTGATCAGAAGAAATGAAAGCAAGAGTAAAGAAGCAATGAGACTTCTTTGAAGTGTTTGTTATGTACTTTTTGTTTACTAAATTTATACAGCACTATTAAAAATATGCAGATTAAAAGAACGTTCCAACATAATAACATTGGACAATTGACAGTAATAAAAAATTCTTTTTAAAAATAAAGGCTCTATATGATTAGAGACCTAATGTTTATGGATTTTTTATTAGTTATAAATACAGGAAATACTTTAAGACTGATGGATTAATCAGAAGTCAAGAACATACTCAGTTTCTCTAAAGCTAATAAATTTTTTAGGGTTAATTAAAGATAGACTTGGGATGTATATAGTAGCTTGTATAGCCTAATAATAACACAGACTGTAGCCATACTGGGAGTTCTGGCCCATTTTTACATTAAGATAGAGTCTTCTTTTTCACCAGAATTATTGGAGATACCCTCCTCTTTCGTGTGTCCTACTGTGAACTCTTGTAATCAGACAACCCCCTGCCTCCAAAGTCCCCTCTATTTCCTTTTAATGTTATGGTAGAAGGGACAAAATGAACTGGATAAAATTTTAGGATATTAATATAATCCCAGTGAGTTAGGAGTCTATTGATCCATGTACATACATGGGTTAAAAAGTCTTATCTTTAATAGAAAAAAGTAATATGTGTAATATTATCATAGAGTGTTCTGGGTAAATATTTTTCAATAAAATAAGAGTCTCTCACCTTCATTATTAATGAAAATGTCAAACATTAATTGACCAATGTCGTAGCCTGGGTGATTGATATTACTCTCAAACATTTTTTCAGGAAAATATAATACAATACAATACAATACAATACAATATAATATCTTCATTGTCATTGTATGTATATATACAGTATACCCATACAATGAAATTCACTTAACATCCAAAGACCAGGTTCAACACTCATAACAATCCCCAAACACACTCCCACCCACCACAAATTCCCCGCCCCTAAACCACCCAAACATCTACACAACAGACCAAGTAATGCTGTCCAACAGCTCACTGATGGTGGCTCTTTAGTTCATTGCTAAATGCAATTATAGCTCTGGAATAAAAACTATTCAGAAATTATGTGGTCCAAGTTTTAATTGTTCTGTATCTTCTGCCTAAAGGCAACAGTCCAAAAAGATTGTAAGCAGGATGGGAAGAGTCTCTGAGAATATTATGCAACTTCCTCAAACAGCGAGATTCGAAGATGTCATTCAGGGCTGGTAGTTGGAGCCCGATGATATTCTGGGCAGTTTTAATGATTCTCTGTAGAGCTTTTTTGTCCGCTACAGAGCTGTTCCCATACCATGCAAGAATGCTGTATGTCAGGACACTCTCAATGGTGCTGCAATAGTAGGACAGAAGTAGATGCTCTTCCTAGGCATTCTCAGGAAGTACAGCCTCTTCTGTGCCTTCTTCACAGAGGTCCTTCGAGATATAAATGCCCATTTGTGTGTGATTAAAACATTTAAAAATAAGCTCATCATTTGTGGTGTTGCTATAGAAATGTCAGTAGAAGAATATCATTCTGTAATTTACTTCTGTGTACATCTGATGACAATGACACTCATTAGGAGTTTGTGTGCAGTGTGGTCGCTGTGCTGATTATTTTGCTGATTAAAAGGAATTGAAGTCAAAATTCTTCGTAAAATTTGCTGTAGGAAATACACAAGGACTTGAAAGTATAATTCCATTGTCCAGGCTGAAATTCTGTGACTATAATTATTTCACTATGGTTAGAATGGAATATATCCATATGGTTTTTCATATTGTGTTTGGGTAGTTAGTATACAACACTAATTTGTACATAGGCAGAAATGTGTGCACCCAAAGCCCCTCTGCCTTGCACCTAACTTCAAGAGCAGAATTTACTGTAGTTAAACTTTAATTTACTATTGTATGGAAACAAAAATGGTAGGAAATAAATCAGATTAAATAATTATTGCTTTGATATTTTTTTGCTTAATAAACTTATATTTCTTTTTAAATTCCCAATTTTCATTTATTGCCAAATTGAGCATCGGCTAAATTGATGAATCAGGAAAAGGAAAGCGAAGGAGTACAATTGGTGTCCTACTAAATTGTAGCCTAATTTACTTGGAAATCAGGTTATAGAACAGATTGCTGAAAAGCTGGGTGATAGCAAAAGCTGTCATAGCTCTTCGTTTTGATATTACCTTAAAAGAAGATTATTGTGGAAGAACTGATGCTGAAAACTATTAATATATATAAATAAATGAAATTTGTTGTTGAAGGGTCTTCGTACTTCTGGAAACTCTATTTCTCAGTCATCTTGATAATTCCCTCTTGTTTCTTAGTGCTTGCATTTTGGCTAAAATCCAATATTAGAACAGCTGATGTATATAGCTTACTATATTTAAGATATGCTTCTTAGAATGGATATTTAATTGCATTTCCTGTTCAGCAAATATTTCTAGTTCATGGTGGTGTTGCAGAATCAAGGTTGGTCATTTGCTAAAGTATGCATGGCAGATAATTTTATTGAGAAAATATAAAGCCAGCGTTTGTTTTGCCATCACCTTTCTTAAATATCATATTTATCACTTCTCCAGCGAATGGACCTGGATAGGCGCAGGGAGGATGCTCGAAACCCAAAACGCAAACCGCGCTTGATGGAGGAAGATGATTTGCCATCTTGGATCATCAAAGACGATGCTGAAGTGGAAAGACTTACATGTGAAGAGGAGGAGGAAAAAATATTTGGGAGAGGGTCCCGTCAGCGTCGGGATGTGGACTATAGTGATGCTTTGACAGAGAAACAGTGGTTAAGGGTATGTAAAATTTATTCTTTTTGGTATTAATTATAAGATACAAGAATACAAACTGGAGAATAAAATGAAATTGCCCTCTGAGGTGAATGAGTAATTGGAGGAACCTCCCTATCAGATAATACTGAAATTGCTGACCTTTGAGGTTTTGGATTTAATAGTAGAAACTTGCTCGTCTAACTTAAAATTGAGTGGAACTGAAGAACTTTAAATTGAATGGCATTGAAGAACTGTAGAGGATGATTGGGAAGGAGACATTTGAGCTGATGGAGTATGAGTTTACCTTTACTTCAACATACTCATTCTGTTAGGGACTTTGCCTTTTCAGTAATTTAAAGAGTTGATAAAGGAGTCATGAATTAGGATTGGAGGAATGTTTTCCCATTTCTTTTGTTCTGCACTAGGAATGTAGAGCACCAGAGTGACCAGAGGATTTAAATGTGCCTCACATTTTCTTTAGGCAAAGAAAGTCAGGCAGGCGTCTTTCCAAATGCAAATATTTTCATATTAATTTTCTTCCTTTATGTGTGTTTTGTTTACATGTTTGTTTGTGTGTGTATGGACGCAGATATAAAGAAACCTTTCTCTTGCCTTTAGATGGTCCATTTTGTTGTATTGCTGATGGGAAGAAATTTTTGTTAGCTGTAATTAGGCTGATGAATAAATAACTTGATCCAGGAAAAAGTTTTGTTACTGCAGTTAAGTTCAGTAGTTTTCAAGTAGTTCACATAGTTGCTCAGAGGAAACAAGGAAGCTTTTGGGCAAAGATACAGGGTGGTATTTGTATTGTCTGCATTGTAAATGTTTCTGCTTGGATTGTGTACTATATCATGTGTAATAAGTTACATCTCTTAAGTGGATGCAATTTCTTGTGATATAAAAAACCATTGTTACAATATCACGTATGAATAAATACAGATAGTCCTCAATTTACAATAGTTTGTATAGTAACCATTTTAAGTTACAATGGTGCTGAAAAAAGACCATTTTTCACACTTATGACCACTGCATGATTACTGTGGTCACATGATCAAAATTCAGATGCTTGGCAACTGACTCATATTTATGACAGTTGCAGGTGAACTTGAAATCAGGTGATCACCTTTTATGACCTTACAAGCAAACTCAATGGGGAAGCCAGATTCACTTAACAACTGTGTTACAAACTTAACAACTGCAGTGAATGACTGTGGTGAGAAAGGTCATAAAATGTGGCAAAACTCAGTTAATAACTGTATCCCTTAGCAATGGGAATTCTGGGCTCAATTGTGATCGTAAGTCGAGAATTATCTGTATATCCCTAGAAGTTGGAAAACGCATTCTTTCTGTATTTCCATTTTCTTATCCCTGCTAAACAATCCTGAAATCCAAAAATATGAACATTTGCAATGAGCCATGAAGATTTATATCCTTGTCTCACCAAATGTTTTAATTCTTCTGAGAATCTTTTGTCATTTGGAATATGCCCAAATGCTCTTGCCTGTCAGTTGCATTCTGTGATGGAACATCTGGGACTTAGTTGCTTGGCGTCGATTGGGTGCTTGATGTAGATTGCATGATTGATATGGGGAGAATTTCAACCCAAATTACAAGTCTAAAAAAGGTGGTTTTATCAGAGGCTGAGTAAAAGACAAAGAAATGCTAGCTATTAAAATAAAAAGCAGTGTTTTTACTTGCCATATAACTGCCATATAACATAACTGACCTACATGGCAGCATTCCAGAAGTAGTGAATCCAAAATGATTTGAAAAATAGCTGCTTGTAAGCTCAGCTAATACTTGTGATTCCTGTCATCCCTTAGGCACATAGGAAGCTGCCTTTTAAAAAATTAAATTGTGGTCTTTCTACTTCAGGGTTATCCCTCCCTTCATTGCTGGACTATATATCACCATCCACTAAGATTTTTTGCAGTTTGTTCTGAAGAAGTCAGACTTTCTTGCCCTTTCTCTGGAGAAACAAGGGATTGTGCTTGGGAGATTTATGTGAAAAGTGTGTGCTTAGCCTCAGAACAACAAAGTAAAACTATTTTTAATGCTGTACATCACCCAGAGTCCTTATGGAATTGTGCTGCCTTAGAAATTTGATATACAAGTAAACAGATGCCAAATTTCTTCATTTGATGTTACCTGTGTATGCTTGTGGAATCAAAACAACTTGTATATGTCTTATGGTACATTAACTATGACAAAGATAGCATGTTGCTGCTGATGGTGGTGCTAATAATAAATAATACTATAGGTGGATAAAAATGCCCAATCCAATCTAAACAACTGGCTGTCTCTGCAACCAACAATGCAATAATCTGATGATGATGATGATGATGATGATGATGATGATGATGATGATGATGATGACAACAACAGCAACAACAATGACAGTATACACAGCAAAATGTCATAAAATAATAATAATAAGATGAAGAATTGCAGACACTCTGGCATAAACCAGTGCAGGTGGTTCCAGTGGTACTCGACACACTGGGAGCTGTGCCTAAAGACCTAGGCAAGCACTTAAAAGCAATTGGCGCTGACAAGATCACCATTGGTCAGCTGCAGAAGGCCACCTTACTGGGATCTGCTTGCATAATTCGCCAATACATCAAGCAGTCCTAAACGCTTGGGAAGTGTTCGACTAGTGATCTGTGATACGAAATCCAGCATAATTATCTTGTTTGCTGTGTATACTGTAATAATAATAATAATAATAATAATAATAATAATATAATATAAAAATAATAATATAATTTATTAAATGATTAAATGATTAAATAGATGGAAAACCAAAGTTTTGCATGGACAGAACTTGAAAAACATTGAAGGAAAATGTGATGACAATTTTACATGGGCATGGCTTAAGATGGGAACCATCAAGAAAGAGACGGAAGGTTTAATACTCACCGTTCAAGAACAAGCACTACAAACTAATGCCATGAAAGCAAAGATGCAAAAATCCACCGACAACCCAAACTGCTGACTTTGCAACAGCAAAGTCTAAACTGTTTCACATTTAATATGTGAATACAGTAAAATCACACAAACTGATTATAAAGCTAGACATGACCGAGTTGCTAAATTAATCCACTGGTCATTATGTAAAAAATACGACTTGCCTGTATCTAAAAAGTCATGGGAACATAAAGTGGAAAAAGTTATAGAAAATGAGAAGGTGAAGATCTTGTGGGACTATTGAATACAGACGGATCGTCACTTGGAACACAACACACCAGATATCACAGTTGTCGAAAACCGAAATGTACAATTTATTGACATCGCAGTACCAGGAGATGCCAGAGTCAAAGAAAAAGAACTGGAAAAAATCATGAAATATCGTGACCTGGCCATCGAAACTACACGGCTATGGATGAAACATGTAATAGTGATACCCATTATCATCGGGGCACTTGGTACCATGTCCAAGAAGTTTTTAAGATACATCAACAAATTGCAGCTTCCTGCAATAACAACAGTGGAACTACAAAAACTGCGCTACTTGAAACATAGTACATCTTAAGAAGGTACTTAGTTGATACCTAGGACGCTGGCAGCAACCCGTATCAACCATTGGCACCAGTCAATGGTATTTATGATGCATTTTTCAATGTTCACTGAGTTTCATGTTTAATGAATAAAGTAAATAATAATAATAATTACATAATAGTCTAATCACAAATCATGTATACTTTCAGGAAAATTGATTATTTATACTCACCTACAGGAGTACTACCATCTAATAAATATTTTTAAAAGGTAGCAAAATAATTAAAATGCATATTCTATGTAGATCTATCATCATCATCATTTTAGTCATTATCTGTCCACTGCAGAAGGATGGCGGCCTCTTCCACATGTTTCCAACCTATACGATCCTGAGCTTTCTTTTGCCAATTGGGCCCCCAATTCTTGCTGATGTCATCGATTCATCTTGTTTTAGGTCTCTTTTGTGGATGCTTTTTATCAAGTGGGATCCATTCTATGACTGCCTTGGTCCACTTACCATCAATTCTTCTTGTTATGTGACCAGCCCATTTCTATTTCAATTCCTTTACTATCTTGATGATATCATATACACCTGGGTATATAAAATACACGTAGACTACTATGTTACAAAATTAGATTAAAAACATATAGATTTAAAACAGATTGGGGATTATATTTAGATTACAAGAGAACATATTCCATATTTTTGAAAGTGGCTTTTGCATATCTAACATAAATAAGTTATAGTATTGTATAGTAAAGCAAGATGAGGAGTGATTTAATTGCTTGACAGATTACAGAAGGTGTAAGAGAAAGAAACTCAAGACTTTCCCTGATTTTATTTGGTATGTAGTTGGGGAGAGAAAGAGAGAAAAAAACTTTACCAGACGTCCAAGATTCTCTTCTTGTACTCTAAAGCAATGAAGTAGAGTTTTGGTAGTCTTTGTGGGATTTGTTTTTGACTTGGTCTACCTGAAATAGCTGATAGGCTCCTACCAGTTCATAAATGTGAAAGATTCTGGATTTTCGACTTTTGATTACTGTTTTTTAAAAAAATGAGAATCTAATTATATTAAAAACCAATGTAGAATTGGGCAAAGGAGACTCGGGTTCAAGTTTCAACATGTGATTTGGAATCCCTTAACTTTCTGTCAGCTAACCAACCAACTTTTGTGAGATTGGTATTGCGGGAATAAAGTTAGGTAAAAAGAGAGATGAATTTAGCAATGTGTGTTTGTACTATGAAGCACCCAAGGTATCATTTTTGCCTCCCCCATTTTAACAAAAAGGTTGCTAATGTAAAAGGGAAGGGATTTAGGGTAGGGTTGGTTTAGTGCTTGCAACCAAGTGCTTTCTATAACTACAGACATTTTTGAACTCAAGTGAAAAAATTCAAATGGCAGTTTCCATCCCTTTCCAGTCAAAAGTAAATAAGTGATGGTTTGCTGTTTTTTAGTGCATTCTATGAGATATACAGTAGGACTTTGTCACAGTGACATCACAGATTTCTTTGTGTTACATTGAAACAGTAGAACTAGGAAGTATGCTGCAACTATGTCTCACTGATGTTGGTTACATATCATTGTATCAGATATAAGTACTTCTAGGACTGGTTTTATTAATATTAGTGAAGTTCAGCATTGTCAGTTTTGTACATCACTGGAGTCAGCTTTGGAGAACTGTATTAAATGATCTGGGAAAGATTTTGAGAAAAAGGTAGAGACACTTGCTCACAGTGTGCTGGATGGAAAGTTAGTGCTATTAAAATTTGTAATTGGGTACTATAGCATCTATTTCATAGAAATTTGTAATTAGGTACAGTGGCATCTATTTCAGAGAAACAGTGTAGATTCTGCTGAGACTCATTAATAAATATAGGGTTTGGAGACTGAACTACATGAAATGGTGTCACTTATGTAGAAAACTACATATGCTCATTTACTGTCAATTTTAAAAGGTTTAAATTGTTCATGTAATTAATACAAATCACAAATTAAAATTGGGCACCACCTCATCTGATTAAAATTATAAAGTTGGTGCATCAGCATTTTAATTTGATGAATGCTAATGTATGAATTTTCACAAAGGTTTCACAAAATGCAGAGAATGTATTTTTATTCAAATTGTTGGATTTTTTTAAAAAACTCATGTTTGATAATTTAGCAGCATTTGTATGCTATTCACAAAATTATAAAACACACACAAATGTACAATGGAAATATTTATGAAAATCTGTAATCTCCATTGCAATATCATTTTTACAAAAAATATTGGAAGAGGCAAATTCAAGCAGGTGCAGCATGTGAAAATTAACAGACCAGTGGTGTGCTTATCTGTGAGCAGAGAGAGAGAAAAAAATAGATCACTTGATTTGTTTAATTTAATTTTTTTTTTCAAAAGCATGTTAAACCAGGAAGGTTAAGAAAATTACTGGAGTGGGGGAGGGAATTGGTATTTAAAGCAATCCCAGTAAATTAAAATTATCTGTGAATAATGAAGCAGCCTTGAGTGCTATACAGCCTTAAATACAGATTTCACCGTTTCGCTTTTTTAAAAATATAGATATATTTATATATCTGGGTTTTTAAAATATTGATACTATAATTAAAATGCTTCCAGGAGTCAGTAACTAGTCTGCTGAAAAATATTTTTTATTTGTATTCCTGGAATAATAATAATAGGAAAATATGATAAGTAGTTGTCAATATTAAAGAGGCTTGAAGGGAGAAGGCTTTGGGCCTTGTGGTAGGTAGTAGAATGAAACGGCAGATTTGAGTATCTACATTCCTTTCAGTGTTGCCTTTTCAGTAAAATAAAATTACTTGTATATGAAAACATAGCCTTTCCCCAGCTCTCTTTTTTTTCCTGATCAGCTGATGAAGAGACTAGCAGCTCGCTGCTTTGCTGGCTTGTTAATTTTATCCCCACTAACTGTGATTTCCGATAGCCGGCCTGCTGATAGTGGTAAGGTAAATATCCTTTTTCATTGCCGTCTTGAAGATTCAGTAGAACTACATCGCAGGCATGTGTAGGTGTGTAACACATCAAAAGCTGATGTTCTCTGTGTTTTTCTGTGTACAAATGAGTGCTTAAGGAGAAGCGATAACATTAACTGTTGACAGCCCTGCATGCTGTATTTATTATTAGAATTTCTAGCTTCCAAGATTTGCAGAACAGTTTCTTTTGCATAATCTTCGGAAGCTGCTGTGAATGTGTAGTGGGTGTCCTGTTTTAGCCAAATGAATATTAATGAATGTGTGTGCAGATATATACATACATATATAGATATAGATATGTATAGATATATTCATATTCTCTTTTCTCCCACCTAACTCATCAGAGCTTAAGCTCCTTCATAGTGGTTTGCTGAACGCTGTGGAAGCATGGTGGAAATTGTCTTTTGATTATTAAGGCCTGGGTTAGCGTCTCTCCCTCAGGATTCTGTGTTCATGTTTGTTCGTTGGATTTGCACATCGAAGGATGAATAAGAAACAGAGACTGAAATCTCCCTGGCATTTTTAATATGCCAGCCTGTTTTGTCTGATGTACCAGGTTTATTCACAAAATGTTTTGCAAGCAACATAACCCAGTGAAAGGAATTGTGTCTGGGATGTAATCACTCTTTGTATATTGATTGTTACACTCACATGATCATAAATATTAGCCATGTTTGGTGCTGTGGAAAAATGAAGGTAAATTGCCTTACGATTAGAGCTGTTTCAGCTCAGAAAAAGATTGATTCACATTTGCATGTATCTTAGGTATTAAAGGGGAGCAGAAAGGACAGTGTCAACATTTATGATTTGAGAAAGCATCATAAAGGCTGATGTAATTTATTTTAAAAAAGCAGGGTTGCATTTTTCTTTTTCTCTTCAACACATTGTTAATTTTAAGCTGTTTGTAAAGCAGAACTACTCACATCTTTGGCTTTTTTCTTCTATTTATTTATTATTATTTTGTTGAAGTTCAAATTCCCTGATTGTCATATATATTTCTGAGAGTGTGAACAATTTTTTTTAATGAGATCTGGTTTTGCAGCATTTTTCATTCTTTCATTGTGTAGTGTTGTTGGCTGTGATTTAAGGTTCATATTTGCAGGTAAATTTTAAATTAGTAAATGTTGCTTGAATGTGTTTGAATTGTGTTGTTTCTTCCTCACCCCATAATGCTATACTATTCTTTAGATATCAAACAATGCATTGTTTGCTATTCTGCATTGTGAGTAGGCATTGTATTAAGGAAAAGCACGTTGTTTTAGATGTATAATACTGAAACATTTTTTTGAAATTGTTTGTAAACTCCTTTGCAAAAAGAGGAATGTGTGTGAATATATTTTGAAGGAATTTTTGTTTGGCTTTGTTATAATTTCCCTGTATATAAAGATACCTTAAAAATTATATCTGAGGGTAATTGTTTTAAAGAGTACAATAGATCATTACTTAACTGAGTGTATACAGTTGCAGCAACAAATGCCTTTTAGAGTTGACCTTCCTTTCTACAGTCAGACTACTTATGAACAATGGTATTGCTGTGTTTCTAAAGACAGTTGATGGTTCCTAAAATTCTTTTGTTCAACTTGAACTTATAAACTGTTCAGCTCATAAACACTACAAAGTTGTTGTGATATTTAGACTTCATTGAGTATATATTTATTCTACGCATCTTTACATATTTGTATATATTTTCCTGTTTTCCTAATTAATAGGCAATTGAAGACGGCAACTTGGAAGAAATGGAAGAGGAGGTTCGGCTTAAAAAACGCAAAAGGAGAAGAAATGTGGACAAGGATTCAGGCAAAGAAGACGGCGAGAAGGCAAAAAAGAGGAGAGGAAGGCCTCCAGCTGAAAAATTGTCACCCAATCCACCTAAACTGACGAAGCAAATGAATGCCATCATTGATACTGTAATCAACTATAAGGACAGGTAAGATACTGTTTTTCCTAATCATCATTTTAGTTTCTTTGGAACAAATCGCCGTTTCCAAATTTTCATCATGCCACAGTTGGACATTAAGGTGCCCTTGCATAGAATTCTAGAAATATGTTTCATATAAAACCTTCATCAAATTTGAAATTTGATGCAAACTTATGTTTGATGCAAACTTTTATGCAAACCCACATGCATAAACTGACACACACACACACACACGCACACACACACACACACACAAACATATTTGGAAAGACAAACATTTGTGTATATTCTTGTATCTCTGCTTATGAATTCAAGATAAATATTTGTAGTATGTATAAATAGGTGCAAGTGTGAATGTGTGTACATGTGTGCATGCTGCATATATGCTTGTGGATGGATAAACAGAGAAGAAAGTTTGTTTGTTTCAATCAAAATAAGCAGTCTGCCAGCTATATAAAGTTATACAGAAAAAATGTACAACTTAAATAATAGTTTCATATTTCAAACTTTCCGTAAAAGAATAATCTCTCTGTCTCATAGTAGTGCTTCAGAAAGTGAATGTTGACGCTTCTTCTGGGGACTTCATAAAGAAAAACTTGGAACTTTTGCATATAGCAGTAGGTTTAGTGGGTTCCTTATGGGATGATTATTCTGTATTGGAAACTCTGCAGAAGTAAACAAGAGTTCAAATAAATAAATAAAATAAAGACTGCAACAAAGAACACAGATAAAAGAATTGCCCTTTTTGGTTATATTACTGTACCTTGAACACAATAGTCAGACTCTTTCAATTTATTTATTCCAGCAAGATATCAAGACTTCCCTGGGCTCTGTGTTTGTTCACAGAAAAGGATGTAATTTAAAAGGTAGCCCCAATGTCACCATCAGACTCTCACACAAAAGGATGATGCTGGTTTTTTTTCTTTATTTTTTGCAAGGCAGGTAATCAGGTCACCCATTTCACCCTTGACTCCCCCATCATAGACTTTCTGGATGTGGCTTTCTGGATATGGCCAAGGTTGTCTATTCTTGGTCCAAATAGTGAATTCTAAAACTTATTTCTATCCCCTCTCCAGGAAAGTAGACTCGTCTGACACGTTTTAAAGTAATCTTGGGATCACCTAACAAAGTTTATTTGTTTGTTTTACTTTTAAAAACAAATTCTCTCAGAATTATTTAGAGACATATTTTTAGTCTTTTAATTGTGCGGCTAGTTCAGAAGCTTCTGAAACACTGTCACTTGGCTGGGAAAAGAATTGGCCCTTCTCCCATTCTTCAAGAGCTGGTAACATTTTCAGTAATCATTGCATATCTGCGAACAGCTCTTCAGTACTGCAGAATGATACTTTGCATAGAATTGCATTATTTTCATTTGAGCGTTGACTTAGGAATTCTCTCATAACTGAAGAAACTGCTATGATGCTTTAGCCAACTGAATGGTATCTTGGAGTAGCATGGCACACTTCACGGACACTAAAGGGTTGTGAGGGACTGCCCACCGCCCATAGCTATTTTACATATGTACATTGCAATATAAGGAAAACAGCAGGGCAAAATCAAGGCAGGTGTTGTGTCTTGCCCGCCCTCAGAGCAGCCGGGGCCTTCTTATCTGCTCCCGAACACAGAGGAATGTATGCCTCCCGGCCCCAGTCCTGGCTCCATGCCCAGACAAACTGCAGAAGAAGGAGCACCTCCTGGCCCCAGCCCTGACTCCATGCCCAGGCAAACGGAGCAGCTAGACCCCTCCCCCTCCTCCACAGCATGTGAGCCTGAGGAGGGTTTATTACCAACAGCTGATTGGAGTGACCCTCGCATCAGAAGGCTGGATAGGCGGAGGCAACAGAAGGAAGGGAGGGGCAGGCCTTAATGAGTGCTGAGTCATGGAGCCACACCCCATGGCCTACATAAAGGATCTGCTTTCTGGCAGTCTCTGAGTCAGGCAAAAGTCGAACTTATTTTGCTGAAGTCACTTACTGGTCTCCTGCCTGCTCTGAGGACTTTGCTAGGACTTTGGGCAGAGCTGCAGAGGCAAGCCTGATTCGGATTTCCCTGACCCGGCCGTCAGCGGAGGAGTGGGACACGACAGCAGGATGCAAAGGAACCAATCCCCTATATTTGGCTGTAAGAGGATGATTCTTAGGATGCAAGCTAATAAAACTGCCCCATTTAAATACAGTTCTAGGGCGATAATGTTTGAGACAGCAGCTAAATTTCAGCCCAAAGAGGTCCTTTCTGTTCTTTCTTCTTGAGGTATTCCTCAAAGTGTCCTATGCAAAAGCTAGAGATAGGTCTGATGTGGTTTTTTTCAACAGATCTCTGTCAAATTGGGTGTTGAAGAAGGGAAACTTTTAGGAAAAAACCTCTGTATCCTATGCATGCAGTTTCGCTCCATTTTATGATCCTTTTTGTCACAGTTGTCAAGTGAATCACTGCAGTTTTTAAGTTTGCATCAAAGTTGTTAAGTGAATCTGGCTTCCCAGTTCACTTTGCTTGTGAGAAAGTTGCAAAAGAGGATCACATGATCCTGGGACACTGCAACTGTCACAAATACGAGTCAGTTGCCAAGGGTCTGAATTTTAATCATGTGACCATGGGGCTGCTGCAATGTCATAAGTATGAAAAGCGGTCATAAGTCATTTTTTTCAGTGCCGTTGTAACGTTAAACTGTCCCTAAATGAACCGCTTAAGTTGAGGACTTAACATAATGCAAAAAGCAAAGTTTTGTGCTTTGCGCATCTTTCAAGCAGCCTTCTACAGAGGGTGAAGTGCATGGGTTTTTAATGTAAGACTAGAAACCTTGTAGCTCCCTTTCTTATTTTGTTCAAATTTACTTATGTAAGAACCCATTTTAATTAACACAGAAATATTGGCATGGTTCAGGATTTTCAATGACATATTTGCTAAACCTTCTGTTTACCTACATGACTCTTAAGGTAAAGGTAAAAGTTCTCCTCGCACATATGTGCTAGTCGTTCTCCATTTCAAAGCCGAAGAGCCAGCGCTGTCTGAAGACGTCTCTGTGGTCATGTGGCCGGCATGAATAAATGCCAGAGGCGCATGGAGCACTGTTACCTTCCCACCAAAGGTGGTCCCTATTTTTCTATTTGCATTTTTTACATGCTTTCGAACTGCTAGGTTGGCAGAAGCTGGGACAAGTAACGAGAGCTCACCTCGTTATGCGGCAATAGGGATTCAAACCGCTGAACTGCTGACCTTTTGATCGACAAGTTCAGCATCTCAGCCACTGAGCCACCACATCCCTAAATACATGACTCTTACCTGTAGGTTTATATAGTGGATTTTAAAATTTTCACATTGATTTTTCAGAAAATAAAAAAATAATGTCTACTCTGGTGGCAAAGCATGTTGCAGGCATTTCTGGGTTATGTTCAAGGCTGTACAAACTACAGTATAAACTGTGCAAATCTGTTGGACATCACAACCTAATTTCAACCCAAGGAAACAGACAGTGCTTGTGTGTGTGTGTGCACGCATATGTATGTGTACACACACACGCACATACTCTAACAATGGATTTACTGCCATTGAGGGAACTTTGTTTTCCATTAGTAACTTCATTGCTAATTCAGTCTTCTGACCATAGTCATTTGGTCAGTTTTCTGACCTTAGATACCACAGAGCACAGAAATCATAAATGATTATTTTATACATTTCATGCTGTGTATTTAAAACATTCATATTAATATAGATATTTGCCAGAGTAAACTAGCTGCATTTATTTAAGTTGGCTTTTGTTTGAGATTCTCCAAAATCCATCTTTGAGATAATATTACAAAGGTTATTTATATGTATTTAAGAAAGAGATATTCTTGGACTTTACTTTTTTTCCATAGAAACTTTAAAAAATGGTACCACTAGGTATGAGTCCTCAAAAATTAACTGTGAGTGAAATAACTCAGTTTGTTGTGTTGAATTAGTAAGCGCTTTCCAGGAGATTTCTGCTAGTTTTTGTGAGAACAAAACTTCACTCACTGGGCTAACTCTTGCAGATCTATTGTAGAGCAGAGTAAAGTTCTCCAAATAAGAGCTTTTTGGCAAAACTTTTCAATAATTCTGGTGAAATGACTTGAATAAATGTTTAAAGGTGCCTGATATTACAAATAATATTTTCCATAGTATAAAATAATAAATCAGTACATTGATGTCTTAGTTTTCACAAGTTGAAGAATGACTCTGTCATTCTCTGTGAAATCATTAAACCAGTTTTAGCTGCAATCCTAAAGAAAATCAACAGGGATGGACAAATCAGCATATTTTTGGCATGTGACCATTTGATATGATCTAATGGAGAGGAATAGTTGAGTTCATTGAGAGAAATATAGCTGGAGGATTAGTTATGAATAGAAGGCCTAAAATGCAAATCAGAGGTTCGAATTATTGTAATATAGGTTGTTATGGCTATATACAAAACTAGTAATTTGTAGGATAATGATAGTTGCATGTTATGCTCCAGTGGAAAAATCAAATATGAATTTAGGGAAAATTGTTCATTGTTTGAACAAGTGTAATCCCAGGGAAAAAATTCTCTGGATAACTTAAATGAAATGGATGGGTTGGAACAAGATATTACAGAAAAAGTTATGAGCATTCAGAGGTCCAAGTGGGAACGAGAATGGTTAGTGAATATCTGGTTAGGAAACAATTTTGTTTGAAATACATGATTAAAGCATAATTTACAAGAATGAAAATAAATAAGGAAGCACGATGGATTTGATTATTTATGCTGAAAGGTTTAGAGAATGAGCGAAATCTCTATTATGAGAGGTTTTAAAAGTGAGAAACAAAGGGTCTTGGTGCTCTCTGAGCTTGCTTGTTTTCTTACAGACGTTTCATTACCCTAACTAGGTAACATCAACAGTGCTAGTAAGGAGTAGGATTTGCTGTCAGTTTATGTTCTGGTGGCTGGCCCTGTTAGTGTTGGTGGGGGTGGTCTTAGAGAGTCTTTGGTTGAGTTGTTTACTGTTGATTTTTTGGGCAGCTTCTTGATTGGGTTATATTATTTATTTGACTGTTGGTCTGAAGTTAATGTTGGAGTTAATCGATGCTGATTGCTAGTGGAGAGGTGCTTGGTTTTGTTTTGTTTTTTGTTCTTTTTTGGGCTGGGTGAGTGTCTCTTTTGCAGAGTTTATAGATGTTAATGTCTATGTGTCTATTGATGGCTGATTTGTCAGATTGCCAGATTTTTAGAAATTCCCTGGCATATTTGGACTTGGCTTGTCTAGAATGGTCACATTTTCCCAATTGAAACTTATCTGTCTATATATTGTGAAATTAGAGTTTTCATCATGTCTTCTGACTGCTAGCTGGTGTTCGTGAATCCATTCTGCCAGTCTTCTGCCTGTTTTGTCTTACATAGTTTTTATTTATTTATTTATTTAATTTATTTATTTATTTTGTCACACAGTATATATAAGCATAAGCATGAAATAACTATACAATATATAAGCATATATATAAGTATGTAATAACTATATTAATTGGATATAACGAAAGGAAACAATAGGACAGGAACGGTAGGCATGCTTGTGCTCTTATGCACGCCCCTTACAGATCTATTAGGAATGGGGTGAGGTCAATAGTAGACAGTTTTTGGTTGAAGCTTTGGGGATTCTGGGAAGAGACCACAGAGTCAGGTAGTGTATTCCAAGCATTAACAACTCTGTTATTGAAGTCATATTTTCTGCAATCAAGATTGGAGCGGTTAACATTAAGCTTAAATCTATTGTTTGCTCGTGTATTGTTGCAATTGAAGCTGAAGTAGTCTTCGACAGGAAGGACATTGTAATAGAGGATTCTATGAGTTAAACTCAGGTCATTTTGAAGGTGGCATAGTTCTAGCTTTTCTAAACCCAGGATTTCAAGTCTGGTGGCATAGGGTATTTTGTTGTATTCAGAGGAGTGGAGAACTCTTCTTGTAAAATATTTCTGGACACATTCAATTGTATTGATGTCAGAAATGTGGTATGGGTTCCAGACAGTCAAGCTGTATTCAAGAATTGGTCTAGCAAATGTTTTATATGCTCTGGTTAGTAGTGTAGTGTTTTTGGAGAAGCTACGCGAGATTAGGTTTACAACTCTTAAAGCCTTTTTTGTGATGTAGTTGCAGTGGGCTTTGGCACTTAGATCATTTGATATGAAAACTCCAAGGTCTTTAACAGGATGGGGGTCATCTGTAAGGTAATGTCCATCAAGCTTGTACTTAGTGTTTAGGTTCTTTTTTCCAATATGTAAGACAGAGCATTTTCTGGTTGAGATTTGGAGTTGCCAAGTTTTAGACCATTCAGATACAAAGTCAAGGTCTTTTTGAAGGGTAGTTGTTATTATAGTCCTTACATTGTATGTTGTAGATGACTCCTGGTTTTTCTTCTGGGGTTGTTGAGTTTTTTGGTTTGCTTAGGATGTTTTGAAGGGCTTTAGTTGGCTTATGTTGCTAATGCTGATTCCATGTGATTGTAGCAATCTATTGATAGTTTCTAAGATATTCTTGATGTTGTATGGCAGTGTAATTCTTTTTTAGGGCTTGTGTTGGTTGTGCTGAATTGGGCTGAGTGGTCAGGGACTTTTTGGTAAAGTTATGGAGCTAAGAAAGCAGGATGTGAAATCTGCTTGCCACACAGTGAAAAGAATTATATTACAAAAGCCACAGAATAATCTTATAGAATTAAACTAATGGAAAATATGAAATGCATGTTTTGTGCTGAAGAGAATGAAAATAAGTTGTAGATGAACAAAAAAATACACAAAAAAAGAGAGACTTCTGTGAAAAATGAGGATATAAGAACATGGTTGAAAAGATCAAGGAACAGTTAAGAGAAACTGAAAGACGAACTTGCCATGATGGAAATAAACTATCGTTTTGGAAGTGAGTGAAGAGGGTTAAACAAGAAGCTTTCAGAAGAGTGAATGGAATTAAAAATAAAATGATGAAACACAATTGAGGGAAAGCTGGGTAGAGTGTTTTAGAAGTTTATAATATGAAGGATAGAGATTTCAAGTCTAGAAAGGAAGCAGATGCTTTCAATATTAGGGTTCAAGAAAAAAATATAAAAAGGCAATTATAAATGTGTAATTGTCAAAAATGGCAAGGCTGCCGGTGCAGCTAGTATAATCGAAGAAACATTACCGTATTTTTCAGAATATAAGACACACCCTTTTCCCCCAAAAAAGAGGGTGAAAATCTGGGTGCATCTTACATTCCAAATGTAGCCCTGCCCAGCTTCTCAAATGGAGGTTTCAGAGGCTGAAAAAAGCATCAGAAATGAAGCTTCAGAAAAGAAGCCCCCAAACAGAGCTTCAGAAAAGAAGCCCCCAGACACAGCTTTAAAGGCTTTTTTTTTTTAAGCTCTGTTTCGGAGGCTTTCAGAGGCAGAAAAAGTTTTTTTCTGAAACAGAGTTTCAGAAGTTTAAGAGGCAAAAAAACAAAAAAAACAAAAAACCAAGGCACAGAGCTCACAACCAAGGAACCTGTTGCTAAAATTCACTTCTGGGAACAGCTGATTGTGGGTATTCCGGGAGGCACCTGCCAATCAGCTTTTTTCTTATTTTCCTCCCCAAAAACTAAGGTGCGTCTTATACTCCAGTGCGTCTTATACTCCAAAAAATACAGTAAATATGGAAATGGTTTTCTTATGGAATGATTTACAACCTGTTAATGTGTTCATGAAGATTTCACCTATGCCTGATGAATGAAATAATGCTTGTTCTTCTATACAAAGGGAAAGTCAGGAAGAGTACTTGGAAAGACTGTTTGTTAAGTGCCCTAGGAAAATACTTGGGCAGAATTTTGTTTAAAATTTAAATTTTGTTTAAAATTCTGCTGGATGTTATAAGTAATATATGGTTGAAATAAAGAAGTATGCTTTTAAAAATAGATGAAATGTCTAGCAAATGGAAGCAGGCAGTAAGATAAGGATGTGAAGTCTCCTTGGTTGTCTAATGTATTTATGTATGAATTTATACGGAACAGCTGTCTTAAACATGTGTTGGTTGGTAATGGGAATATGTGTACATTATATACCTATGATGTATTTTTGTCTGAGAACCCAAATAATGTGCAGAAAATGTTAGATTAGCTTGTATGATGCAATGACAATCTGTATCTTGCATGAAAGACCAAGATAATACTGTTTGATAGGAAAAATAAAGTGATCAATTACAAGTTATACATAAATGGCAACAAAGAGCATGTTTTTGAATGTGTGTGTCCGTTTGTAGAATTTTTACTAAAGAAGGGCGAAGTAATGGAAATGTTAAGAAATATAAACACTAATAGAAATATGTGCGTGATCTCCGGAAAGGAATAACTGTTACAAGAGGATAAAATAAACAGGCATACCACCCTGTTTCTGCTCATTTGCTCATTCATTATATGAGAGTGTTTCTAGAAGTGAGAGTCGCGTGTATTGTGAGAAATATAAATATGAATACAGTTGCAATGGAGTACTTCAGAATTCTATGTGGTAAAGGGAGAAGAAATAGGATAAAGAATGATGGGGGCTAAATGAATGTGGATTGAGTATAAAATTGAACAACCAGTACAAAAGTAGTTTATTGAAGTGATTTGGTAATACACCACAAAAGGATGACATCGCAAACCAAATAAACAAAGAGTGAGTAGGTCAAGAGGAAGGAGAAGTCTGAGAAAGAGGTGGGTGGATGGACTTTTATGAACTCCTCTAAAAGAAAGTGGTGAGAAGCTAAAATAGGAAAAGGCAATGAATGAATCACTTTACTGATGTGGTGCAACTAAGGATGGTTTACTAGAATGGTATGAAAATATATAGTGAATGATATAAAACTATATTAAACAAAGAGAGAAGGGTGGGGGGGAAAGAGACCCAAATGTGCTTTTTCACTTTTCGTTCAAGAAGTTTCTTTCTTCAGTTCTGACTGACTTCTTGGATGAGAAGCGAAACGTCTTCAAGGAAAAACAAGGTCCAGTTGCCTTGACTGGAGAAAGAAGAGTTTTTCAGGCAATACAGCCACATAACTGGTTTTCTTCTTAATCTTCCTTTGCAGAGGAATATGTGCACACAGCCCAAATTCTCAAAAAGAAATGATCTCATTGTGGTTAGGAACTTTGTAAAATTGCCTACCTGCCAGCCAATAATTCTCCTCAAATCTAGAAAGTACGTGAGTTAAGCAGTATTATATTGGGACAATTTAGATATTGGCATAGAGCCCAGTAATTTTAAGATATAATGAACACAAAATTAAAGTATAAAGGTTGAGATAAAAATAAAAAAATAGAATAGAAAATAAAAAATAGAAAAACCTATTCAGCCTTGCAAGTCCCATAAACTGTCACTTTCAGTTGTCTTTCAGACACTTTCACTGTCTAAGCAGTTGCTCAGACATAATACATAGGTTCTTCAACAACTCACCGCAGACATCTCACCGCAACCAACTTGCTGCAGCCAACTTGATATGGCCAACTTGCCACAGGAGAAGTTACACTAATATCGAAGAAATAGTCAAGTAGAACCATGAAAGAAATGATGCCAAAGGAAGGACAAAATAAAATGTGAATGACAAAAATTAAAATATGTTTTAAATTATTTTAAATAATTAAATCAAATTCTTGAATTGTCCTGCAGTGAGTTGTCCTGTGGCATCTTGGCCATGGCAAGTTGTCCTGTGGTGAGTTGATTGTAGCAAATTGGCCGTGGTGAATGGGTTGAGGCAAGTTGTCTCATTCCATTGTGAATTTCCACCTATTTTAGAAGGCTACTGCTATTTCCATTTTTATTCCCCAACAGCAATCTGAGGTTGGGTAGAAGTGGATTAACTAGTCCAAAGTTACCCAGTGAACATTAATGTCTGAGGATATGATATTTATACATAAATAAATTTTCACAAGTGCTTTAAAGAGGACAAATGTTGCAACGTTTTGAACAAAAATACTGCCTTGGTAGCTAATGCTCTCTAACCTTTGAACAGTGTAAACTAAATTTCAGGCTTAAGCAACTTCATCAAGATAGGGATCGACCCTTTCCCCATTTCTTTTTTCTCATTCCACTTAGCACAGTGAGTAGGTCACATTTCATACATCAAAGCATTCCTTCTTATTATAGGATGTCCATTGGCATTAATGGTGCCTGATTGCACCTCACACTTCACTGCATTTAATGCTTTGTTAAGCATGCCTTTCCTAGGAATAAGACTCAGATATAAAAGATCCTTGTTCTGTTATCCATCGATTGTAAATTTCAGGTCTCTTGTCTGACTTTGCCTTTCAAATTGTGGTTACAAGAATATGAGTCCTGTGTTAATACAACTGAAGCCAAAATTATCAAATGCATATAGTGTAGAATTTAATTTTTTATGATTGCTCATCTACGCTAGAACTGTCTCATGAGGAAAATAATTTTGTAATACCATAATTACATTAATGAGGACAGATCATAGAGTAAGTTATTACTTAGTAAAATAATGTTCCTATCTTAATAGCTTGGATCCATGTGGGTTGTTCATAACAATAACAAATATTTCTTTTTTTTCTCTTTATTTTTTCTAGAGATTGCAGGTGGTTTCTAAGTGTTGGTGTTTGTTTTGTAGTAAAGTATTATTCTTGGTGTATTATCTTTGTTTAGGTATCCCATGTTCCCCAATTGTTGACACAGATTGATAGATTTTGATGTGTTTGCTTGGGAATTCACTTAATTCCAGACTGAGGATATCTATGCGGACAGTTATTCCGCATCTCAGCATGTATTAAAAAAATGGAGAAAGATAGTTTTGGGAATCCTCAAATCTCAGGCGGAGATGCCACTTGTTAAAGCTGTTCCTTTGTTGAACTTAGGAAATAAGAAATGTGCATTTTAGATTCAACTTTGCTTCAGAATTTTGCTTCTATACTTGCTTATTGCAAGCTCTGTAGAAAATCTAGAAAGTTAATGATGCATTGATCATAATTAACAATTTTGAACATACCATTCAATATCAGTGTAGCGTAACCTGAAAATCGCTCTTTGATGAGGTACAAGTAGTTCTTGACTTAACAACCACAATTGAGCTCAAAAGTTCTGTTGCTAAGTGAGATATTTGTTGAGTTTTTACCAATTTTGTGATCTTTCTTGTTAAGTGAATCACTGCAGTTGTTCAATTAGTAAAATAGCTGTTAAGTCAATCTGTTTCCCCATTGATTTTGCTTGTCACAAAAGGGGATCACATGATATAGAGACACAGCAACTGTCATAATATGAACCAATTGCCAAGAGTCTGAATTTTGATCATGTGACCACGGGGATGCTGCAGCAGACATAAGTGTGAAAAATGTCATGTCACTTTTTTGAATGCCATTGTAATGGTCACTAAATGAACTGTTGTAAGTTGGAGACTACCTTTATCTAGATAGTGCTATAGGACTAATCTCTACAAAGCCATAAACATTTCATATTTATTCATATTTGTTTCTTTTTAAATTTTGAATTGATACTGAATTATTAATAATGGAATTCTACCAGAGTTTTCGGTAAAAATAATCTGATAGGCCCTTTAAGTGCACAGTTGTGAGAGGCGTCTACATTTTAACTTCAAATTTATTCCTTTTTATCCCATAAGGTGTTTTTGAAATAAGAGAATTGCCTTCCGGAATAGCAAGATATTTGTATAGTATATACAAACACACATAAATATATAAATCACAGTCTATTTGTTTGTGTGGAAAAATAGTGGGACCCACTGCAATTATAACACTGAAATGCCACTCATATTTCTGTACATTCCATTAATTTATGCAGGTCCTATTGCTCTTCAGCATATAATCTGGTAGTTGCTAGGCAACCAAAAGAGAAATAGTGAACGTGATTTTTATGTTTGGTAGATCTCTCTCCCTCTTTTATGTATGCATGTGTATGTCTAAAAGATGTTATTTGAAACAGAAATGTACATATTAAAATAGGATTAGCCTGCATATTAATCATAATTTGCTTAGCATATCCTTGATTGCAACCATTACATTTTTCTTCTTGGAAGAATGCCTAATAGATTTATTTTTTCAACTTTTATATACATTTACACACAAAGATAGATACAACATCTTTTTTGTGAAGCACAGAAATCAATGGAGGCGGGGGGTTGTCCCTTAAGGGCATAATTCAATATTCTGATGCTGGTGTAAGAACATACATTAAGGAAGTCACTGCTGTATCTTTGGCAAAATACCTTTGTTCAATGCTTTAGAAAACATTATTAAACAAAGCTAGCCTATGGCAAATCCAGGTTCCTCCTTGCAAAAGAATTGCATTGATAATATATTTCTTGAACATTAAAACATAAGAACCATCCTTTTTTTTCTTGTCTTTTAAAGCAAACTGGTTGCTAGAATTCCCTTTTTAGCAAGCATAAAGAGCTCACAAAGTAACACTACAATAGAAAACACCTTTCTCTCTCTCTATGTATAAACACCCAGCTGATTCTGGCTCTTTTGCATCAGCTTTGTCTGTTATAGTAGTTCATCCACAGTATTTTTTTTTTTTTGAAGTTCAAAACTTGACTGAATGAAGACTGTCCTGAATTGACTTCATTTAGGAATTGTTAGACTACGATTGTTTCATGCACAGATCTGGCTTATTGGCAAAGCGTGTTATGTAAATAAGCAAAGGAATTGCAGATAAAATATCCCAGACTGGCACTGTAGTCTGCAGTTACATCCTGTTGCCAAAATAATAAAGATGTACAGCTGTGCTGCACTTGCATTGAAATTCATTAAAACCTGCAGTTTCTGGATAGTTTGGATGTGACTTCAGATGCTAAAAATGATTATTTGTTTCTGCTAGGATACAAATCCATGAGGTAAATTATGAATATTACGACTGAGAAGCTACCATGCTTATGAAATGCCAAACAGCAGAATCTTTTCTTAATGATAATAGCATTGGAAATATTTTTAAAAAGATATTTTGCATATTAAATGCCAAGTCTGGCAATTTCCCAGGGAAAATTATTTTTGAATGGGGCCCTAGTAATTGGTAGTTTAAATTCCCAGTATTTGTCTTGGCTCTCATCACTATCAGGACATGGTTTAAGAATGCCCATGGAGAATAGAATCAGTGCATTGCTTCTCATCTGTATTGATGTTTTGCTTCCTTCCTTTCTACAGTTCAGGACGGCAGTTAAGTGAAGTCTTCATTCAGCTGCCTTCTCGAAAAGAATACCCAGAATATTATGAGTTAATTAGAAAACCAGTGGATTTCAAAAAAATTAAGGTCGGTATAACTTTGATTGCATTTGAATTTGTTTCTATCATTAATTAAAATTATTACGTAAATATTTGTACACAATGAACATACAAATATTGCTTGCTATGAATCTTCATATGTAATATTAAATTGTGAATAAGTTATTGAACACAAATTCTTGAGAATATAACAGCCTAACAAGTTGTTGAAGGCATCTGTTGGAGACCAGCCATCCCAAATGGGAGTAGGGCTCAGGCGAGGAATCAGCCTAGACTCATTATGTAAACACAAGAGGTTATCGGATCAGTATGAAGTAGTTTCTCTGAATGTGGCCAAATTCTGATACGTTGTATGTCAAATTAGGCAAATTTTAACTGCCCACTGTTAATCCACCACCAATCACAATATATTACTCTGTTTTATTTTTTACTATTTTTGTTTTACTGCTTTTATTTGCTAGTCTTTGACCATACTAAAGATTGATTGATTGACACAAGAGGTCTAGGTCTGACATGCCACCCTCGAACACCTTAGAGCCTTTCCCAGGCGAAAGCTGCCAGCCTGAGGAGATTCCTGTACTATAGGCAAAGAACAATAAAGTAGATAGCTTGAATTCTACATGTATGGGTCTGATTGTTTGATCCTGAAAGCATCTGCATAAACTCTAGAACTGTGATGGTGAACCTATGGCACGCGTGCCACAGGTGGCACACAGAGCCATATCGGTGGGCATGCAAGCTCCGCTCCGGAAGTCAGGAAAAATTCCGGCCTCCGGGGGTGGGGGTGGGAAAGGCACGTTTTTTACTCTCTCCAGGCTCCAGAGTCTTTCTAGGAGGTTGGGGAGGGCGAAAACAGCCTTCCCCACCCCCACAGAGGCCCTCCAGATGTCAGAAACAGCCCATTTACTGACTTCCGGTGAGACCAGAAGGCCTGTTTTTAGCTCTTCCCAGGCTCCAGAGCCTTTCTAGGAGGCTGGGGAGGATTAAAACTGCCTTCCCTATCCCCATGGAGGCCCTCTGGAGGCCGGAAACTGCCCATTTGCTGACTTTCTGGCCTCTGGAGAGCCTCTGAGGGGGGGAGGCTGTTTTCGCCCTCCCCAGCCTCCTAGAAAGGCTCTGAAGCTTGGGGAGAGTGAAAAACGGGCCTACCGGGCCCACCGTACCATCGGGTGTCAAAAGCAGGGTGAGTCACGCACACATACATTTGGGGGGGGGCAGAGCGCATATAATTATGGATGTGGGCACAAACATGCCGATCCCCCCCCCCCGGCACTCTCCCTACTTTCAGCATGCGATGGCAAAAAGGTTAGCCATCACTGCTCTAGAAGTTTGATTTTTTTTTAAATGGACAGGTTATTAATAATACATTCAAAGGTTTTTTTAATTAAAAACCTTTATTGAGATGAATGATGGAGCATGAAACAAGAGCCAACTTCAGAGAATATTTCAGCTATCTTAAACATAGTATCCAGCACAAGCCTTTTGGGAAGCAGGTGGTTCTTCTGAAGCTTCTACTCAATCAGGAAAATTACACTGACAGTAAAGAGTGGTTTTATCTTCAATGGTTTATCACTTTCTCCCATTTTGGAGAGGCCCCTGAAATTTATAATTGGAGAGCCTTTAACAGTTGAAATGAAGGTAGTACTTGCGCTGCTGAAGTGTGTGAGATGGAAAATAACCAACAAAACTCAGATAACTGCTCTTACTGAGCAAAAAAAAAAAACTGCTCTTACTGAGCAAAAAAATACTGAGCAAAAAAAATGCAAAAACATGGCATTTAACCCATGGATTTCATTATAGCTACATTTAGTTTTAGTGAATGTTGTACTTTCTCACATTGTGCTGTATATGTAAACAATAACAACATAAATATTGTTCTTATAAGGTTATTAAATTCCTTGTAGTACATAGCAGCTTTAGGTACATCAATGCCCCACTAAAGCTTCTAGTATTTTTATTTTTCCAGCATGTATAAATTTTTACCTGAATTAGACACATAGTTTCTTGAAGTATCATTTCAAGTATCATTTCTTTTCATTCAATGTTGTTCTCTGTTCTTCATTCAATGTGTGGAGTGTTTTGGCTTTTTCTGAATAAGGGCTGCTATGTACGTGCTATTTAATTAGTTGACAGAGTATAGTACTTAAATCATTTAGAACAAAACTGCATCTGTTTTATTCTGAGTTATGTTGCTAATTAATTAATTTTACGTGAGATTTATCTCTTTTCAATCTTTTTCTCTGCCCTTTCTTTTTAAAAATCTACTCTTTCTAGGAAAGAATTCGTAATCATAAATATCGGAGTCTCAGTGACTTGGAGAAGGATGTCATGTTGTTGTGTCACAATGCCCAGACCTTCAACTTAGAAGGATCACAGGTCTGAGTCAAATAATTTCTGATTCTAGGGTCATTGAGGTGTGTGTTTGCATTGAATGCTGTATACAGTCTGGCTCCCTTCATCAATCTGGGCCATTCAATTTGAAATTCCAACTTCCGACTCTTAGTGGGAACTGAAATCAGCACACTTGAAGGGTGCTAGATTGTCATACTCTCCTATTCAGTGGGCATGTGGGTAGGAAATACTGGCACTAAAAATGTTATCTTAGGTCTATATTGTGCATAATAATTTTATATAAAATAATTTTAGATCTATTTTTTTCTGCTTCAACTTAGAAGTAATCCTCACTTAATGGCCATTCATTCAGCAGTTGTTCAAAGTTACAGTGTGCTGAATGAATGGTACTTATGCCCAGTCGTTAAAATTACAACCATTGTAGTGTCAAATCAAAGTTGGAGACTGGGCAACTCATCTGCACTTATAACTGCAGGAATACTTCAACTCTCCCCATCTCTGCCCTTTTGGCCACTCTGCACAATGGCACTTCTCAGTGGCAGCAACGGCCTCAGCAGTCTCAGCTGCCACAACCAGCTGCCACAACACAAAGCCCTTGCCATCCTGTGTTTTATAGGCCACAGCCATGCCTAGTAAACCTTTGCCATCTTCCTCCCACTGCTGAGAAGACAGGACCAGCCTAATTCTATGAGAGGCAGCCGTTGACTATGAATCTTCTTTCCAAGACTGTTTTTGCAGTTCTCCAAATAACACACCTTATTCTCACAATGCTCTGGAAGGCTTCTAAGGCATTGGAGCTTTCCACAGGTCTTCCAAAACATCGCAAGAATGTCATGTACAATTTGGAGAATGAAGGTCAGGGCCTTCTCGCAAGGTTTTTAGAAGGCCTCAGAATCCTTGTGAAGTTGCATTGCAGATCATCAGTTGAGCACATGATGCCAGGAAGAGAACACAATCCTAGAGGGTAAAGAAGGTTAAGGGGGAATCTGAAGCTGGCAGGGCTGAGAACTGCATATATGCATGCGGCTTTCGTTTTGCAGTTATACTCTGGCAAAATTAGAGCAGGATGTAGACTTCCCCAGAATCAAGCATCTTATACCTTGCTGCTGTTTAGTTGAAAAGCAGTGTGGAAGGGAATGATTTGTTCCTCTAATTCTTTAAATTGTAGCGGAAAGTTTGGTAATTTTTTTTGGTTTAAAAATGCAATTCAACTTCCTAGACTGATTGGAGAACTACAAGAGTGTTATCCAACACTGGAACACAATGAACACTTTTGGAAGATTTATGTTCAGAAAATAGCAAATTATCCCTTGAAGTGACCAGTTTGAGAATCTCTGGAACACTGTTTTATATGCAACTTACCCAACATGCATTACAAAAGGGAGATTTAGAATAGCCAGTTCTCAACCTGCCATTGCTATTCTTTGGGAATAATGCTGAATTCCAAAGAGAAATCTTATAAATCTTACAGTCTTCAAAGAAGACTATTGTCCAATGCTATTGACAGTGGGGACACTATATCACTCCTAATGAATATTCTAGAGTCTTAGCACTATAGCTTGCACGTTTATCACACAAGGAAGCCTAAAAGTAATAAGAATCCCAAACTAGTTTTAAAAGCAATAAACCATATAGTTTACACCTACTATCGGTGATCATCTGAAATGCAAGTTAAGTGTCCTCATATCTATAAAATGGCTTTGAGTTATTGTAGTCGTATTAATCATCATAATAGTACCAGTTCATTTAAGAAGGAAGCTTAATTTTCAAACCTTCTTTTGCAAATAAAGTTGTACAAAAAAGTAATCTAATGCAGAACTAAGGGTTTTTTTCCCCCAAAGGTGACCTTTAAGTCATTTAGTGATATGAGCTGATAAAGTAAAATAATAATTTTAAAAATCCTTTGAAAAATTTGAGAGATCAGGAATTGACTGTAAGATCGAGTCCTTGTTCCCTCTAGCCCCACAGGTTCTGTGCATAAAAATCCTTTTTCCCCTTCTGTCATGGCCTAGATTAGGGGATGTCCAATGTTGGCAACTTTAAGATCTGTGGACTTTAATTCTTAGAATTCCCCAGCCAGCAATTGGCATTAACTAGATTGAAATCATTAGAGATATAAATCTTAAATGGTGATTCAAGGTCTTGATGGATAAACCAAAAGAATTTTCAGGAGGGGAATTGGAGTTAGGATACTGCAATACTTTATAACCTTTTACAGCAACTATGGCTGAGCACTTTAGGTACTTACAGTTTATATCATAAAGATTCTGTTACTAGCAAATATGAGCCATTTTATTTTTCTGCCATAATTAGCACCCAAAGACTGTGCCTATTTCATGTTGAATATATAGTTAGACTATAATCTAAATCTTAATTAGAGCTTTCCATGGAAGAATTTAATAGCATTAGTACTGCACGATTAAATAATTTAGGCATAAAAAAATAGGTTTGGAAATGTGAAAAGCACTATAATATGGAAGCTCACTTAATTTAGTGCATAAAAAATTAACACTTCTATTTCCTATAAAATGCATGTAAGAAGAATGATGTCTTGTTCAGGGAGAGAAGAGGCCATTCTCTCTGTGGGTTTGAATAGAAAATAACCTTCCATGCTGTGGTGTTTTGATGAAGCGCAGCTTGCATTTCTGACACACATTTGCTTTCATGCTCCAGATCTATGAGGACTCTATTGTTCTTCAGTCAGTCTTCAAAAGTGCACGGCAGAAACTTGCGAAAGAAGATGAAAGCGAAGAAGACAGCAATGAGGAAGAAGATGATGAGGAAGACGAGTCAGAATCTGAATGTAAGTCTTTCATTCAAAAGCAGGAACAAGCAATCTGCCTTTTTGGCAAACTGACTGTCTTTGCCATTCAAAGTTCTAGAAAAAGTTCCATTTGGGCCAGTAAAATAACAATAAAAAGAGAGTTTTTACCATTCAGATTATTTCAAGCTAAGTAATATATTTTTATGGCTTAGCTGTGATTTTTGTAAATCTATGGAACAGAAAAAGGAATAGTGAGGAAATCCCTTACAGAGTGGGACATACATGTTTGTTTTAAGAGTATCAATTTTGGCCTTTGTGTTCTCAACATTTTTTTCCGCTTTCTCAGCAAAATCTGTGAAAGTGAAAATTAAGCTAAACAAGAAAGAGGACAAAAACCGAGATAAAGGGAAAGGCAAGAAACGCCAAGTTCGGGTCAAAGCCAAACCGGTTGTGAGTGATGATGATACTGATGAGGATCAAGATGAAAATGTAAGTATGGCCTTATTGAATCACTGATTTCTTTTCTTTTCCTTTCTCTTCTTTACTTTTCACTGCAATTGGTTTAACACATACTAATCTTTGCACATTAATATTATGGGTGGGGGGGGGGTTCGAATTTTTTTTTTAAAAAGTAAGCAGTGAAGTTTGCAGTCTGCTTTCTATCCATTTATGGCATATTTGGACAAAATATCAAAAGTGATGTGCAGCTTGCCCTGAACATCAAAATAGATTGTAGTTCTCAAGCCCACAGCAAATCAGCCAGGGGATTATATCTCAATGTGTTTTTCAAAAATCCTATGGCGTATGACCAAGCCTTGAGTTTACATAAATAGCTCTCTAATCTCAGTCTGTCAGTACAAAAGCTAAGTATTAAGAATTCACTGGTGTAAGAAATAGAGGTGAGCGGGAGGTTATATTTTTACTATGCTTTATTAGATTACAGCTTACTAGTGTATGACGCTCAGAATTGGAGTCAAGCATCTTCTAAATCTAATCAGTCTATTCCAAGGTGCGGCAACATATATACAATACATACATCATATTTTGGAATTAAGAAATCGGGTTACTGTTAAATACAAGCCCAAGCCAGGGATTTATGTTCAGTTCTAGAACTGAAAACACACCAAGTCACAGTTCTTAGCTTTTCCTCCAAAACTGATTCTGTGTTGGCATCCCGTTTTATAAGGGGAAGGGAAATCTTGTTGCTGTTAATGAATGGGAGCCAGGAATATTTGGTGCTCCACTAGGAATCCCATTTTATGTTCCGCCAACTCCTGCATTGCAAGACAGGCTGTTTGAAAGATGGAGGTGGAGTAGCAGCCCCTGCTTTGAATCCTGCAGTTGTGGTGCTTCTTGAATCCTCCAATCACTAACAGAAACAAGATTCCTTCTTGCAGATCAGCTCCATCCAGTAACTTTGTAATTAATGACAGTGCCAGGTATAATCTCCTTCACATTCCTGTGTGAAAGCCTGAGAGTAAGTTTGTGTTTGGTTTAACCACAGGCTTAGTGGCATGGATAACCTTCAGCGGCTCCCGTACCTCTCTGGATTGAGACAGTTATAAGGACCCAACAAAATACTTCTGAAGTAGTCATCAGGAGTCAAATGCATTTAGTTCAGTAGAAGCTGCATGCCCACTTAGCTCTAGATTTCCACCTTGTTTCTTTTTTGCCATTCCTTTGCTCATTTTTATTTTGAGAATATTCTAACTTTTTCCCTGTACCTCTTACATTTAGGACCAGTCGGAAGTAAGTGGAAGTGACGACGAGTGATCCACACAGTTGAATATTCGTAAAGACAAAATTTCTTCTCTCGGTTTACACCCAGTGAATTCACTTGGTCAGATAGGCATCGGGGTGCTTCTGTATTTATATCAACTATAAATTAACTTTAGGGTTAGTACCAGACAAACATATTTCGTGGTGTAAAAAAAATGTAACATACTGTGACCAAAAAGGCCTCAAAGGAAAAACAAAAAAACCCTTTTGATGGGAGAAACATGGGTGGATAGTATATTTCTATGGGTTGGATTTAGCTAACTAATGATTTGACAATTCCTGGGTTCGATATTTGATTAGATGCTCTCAACTGGCATCAAGAACATTTAAAAAAAGTCTTTTGTAGCATTGCTAACCAGGAGCCATTAAAAGCAACTGGTGATTTTATTTTTCATCAGGCAATTTTCCAAGTTTTATTAGTTCTGTATCTGTTTTACATTGTGCTACATAATATCCAGTTTTGTTTAATAGCTTCTAAATGTACAGTAGCTAGTCTCTCGCCCGCCCTATACCATTTGTTGCTTCCGTTTATGCTCCATGATCTCTTGAAAAAGAAATGCTTTTTAAACTGTATACATGAAATTTATGTCTACTGTAAACTTTACTTTCCCCCCCTCCTCTTTTTTTCCCCTTGATTATAAAAAGTTGGATTTAAAATGCTGTTAAATATTGCGATTATAGTATAATGAATGGCTTTTTTCATCAGATTCTTTTGTGCTACCATTTATGGTTTGTTACCTTTCCTCAAAGTGTACTTAATCTTTGCTTTCTTTGCACAATGTCTTTGGTTGCAATTCATAAGCCTGAGGCAAATAAAATTCCAGTAATTTTGAAGCAAGGGTCCTTCCTTTTCTTTACCAGGGCAGGTGTGGGGAGGAAGAGGCAGCGCTGATGATCCCCACTTCCATTGTCAAGTACTGAGAGATAACCAAGGTGCTGAGTTTGGGTCAACCTCACTCAATTCATTATTCCTGCTGCTCTGTTCCAGAAGATGTGTCCCTATGGGTACTTAGGGACATCTTACATACTTACTACATCTTACATACTTTTCAACATTACTTTTTTTTTGTTGTTACTCAGAGCTTTTCACAAATACTTTGTCAGTTGTAAGTGAACTAAAATAAAATATATATTTTTAAACAAAACAAATGATTTTTATAACAGCAAGAATAACTGTTAAGAAACTACATCAAAGGGAGGATCATTTGGGGCATATTGCTTCTAGTAATGTTGGGCGAATTTTTATTTTTTTAAAAAATCCCATGTTGAAAGCAACAAACACTCAATGGGAAGTCATCATTTCTCCAATTAGACAATTAGGCCAGGTTATTTGAAGAGACCCTGTTTTCCCAGTTATATCTACCCAACCCACCAGAGTGGAGAGGCAGGGTATGTTACAAGTCCACTCTATTAAGGAGGTCCATTGATTGGACTAAGAAGAATGGCCTTCTCCATGGTGGCTCATTCCCTGTGGAATATCATCCCTGCAGAAATAAGATGAGTCCCCCCTTTGACACTCTTTCGAAAGGTCCTCAGGACATGGTGTTGCCAATTGGGTACTTCAGAGTGATATGGAGCCCATCAAGTGGTTGGTTTGATTGTTGTTGCCAGGGGGCAGTGGGGATGTGTTGGTGTTTTATTGGCCCAAGTCACCGTGAGTGAGTTGAACAGCCATATACATTTTCTTAATAAATTGTTGAGCTCCATAAATAAAAGAAAATGTGAGTGACATCATTATGTTATTTCTGGATTAGTTAGGCACACTGGGTTTAAGCAGAAATATCCACATTAGTGTTGGGGAACTGTGAAAGGATGCCCATGGAAAGGGAGGGAGTGCAATGGACTATGGTGAGCAGGCAATTTCTCAGGAAGAAGGAAGCACATTCCAGAAAAGGGGGGGAGGGGCAAAGGAGGCGATCCAGGCCAAAGTTGGGTAGGAAAAGAGAAAGGATAGGTATTCCATAGAAATCTCTCATGGCATCTCCATTAGGGTGAGAGTAGTTAGGATTTAGGCTGGCAGGAATTTTGTCTCTTGTATGTAAGCAAATAAAGAATTAAACTCTGGTTTAATTGCTCTCTGTGGTCCTTGCGCTTAGCCAAACAGGAACTTACTCAGGGTTCATGCTGGGCACTGTGCCAGGAAGGGCCTAAGGCGCAGTAGTGGGTTTCAAATTTTTTTACTATAGATTCTGTGGGTGAGGCATGGCTTGGGCATGGCATGGTGGGCGTGGCAGGGGAAGGATACTTTAAAATCCCCATTCCCACCCCACTCCAGGGGAAGATTACTGCAAAATCCCCTTTTCCTCCCAATCAGCTGGGACTCTGGAGGCAGAGAATAGATGGGGGCAGGGTCAGTCAAAAGTGGTATTTACCGGTTCTCCGAACTACTCAGAATTTCTGCTACCAGTTCTCCAGAACTGGTCAGAACCTGCTGAAACCCACCTCTGCTAAGGGGCCTGTCCAAAGCACCTGAGGGCAGGGCAAGAAGCAATGGATGGAAACTAATCAAGGAAAGAAACAACCTAGAACTAAGGCAAAATTTCCTGACAGTTAGAACAATTAATCAGTGGAACAACTTGCCTCCAGAAATTGTGCATGCTCTAACACTGGAAATTTTTAAGAAGAGATTGGACAACCATTTGTCTGAGATGGTGTAGGGTTTCCTGCCTGGGCAGGGGCTTGGACTAGACCAGTGATGGCGAACCTTTTCGGCACCGAGTGCCCAAACCGGAACATGTGCGCATGCTGGAGCACTGGAAACCCAAAGTCCAGCTGGCCGGCATGCGCATGCCTGTTTTTTTGGCCATTTTCAGGCCATTTTTTGGGCTGTTTTCAGACAGTTTTTGGGTTATTTTCAGGCTGTTTTTCAGGCCATTTTTGGGGTCAAAAATGGCCAAAAAACAGCCTGAAAATGGCCTGGAAAACAGCCCCCAAATGGTCCAAAAACGGCCTGTTTTGGGGCCATTTTTTTGGCTGTTTTCAGGCCATTTTCCAGCGCTCCAGCTCCCGCAAAGACCAGCAAGCTGGCACCGGAAACCAGAAGAGCAGCTGGTGATGGCGTGCATACCCACAGAGAGGCTCACTCATGCCAAAGATTCGCCATCACAGAACTAGAAGACCTCCAAGATCCCTTCTAACTATGTTGTTCTGTTCTGTTCTGTTCTGTTCTGTTCTATTCTAAGATCTTGGCTGATAATATCAACACAACATTATCACTGAAATAAGCTGCTCTGCTTTTTTGTATGGGAGAAGTTTAAAGAAAGATAATAGATGTCTTCAGCTTTGTAGACAGCTTCCTCCCACCCACAGGAAAAACTGATTGAGGGTGGGTGCAATGGTTTGCAACATTTGCTATCCATGTTGCTTTAAAATGCCCAAAACCACACATGCACATCTGGCTTATCTTGCATCTTCCCCTATGCCACAGGATTTTTATGAGGATTACAAAGGAATTTCGTTTCTATTTGTTTCACATTAGTTTTGCCACAAAAAAAAAACCATTTTAGAGTAGGCCCTCTCTTTAAAAAGAAGTCCCTGGGAATCTTATTAAATATTAATGTATCAGATGTGCATGACCATGTGTCCAGGCTGGATAAAAATATAATAATTAGAGGGTAAAAAGAAGTAGTACTTTGAAATCTCTTGGCAAACAGTGCAGCTTGTGCAGCAGTGATGACCCAGTGTCCATGCTCAAAACTATGTATGCTGCTGCATTCTTTACCACCTGTGTTTTCCAAGTGGTCTTCAAGGGAAACCCCATGTAGAATGCATTACAGTAGTCCATTTATAAGGCGACTAGGGTGTGGAGAACTAGACGGCCTCCCAATCAGATACAATCATTGCACCAGATGGATCTATAGTATGCAAAAGTCTTGGAACAGGAACTACGAATCCAGCTCTTTGTGCGTCAATATGGGAAATAAAATAATAACTGGATTTGACTCTCTTCTAGTTAAGCCTAACACACATCGCTAGCCTGCATTGATAAACGCATCAATTTTGTCTCCAGATGTATTGGAATCACAATGAACTGCCAAATCACATGGCTGGCTAGGGAATTCTGGGAGTTGAAGTCCACAAATCTTAAAGTTGCCAAGGTTGGACATTCTGATTTAGAGTATTGCCTTAATGATACAGCCCTCTACTGTTACCTTAGGATTGGAAAAGAAGTTTTTTTTTCTTTTGAAGACATTTTGCTTCTCATCCTCATTCTCATCATTGATGAGAAGCGAAATGTTTCCAAAAGAAAAAACAAAGAAGTCCAATTGCTTCCTGAAAAAGCACCTTTGGAACAACCATGACCTGGATGACTGAAAATCTCTACAGACTTTTAGCTATACAATTTGGGATGAACACTCTTGAATGGTGTGGGAGTAGGAATGGATTTCCAGAGGAAAAATTGCACACTACAGGAACCAGGAGCACTACTCAGGTCGCCCTGAGGACATAGATAAACCTCCAAGTGCTTCAACAACCCTCTAAAAGGATGCAAATTTATAGTTGTCCGCAAGGCATATAAATCCTTCCATTCCCCACTATCCTGTCAGAGCTGAAGAAGTTTCTTGGATCAGAAGCGAAACAAGACAAGTACAATTGCCCCAAATTTTATACAAAGAAAATCCTTAAATGTGCTTTTTCAAGAGGCAAGTGGACTTTCTGGTTTTTCTTTGAAGATGTTTTGCTTCTCATCCAAGAAGCTTTTTCAGCTCTGACTGAATTGATGATGTCGTATCTCTCCCCCTCTGTTGAGAGTGGGCTGTTCATCATCTATCTCCAGTCTACAACATAGTCCTTTCAACAGTTCCAAGAAGGCTCCATTCCCATTTGCATCGCTCAGGTGATCCTGAAAACACAAAGAAACCTCCAAGTAGCCTTAATGACTCACTAAAAGAATGCAATTGACCAGCTGTCTTCAAGGAGTATAAATCCTTCCATTCCCCAACATCCAGTCAGAGCTGAAGAAGCTTCTTGGATGAGAATTGAAACGTCTTCAAAGAAAAATCAAAAAGTCCAGTTGCCTCTTGAAAATGCACCTTTGCGACAACCATGACCTGGATGACCGAGAATCTCCACAGACATTTAAAATCCTTAAATCACCATAAGGAACTGAAATCATGATTGATGTGATCTTCTAATATTAAGCAGCATGGCTCTGCAGTACTTTGAAAGTAACAAGATGCTTTGGAGATTAAGGGGGCACATATGCAGTCCCTTTTTCAGCTCCATGAAGCAGACTTGCAAAGGTGACCCTGGCTATGTGAATTGAGGAAGGCATGCTTGTTTTAAGAAATGTCAGTCAGGTACTACACTCATGACTTACAACTCCAAAGTACTTGTTTCTCTTTGAATCCAAAGTGCTATAAGCTGTACAGAAAAAAAATCAAACACTATTTTAATAATTATTATAATAAAGCAATTTTGTACTAAGCCACTTGTCAGAGTTCCAAGTAACACCCCCAACAAAAAAAAACTCCGAGGCTTGAAGTTCTTCAAAGTTCCATTTTATTAGCACATATTGGCACATCTGGGAAAACCCGAATCTGAAAGCTTCCAGGTTTTCCCCACCCAAAGAAAAGTCCAAGTCCCTGCCAAGCACCCACATGTCCATCACATGGTCCAATCAAAGCACCATCCCAACTGGAGATGCCTCCCAGTTCCAGGCCTCTAGGTGTAGGGCAAGATGTCCTTGACTCTCTGAGAAAGGAATGTTATTATGACTATGTATCACCCTGGCTCCATACAATCCCCTCCTCCCAGTTTCCCACAGCAGTAAATGTGGCAGGCCTGAAGATCCAATGTAAAAGAAGGTTCCAGGCTTGACACGCTGCTACCTAATCTATACTCAAGTCTATGTTGCAAGGTGCAGGGGAACTGGTTGAATTTGATTGATTTCTGAAAGGCAATATCAGACATGGGCATTTTATGTGCCCCAAGCCATATCCTGGCCCTTCGACTCTTCCAGTCCAGTCCACATGAGGCCAATTGGAAATTAAAAATCAAATGTAAATAAGCGTACTTTTGTGAAGACGACTGCTTTTTTTCTTAGCAATGAAAATTTTGGTCATAAGTTGAAGACTAGGCTATGGACAGGGTTACTGGATAACATTTATCAGGTCTGCACACAATACAAGTATAAAAGTATCTGCATTACTTTTATTTTGAAAACAACTGGTTTCTTTTTAATTTACAAATATATGTGCATGCCTATGCACCTTCACCGCCCTATTGGTTCGGCCCTCCACAAGAGTACCAATTTCTCATGTGACCCCTTGGAAAAATGAATGGTCCTTGGTCTCTATTATTAACCACAATTCACAAATTTCATGACAGCTTTTGCCACCTTTTTTCCATTAGGTGGAGTTATAACACTTTCTAGTTTCCTGTTGAGTTCATGGAAGATCATATCGATGAAATTCAGTTTCTCTTGCATCCTTTTTTCTCCTACATTATCTTTTTGTGCTTTGTTTAAATATATTTGATTTTTTTATCATCTAAACTAAGTGAGAAAAACCACATTTGGGGAGGGATTTGGATATTTTTTCTTGAGGAATAACCTCTGAAATTGACGCTTAGGTATACATAAACTTTTTGATAGGAGCCAGAGGATTTTAACTTTCATTAATTGCCTCAAATCACAGAAACAATAGTTTATTGGTATTGACCATTTACTGCCTCTAATAAAAGTTTAGGGAGAGTTTTAGTGAATGCTATTTAGGAAATAATTTCTTTTGTTTTCACAATTTCATTCATGCTAGAAAACAAAACCTATTGGGGCTTCTGTAAGTATTCAATAAGATTTTCCTGATTCATCTACACTAAACAGTTCCTATATTTAAAACTGCTTTTAATAGCATATAATTTTGCATTCAAAGACATAAATCCTGGGTACTCTTACACTAGCTAGAAGGACTGTTCTTTTTAATGCTACTTCTGCAATTTTGTTTGCAAACAGCATTTTTGTCCTTATGTTATAAAACTTAATTACCTCAATTCTACACAGATCTAATCCACTAATCTTTGGGATAATGCTGAATGTGTTTTTTTAAAATAAGAACATAAGGGAGCAATGATAGCTCAGTTAAATCAAAAATCAATAAACCATGAATGAATAGAAGCTATAAAAATGGATGAAATAGCTCATCAGTTTCTGTGACTGATTATATTTGTTGGAATTTAAACTGCAATTTTTCTCCATATCCTCTGCAGATGCCATTTCAAATAAATAAAAAAAAATAATCCTTTTAAATCCATGACAGATTGAAACTCATTTTTATTACATTTATAGTCTTTTCCCCAATGAGTCCATCTTTTAAATGAGGAAAATATCTGCTTCCCACAAGGTAAAATGTGAGATATAAGAATGTGTAAGACTAATATAAAGTCACTGGAAAAAGTGACTTATGACAATTTTTCACACTTACAATTATTGCAGCATCTCCATGGTCACATCATCAAAATTCAGACACCTGGCAACTGACTCGTATTTAGGACAGTTGCAGTGTCCTGGTTGCAGTGTCCTGGGGTCACATGATCACCTTTTGTGACCTCCTGACAAGCAAAGTTAGTGGAGAGGTCACATTCCCTTAGCAAACATGCTACTAACTTAACAACTGTAGTGATTCACTTAACAACTGTGGCAAGAAAGGTCATAAAATGGGGCAAGATTCACTTAACAACTGCCTTGCTTAGCAACAGAAATTTTGGGGTCAGTTGTGGTTGTAAGTTGAGGACTTCCTGTATGCACAAATTGCTAGAAATCAGTGAGGTGGTTTCCCGTCATTCTGAGGAAGGAAGAAGCACAAAGCATAGGAGCAAAGTAAAGGCCTAGTACAGAGCAGGGGTCTCCAACCTTTGCAACTTTAAGACTTGTGGACTTCAACTCCCAGCAACCCAGCAAAGCTGGCTGAGGAACTCTGGGAGTTGAAGTCCACAAGTCTTAAAGTTGCCAAGGTTGGCGGCCCCTGGTACAGAGGCCCAGAGTCACAATTCTCGCCTTGCCTAGGATGACTTGATCCTATCCCTGTCATCAACGTTAATGTGTGGACTTTTAAGATATGGAAGCTGGGTTGAAGAGATAACCTCAGTCTCCATACCGTATGAGTAAGCCACTCGGTGGGCAACAAGCGTTTGCAGACTCCGTACCAGTTGAACATAAAGACCACTCATAAGAAGGAGATTGTTGTGTCTGTGCCCCCCCAGCTGGGCCCCCTGCCAGAAAGTGACTCGGAAAGTGAGGGGGAAGGGCCATCAGGACTTACCTCTGGAGCACCGGCTTCCCTGGCTCAGCTCCAGGAGCCAGAGGCAGGCCAGGTGGAGGAGATAACAAGGCCTCCGTCCCCTGACTCTTCCACCCACAGGCCACACCTGTGATGGCAATCAGGCCTGGCTGGACCCTAGGTTTCATAGGCAGGAGAGGCGGGAACAATAGAAGCAGGGATGGGGCAGGCCTAGGAAGTGCTGAGTCATGGAGCCACACCCCAGAGGATATAAAAGCAGCAGGGCTGCTATACCACTTCGTGGCAAGCAAATCAACTGCTTAACTAGAGCTGAAGTACTGTTTGTTCCTGGTTGATTCATCGGCATCAAGAGAGATAACAGAGATACTTGGCAGACGCTCGCTAGTTTGCTGCCAAAGCGGATAGTTGCCGGCTAATTAAGTCATCGCTCGGACTGAGGCGAGGGGGACAGAACAGAGATGGGGTGGAGATCGGAAAAGAAGGAAGATGGCAGAAGTTAACAAAGAGGAATCTCTACATCTCGGATCCTCAACTCCCGGTCTGTGGAGCGGCACCAGTCTGCGGCATACCAGCAACTGGTCCACGCAAACTAGTGAAGCCCCATCTGCAGAATGCAGGCAGCATGCAAAACCATGCTCCCTCCGGTCTGTGGAAAAACCTTTCTCCATGGAACCGATCCCTGGTTCCCAAATGTTTGGGGACCACTGCTATACAATATTACAGATATCATTCGCTTAGTAACCATTTGAAGTGAACAACTGAACTGAAAAAAGTGACATGACCATTTGCCATATTACAACCATCTTTCATATTCAAATTATAGCATCCTCATGGTCATGTGATCCAAATGTGGATGTTTGGCAACCGGGATGTATTTACGACAGTTGCAGTGTCCGGGCGCCACGTGATCACCATCTGTAACCTTCTCAGCCGGCTTCTGACAAGCAAAGTCAATGGGGAAAGCCAGATTTGCTTAACATAACAACTGCAGTGGATCACTTAGCAACTGGGGGCAAACAAGGTTGTAAAATCAAGCAAAACTGCCTTTCTTAACAATGGAAATGTTGGTCTCAATTGTGGTCATAAGTTGAGGATTAGGCTGTAGGCAGGGTTACTGGATAACCTTTATCAGGCCTGTACAAATGAACTCCTCTACTCTTCTGTTGTCTAGCTTTGACATAATCATTGCCTAGGCAGAAGAGAGCTCCTTCCTTAAGCGGGAAAGTCATTTTCAAGGAGGAAAGCTGTGGAAAGCGATCTCTCCCAACTTTCACAGCAGATTCCAACTGATTTGCAGGATTCTGTGGAGTCCCAGGTCCCTTGGAGGGGGATCGGAAGAAAGAGGCGTGCTGCAGTGTAGCTCCCAGTGGCAGCTGAGGTGCGAGCTGCAGAGAGTCTCGGAGAAGCAGATGGGGGAAAGCTTCCAACTCTTGCCATCAGAACAGTTCTCTTCCTTGATTAGGCATTTTATTTTGAAGATTGCTTTGGAGTTTTTAATTTGCTTGTTTTTATTTATTTATTAAATGTAAATGCGGCCCATCTCTGGATGACTTAAAAACAGTAAAAAGATAAATTAAAAAAAACAGTAAAAAGATAAATTAAAAAAAGGCCACTAAAATTATAAAACTAAACCAAAACAAGTAAGTAGATTGAACGGCTGAGGTTCCAGAGTCTGTTTCATTTTCAGATTGTATACTTGACTGCTTAAAGGAACCAGGGAGGATAAGCGGCCCGTTTTCCATGCCTTTGAACAGCCGGTGTTTTCTTTTTGTGATGTGCCAGTCAGTTCTCCACCTGTGTCTACAAGGATTTCTGCTATTGAGACCTTTGTGTGTAAATCTCTGTGTGGTCCCCTTCCATGTTTTCTACAGCATTACACTTTTTTTTTTTTTACTGGCCTCACTCTTTCACATTCAGACCTCAAATAATTAATGCTGCCCTATCTAGACTCACAGATTCAAAACTATGTAATATTGGAAGGAACCAACAAGATAATCTACTCCCATTTTCTGCAATATGCAGGAAAATCAATCAAATCATTCCTAGGACATGGTTGTCTGGCCTCTTCTTAAAACACTCCACAGATGAAACTGTCACAAGGGCAACCTTTTAATAAGGATGATGTCACTCAACATTTTGCAACAGGTGCCACGTATATTTTATGGCATCTAACTCTGCTGCAGAACTGCCCTTACATCTCATATATATAGTGTGAAGCAGAGGTGGGTTTCAGCAGGTTCTGACCAGTTCTGGAGAACCGGTTGCAGAAATTTTGAGTAGTTCAGAGAACTGGTAGTAAAAATTCTGATCGGTCCCCGAGTCCCAGCTGATCGAGAAGAAATGGGATTTTGCAGTAACTTTCCCCTGGATTGGGGTGGCAGTGGAGATTTTACAGTATCCTTCCACTAGAGTGGGGAGGGAATGGAGATTTTACAGTATCCTTCCCCTGGAGTGGGGAGGGAATGGGGATTTTACAGTATTCTTCCCCTGGAGTGGGAAGGGAATGGAGATTTTACAGTATCCTTCCCCTGCCATGCCCACCAAGTTACGCCCACCAAGCCATGCCACGCCCAGCAAGCCACACCCACAGAACCGGTAGTAAAAAAATTTGAAACCCACCACTGGTGTGAAGTATCACCCATGGATTTCAAACTTCACATGACTCAATACAATGAAATTGCTGGATTGGTGATAAAGTTAGTTAAAGTGAACAGAATCTTGACAGAATCTTGACATGGGGAAAATATCTCAAAACCTAGTTACCTTCTAATACAAGTAATTCAATTTGGAGTTTCTAATTCAGTGTACATATCCATCCGGCCACAGAATGCCTTCTTTTTTCAAATTTTTTTTTTTCCAGTGAACTAGAAAAGAACTGTTCGTGTAACTGTTCTGTGATTTTCTGAATTTATTTTTGCTGTGATCTTTCTCTGCTAGTATTAGAGGAGTTGTTTTTTCATTCCCTGGAAACTTTTTATTCCACTGGCTTTTGTATTATATTATATCAATGTTATTATTCCTACTTATTGATTTGTATCTGGCAAAAGGGGTTTTGCAAAAATGCTGTTGCGTGTCTGAGGGTTTTAATTTGATATGTTTTTGTCATGTGTTATGCTGACTTTGGCATCTTTGTAGCAGAAATGCAATTTTGAAATCTTGTTTAGAAGGAAAGAAAAATAAAGCAATCAGTTCCTTCCAGAAGAAACGTTCCATAAATAAGCATAAGGGAGGCCTATTTATGTCTATAAATAAGCATAAGAGGCAATGAACAATGTCCCAGTTTTAAACTTATTTCTTTATTTGGAAACCAGCAGAAAATACAGGTAGTCCTTGACTTAAAACAGTTCATTTAGTGACTGTTCACAGTTTCAACAGTAATGAAAAAAGTGACTGAAAAAAAGTGACTTATGACAGTTTTTCACCCTTACAACCATTGCAGTGTCTCCATGGTTACGTGATCAAAGTTCTGATGCTTGGCAACTGATTCATATTCATGATGGCTGCAGTGTCCCAGGATCCTGTGATCCACCTTTTGTGACCTTCTGACAAGCGAAGTCAATGGGGAAACCAAATTCACTTAACAGTCTTGTTACCAACTTAACAACTGCAATGATTCACTTAACAACTGTGGCCAGAAAAGTGGAAGAATGGGGCAAAACTCACATAAGATACATCTCACTTAGCAACATAAATTTTGGGCTCAATTGTGGTCATAAGTCAAGGACTACCTATAACCAGTAGTACTGGAATTCCAGACAGGGGGATACAAAGCAAACTGAACTGGAAGAGAGAAATTTGAGAGGGAAGAAGCGAGGTATCAAATTTCAGGGGAATCTGTACTACCAAATCCTGTCCTCTTAGTGCCAAATAATGAACTCTGTAACACAATAAATCATAGCTTCCTTAGAAAAATGGAGAATCTTAAAAAAAAAAAAAGCTATCATAGTGTACATAAAATAATCACCGAAGAAACTCCAGCAGATTCATTACTCCACAGAATGTATTAATTTATTACAATTAGTAAATCACCTTCACTTTAAAGGCTATAACATTTTGCTATAATTTTAAAAAGTAAAAAGTCAATTTGAGCTATATTTTTGGTAACTGCATAGCCGTGTGTGTGTCATTTTCTTGCCACAACGCAGGAGGCCTTAGCCATTACCTCTTTCTGAGATGTGTTTTCAGTAGTGTAGAAATAGTCCTGGGTTTTTCTCATAGGCTCCCATCCAACTTCTGCCATCTGCAAAAAAATTAAAAAATTTTTAAAAAAATCCAAATATAAAACTGATGTTGAATTATATCTGGAAGAACCAGCTTGTACCCATACCCACATGAACAGCTGTAGGTAGAAATTTACAATACAAATTTGTTTAACAACCATTCATAGAACCTTTCAGGAAAAGGAAGTATATATACTTCAGAAATAGATATCTGAGATGATGAGACACTATTTGAGAAATTTAAGGAATAACTCAGCCTGGGAGATGTTTTAAAACATTGGTTTACTTAATTTTAAATTCAACAGCACCTTAATAAAACCATCCCCAAATATATACAGGTAGTCCTGAAAGTATGACCACAACTGAGCCCAAAAATTATGTGGCAAATTTGTTCAGTGAGTTTTGCCCCATTTTATGACCTTTTTTGCCACATTTGTTAAGTAAATCACTGAAGTCGTTAAGTCAGTAACACGGTCATTAAGTAAATCTGGTTTCCCCGTTGTCTTTGCTTGTCAGAAGGTCGCAAAAGGTGATTACGACCCCAGGACATTACAACCATCATAAATATGAACCAGCTATCCAAGCATCTAAATGTAAATCGCGTGACCATGGGGATGCTGCAACAGTCATAAGTGTGAAAAATGGCCATAAGTCCCTTTTTTCAGTGCCACTGTAACTTTGAACGGTCACTAAACATTACTGTTGTAAGTCAAGGACTACCTTTACCAGAGTCCTCTGAACAAAATCCTTCATCTTTCTATTATTCTGTCTGGCTGCATTCTGCCCAGAACTGGTACACTATCATTGTTATAGTTTGCATTTGTATTATGAAGTTGGACAGCCTGTAACAGTGACAGCTAACCTTTTTGGCACTGAGTGATGAAACTGGTACGCGTGCCGGAGCACATGCGCAGACCAGATTTTCACGCGTAGACCAGCATGCGCATGATGGGACCTAGAAGAGGAGCTGACAACGGCACACGTGCTGTTGTGCCTCGCCTCCAGCATGTGAGCACGAAGCCAGCCACGTGCTAGAATTGCCGGCAGCAGATCAGGAGGACGGAAAGTCACAGTGAATGGATCCCCGCTTCCGGAGAATGGAGAGCCGACGTCAGCAAAAGGAAGGGAGGGGCAGGCCTGGATAAGTGCTCATGGAGCCACACCCCATGGCCTATATAAAGGATCTGCTTTTTGGCATTCCTTGAGTCAAGCAAAGTCTCATCTGGTTTGCTGAAGTCACACCTTGGATTCCTGCCTGCCCCGAGAACTCTGACAGGAATTTGTCAAAGCTGCAGAGGCTTCGTGGCCACGCTTGATACAGACTTCCCAGACCCGGCCGTCGGAGGGGGAGTGGGACATGACACGTGCCCACAGAGAGGGCTCTGCATGCCACCTCTGGCACGCGTGCCATAGGTTCACCATCGCGGGCCTATAAATTAAACAGATAGACAAACTGATCCAGGCAATGAAAAACATAGAAAAACAGAACCTAATTATCTCAGGAAAATGCTTTGTGCTAATGTACATTACATATGCTTTCATTCACATTATAGAATTTGTTTAGTGAGAGTTCATTCTGATGCACAAATAGAACTCTCCTTTCTGCTTATGGTTTTTGCCCTGGGCTCTCTCATAAGCATACAGAATATGACTCTAAAGCGTCATAGCACTGAGCAGATGAATATTTTGTGATATCTGCCAAATATCTGACATCCCTAAAACCAGAGGTATCCAACCTTGGCAATTTTAAGATTTGTAGACTTCAACTCCCAAGATTCCCCAGTCAGTCATAGAGAGGCTGGGAGTTGAAGTCCACAAATTGTAAAGTTGCCAAGGTTGGATCAAATGAGGCTTTGGTCAGGGGTGAAATCCAGCAGGTACTGACAGGTTCTGGAGAACCGGTAGCAGAACTTTTGATCAGTTCGGAGAACCGGTAGTGGAAATTTTGAGTAGTTTAGAAAACTGGCAAATACCACCTCTGGCTGGCCCCAGAGTGGGGTGGGAATGGGGATTTTGCAGTATCCTTCCCCTGCCATGCCCACCAAGCCACACCATGCCCACCAAGCCACGCCCACAGAACCGGTAGTAAAAAAAATTGGATTTCAACACTGGCTTTGGTATGATCCAGCATAATCCTTATGGTAAAATTGTGTTGATTTTCTAACTGTTAAATGTGGGTCAAGAAACTCCCGGCTGGATAACAACTTGTTTATTTCAGGCTTGTTCAGTAACAGAGAGAGACTGAGCCGTTCTGCAGCTCCCTTTAAAGGGGTGCTGTCTGACAGCTCAGCCACTCGGCTCCCTTGAATTTCCCTCCAAATCTCGAGAGCCAATCAATTTAAACTTCTGGTCCTCCCACTGTTCAGACAGACCAGAGGGAAACCTTAGCTTCATTTCCCTCCTCATTTCCATATTTAACACTAACTCAGTGATGATAAACTGAATTTGCATTTTAAATCCCTTTGTTTTTGTGGGAAAATATGCACAACTTCTATACTGACTCTTAATGGCCCAGGACATGTTTTTTATTTCCTTAAAGTGACAGAGCAAGGCTAATCCTATTAATGAAGGAGGTTCAAACCTCCTGAATCCTCAGATTTGGTAATAATAGGTGAACTTCAAAGTGCAACTTTGAAATGAAAAAGTACCCCTATACATGTAAAATGGGCTGCTTATCTGAAGAAGACAGGACAGAAATCTTCCGTTTTAATCTCGTAATGTATTTAGAATAGAATAGAATTCTTTATTGGTCAAGTGTGATTGGACACACAAGGAATTTGTCTTGGTGCATACGCTCTCGGTGTACATAAAAGAAAAGATACGTTCATCAAGAATCATAAGGTACAACACTTAATGATAGTCATAGGGAAACAGTCAATATAAATTTTAAGGATATCAGCAACAAGGTTACAGTCATACAGTCATAAATGGGAGGAGATGGGTGATAGGAACAATGAAAAGATTAATAGTAATGCAGACTAAGTAACTAGTTTGACAGTGTTGAGGGAATTATTTGTTTAGCAGAGTGATGGCGTTCGGGGAAAAACTGTTCTTGTGTCTAGTTGTTCTGGTGTGCAGTGCTCTATAGCGTCATTTTGAGGGTAGGAGTTGAAACAGTTTATGTCCAGGATACGAGAGGTCTGTAAATATTTTCACAGCCCTCTTTTTGACTCGTGCAGTATACAAGTCCTCAATGGAAGACAGGTTGGTAGTAATGTATTTAAAGGTAAATCTCTGCTGCCTGTTGCTACCAGGTTCAAAAAGCTGCTCATCAAACTACTAAAAAACACACTTCTTGTCATTAATTGGCTCCTAATTAAACCAATGACCAGTCATTTGTTAAAGGGGTATTTTGTCAGCTCCATCCAGAGGTTTTTCCTTTTCCTTTGAAACTGAGTTGGAAGAGATTGAACCAGGCATGCGGCATCTCCAATTGAGTTGGAAACCTGCAACACAAACTCTATAAATTCCAACAGAGGAAAGGCAGGTGGGGGAAAGAGAGAGAAAGAGAGAATCTACTGCAGAGTTTCAAGAAAATGTCTCAGATGTATAATAGCTAACCCTGAAACCAGAAATTATTTTGCAGGCACCGGTGCTGTTGCCATGGTTTCCAAGGCAATAACTCCAAGGTCATTTCCTGAAAATCCTTCACTCCTAATGTCAGCAGAGTGTTAGATTCGCTCTTTCCAATCCTCAGTGGTGCTGGCCATTATCAAGGTTCAACTGCAACAGCCTTCCTAAAAGGCCCCAAGAGAAATATCCAAAGTATTTTCCGATAACAATCAGACAAAACACATAATGAGGCTGGAATTTAATGATGCTGGGCGTCTCCTAAATTCAAAACCACTCACAAAATCCCAAACAAAATGTGATTTTCTTGGTGCCCCAGCTGTGGCCTCAAGAATCATCAGGCCACTGTCCTAGCCAGTAATTTGTATAGGTAGTCCTCACCTTAACAACCACAACTGAGCCCAAAATTTCTGTTGCTAAGCAAATTGTGAAGTGAGTTTTGCCCCATTTTATAACCCTTCTTGCCACAGTTGTTAAGTGAATCACTGCAGTTGTTAAGTTAGTAACATGGTTGTTAAATGAATCTGCTTTCCCAGGACACTTCAACTATCATAAATATATGCCAGTTGCCAAGCACCTAAATTCTGATTACATGATTATGCGGATGTTGCAACAGTTGTAAGCGTGAAAAACGATCGTAAGTCCCTTTTTTCACTGTTGTAATTTTGAATGGTCACTAAACAAATGGTTGTAAGTCGAGGACTACTTGTACAACAAATAGTCAAGATACTAAAAAAAAGAGGAGCCCAGTAACCTGGTTCTGAGATAAACTTGCTTCTTTCCTTTTCTCTTTCTGAAGATTGATAATAACCCAAATGATAGCAGAGACGGTGCAAATTTTGACCCCTTTCTCACACTCTTTTGTAGTATTTTCTCCTGTGAAGAATTCTGGAATCCTCAAAAACTCACACACACATTTGATCAGAGGTGGGTTTCAGCAGGTTCTGGAGAACCGGTAGCAGAAATTCTGAGTAGATCGGAGAACCGGTAAATGCCACCTCTGACTGGCCCCACCCCCATCTATTCTCTGCCTCCTGAGTCCCAGCTGATTGGGAGGAAATGGAGATTTTGCAGTATTCTTCCCTTGGAGTGGGGTGAGAATGGAGATTTTACAATATCCTTCCCCTTCCATGCCCACCAAGCCACTCCCACCAAGCCACATCCACAGAACCGGTAGTAAATTTTTTAAATCCATTTGGATAGGTGCATTTCAGAGGTGGGTTTCAGCAGGTTCTGACCAGTTCTGGAGAACCGGTAGCGGAAATTTTGAGTAGTTCGGAGAATCAGTAGTAAAAATTCTAAATGGCCCCACCCCCATCTATTCTCTGACTCCCAAGGCCCAGCTGATTGAGAGGAAATGGGGATTTTGCAGTAACCTTCCCCTGGAGTGGGATGGGAATGGAGATTTTTTAGTATCCTTCCCCTGCCACGCCCAGCAAGCCACGCCTACCACACCATGCCATGTCCACCAAGCCACACCTACAGAACTGGTGATAAAAAAATTTGAAACCCACAATGGTGCATTTGATTCATTTGGATAGGTGTACCTAAAGGCAGGCAGCATCTAAGAATAGATGTTGGATTTCTGCTAGGAACCACCTAGCAAAATTGTGATTGCTTTATATTCAGTTGGATCATCACTCCGTCGCAAACTCCCCCTGAGATGTATCGCTAGGAGAATAAAACAAATAATATTGGCAAGATCTGTGTAAGTAAATGCCATCTCTTCAAGGCAGTGCAGGGTTGATTCATGCAATTAAAGCATTTATTAGAACAACCCACTGGGAAAATTAGAAATAAAAAATCCACTGAAGAAGGTGCAACTGTAGGGAGCTAGCTTCCTCCCACTCCTGGCAGTGGAGTTTGGGAAGTCCCTTAAGACTAGATCTCAGCCTTTCTGGAGGTGAGTAGCTACAATTTTATTTGTTATTAGGCTGTAATTCAATATTTCGCTTCAGTGATTCATAAGACTCAGGCCTGGATGCTTCATATAAAGTGTTGAGAGCTGTTTTCAAGTAAGTACTTTGAATTAGACGTTTTTATGTTTTTCACACAATGCTTTAGTGCTTTTTTTAAACTATTTTTATTGTTTTAACATATGTTGTGAACTGAGAGCTGCCAAGAATCATTTGCTGAGATGGCAGGAAGGAAGGAAGGAAGGAAGGAAGGAAGGAAGGAAGGAAGGAAGGAAGGAAGGAAGGAAGGAAGGAAGGAAGGAAGTGCCATGAAGTTATTTAAATGGTGAATTGCAAGCTCTGTAACCTCAAAGGAGTCCACTAGGGCAGGGGTCTTCAACCTTGGTCCCTTTAAGACTTGTGGACTTCAACTCCCAGAGTTCCTTTGCTGGCTGAGGGACTCTGGGAGTTGAAGCCCACAAGTCTTAAAGGGACTAAGGTTGGAGACCCCTGCACTAGGGTCAAAAAGGTTGCAATGTCAACGACAGCCATGTGATTAGTGCCTCATCCCTTTTCTCCATGCTTAGTGAGGCCTGTAAAAGCAGGAATAGCAGGAGTTGCCTTTATTACACTAAAATAGAAAAGCAGAAAGTTGAAAGCCTGTTCAGTTTCCTCACTGGCTGAATAAAATCAATTTTGTTCTTTTTTTATTATTATTTCTTTTTGTCACAACAGTATACACAAACAATTGTCATAGATAAAACAACATATCTTGAAGAAAATATATATATATATATATATATAAGTAAAAAAAATATGCACCAACTATATTAATTTGATATAATGAAGGGAACAATAGGACAGGAACGGTAGGCATTTTTGTGCTCTTATGCACGCCCCTTATAGTCCTCTTAGGAATGGGGTGAGGTCAATAGTAGACAGTTTTTGGTTGAAGATTTTGGGATTTTGAGTAGAGACTATGGAGTCAGGTAATGAGTTCCAAGCATTAACAACTCTTGATTTTCTGCAATCAAGTTTGAAGCGGTTGACATTTAGCTTGAATCTATTTTTTGCTCTTGTAATATTGCGATTGAAGCTGAAGTAGTCTTTTATAGGAAGGATATTGCAATAGATGATTTTGTGTGTTAAACACAGGTCATGTCGAAGTCGACGGAGTTGTAAGTTTTCTAATCCCAGGATTTCAAGTCTGTTGGTATAAGGTATTTTGTTGTTTTCGGAGGAGTGAAGAACTCTTCTAGTAAAATATTTCTGGACTCGTTCTATTGTATTTATGTCAGAGATGTGGTATGGGTTCCAGATGGATGAGCTGTATTCAATAATAGGTCTGGCAAATGTTTTGTATGCTCTAGTTAGTAGTGTAGAGTTTTTAGAAAAGAAGCTGCATAAAATTAGGTTTACAACTCTTAGGGCCTTTTTTGCTATGTAGTTGCAGTGGGCTTTGGCATTAAGATCATTTGATATGGGAGTTTCTATCTCGCCCTTCCTTCCATCTCAGGACTGTTTAATCTCTGTCCCAAATCTCCTTAAGGTAGAGGCAGGCAACTACAGTTCCTTTACAATCTGTGGACTTCAAGTCCCAGAATTCCTGAGCTAATCTTGCTGGGTCAGGAATTCTGGAAGTTGAAGTCCACCTTGGTCATAAAGAGCCTTTATTTTTAATTTTTTATCAAGCATATATAAGATAACAGGTAAAAGTATAAACATAACTATAAATACATAAAAGGATACAAATAAAAGAAAATATTAGGAGAGGGATGGTAGGCACGCTGGTGCACTTATACATGCCCCTTACAGACCTCTCAGGAATAGGGTGAGGTCAACAGTAGACAGTTTAAGGTTAACATTTTGGGGGTTTGGAGTTGTTACTCATCCCTGCCTTAAAAACTTGCTCCTTTGGGCTTGCTCTAAAGCAGGGGTCTCCAACCTTGGCAACTTTAAGACTTGTGGACTTCAACTCCCAGAATTCCTGAGCTAATCTTGCTGGGTCAGGAATTCTGGAAGTTGAAGTCCACCTTGGTCATAAAGAGCCTTTATTTTTAATTTTTTATCAAGCATATATAAGATAACAGGTAAAAGTATAAACATAACTATAAATACATAAAAGGATACAAATAAAAGAAAATATTAGGAGAGGGATGGTAGGCACGCTGGTGCACTTATACATGCCCCTTACAGACCTCTCAGGAATAGGGTGAGGTCAACAGTAGACAGTTTAAGGTTAACATTTTGGGGGTTTGGAGTTGTTACTCATCCCTGCCTTAAAAACTTGCTCCTTTGGGCTTGCTCTAAAGCAGGGGTCTCCAACCTTGGCAACTTTAAGACTTGTGGACTTCAACTCCCAGAATTCCTCAGCCAGCTTTGCTGGCTGAGGAATTCTGGGAGTTGAAGTCCACTAGCTTTGCTGGCTGAGGAATTCTGGGAGTTGAAGTCCACAAGCTTTGCTGGCTGAGGAATTCTGGGAGTTGAAGTCCACAAGTCTTAAAGTTGCCAAGGTTGGAGATCCCTGCTTTAAAGGGTCTCTCATATCTTCCCAAGATCAGCTCTAGATTCCTTTATAGATGCAGAATAGTTTCTTTCTGGAACAAGTCAAGAAGCGCATTCTCTTAATTAGGTAAAATAGATAATTTGTAGTGCAGGTGCAGATTACCAGTCTGGATTCAGATCCAATCACTTTTACTTGCTGGTTTATCGCTTTCTTATGCATCCAAATGGTGTTGATATCTGAAGCAAAGACTTCAACAGATCTTTATATTCATTTGATTTTTTGGTGGTGTTCCACTTGGGACCAAGATCATTTTGTAATCTATCTCTCCATCTTGGAGGAGATGGTCCAAATGGGTACATGACAAAGTGTATTGCCCAGACCTGGTAATGTGATGGATATAGAATTGATCACACTGGAATTCATTCATTTATTTAATTACCTTTAATATTCTACAAGTGAAGGAGAACAAGAATGCAAGATAACAACCCAGAAAATATACACATACAATTTACACTAAATTAATGAAATCCATTGTTTAGTTGGCTCTCCTAATGTGAAGGCAATAATGTGTCCCAAATCTGCTCACTAATAATATTTTTAAAATGAACTCCCATTCTCCTTGTTTCTGAGAACTATATATGTTCTTTCTATTCTTAGTTTTTTCGTGTTGAAACCATGAAGTACAATTTTTGTTCGTCAAAGTGTTAATTTATTAATATTTTCTCTGGCATTTCTGTTGGAAGAGTTTAAAATTAAAAAGAAATTGTTTTAGCTGCTACAGTTCAACCCATGTTATTTAAATATTTCTTGCCCCAGATTTTTATTTCTTTTTATTTACTTTTCGTATTGCGATAAAATCATTATTAAGCAGTTTGTTTGAGCTTTCAGTCAGTGGTGGGATTCAAGTATTTTAACAACCGGTTCTCTGCCCTAATGATTTCTTCCAACAACCAGTTTGCCAAACTGCTCAGAAAGTTAACAACTGGTTCTCCCGAAGTGGTGCGAACTAGCTGAGTCCTACCACTGCTTTCAGTGCTATGAATTCCTAGATATCTATGGAGATTTTCAATCATTCAGGTCATAGTTGTCCCAAGGTGCTTTTTGGATTTTCTTGGATTTTTCCTTGAAAACATTTTGCCTCTCATCCAAAAACTGAAGGAACTTCTTGAATGAAAAGCAAAATGTTTTCAAGGAAAAAAAACCATGACAGTTGCTTCATGGAAAAGCACCTTTGGGACGAATTCCTTAGATCCTTGCCTTCTACCAGAATATTTAAAATACTAGCTCTCTTTGTATTTTAGAACAGGTATGGAACAACATTAGTTGCAAGTTTTGAAAATATACTAATAAACCTGATACTTTTGCAAATTCTTCAATTCCATTGTAATGTGATTACAAAGCTATGTCACCAAAATTTGAAAAAGTTAATATATCATGCACAAATTTTTTTTGTTGTTGTTTGTTTACATTTATACCCCGCCCTTCTCCGAAGACTCAGGGCGGCTTACAGTGTATAAGGCAATAGTCTCATTCTATTTGTATATTTTTTACAAAGTCAACTTATTGCCCCCCCAACAATCTGGGTCCTCATTTTACCTACCTTATAAAGGATGGAAGGCTGAGTCAACCTTGGGCCGGGCTCGAACCTGCAGTAATTGCAGGCTTTGTGTTCTTAATAACAGGCTGTTCTTAATAACAGGCCTTACCAGCCTGCGCCATTCACCGGCCCAGACAAATAAACTTAATAGATAAGTTTTGTCTATTACTTTATTCCTGTAATTTGCTTCTTGCTAAGAAGAGCTACCACAACTGTTTCTATAATGAGCTTAACTAATAATGCATATAACGGCTGCCTTTCTTGGCACCTTTTGAGATTGGGAATTGTTCAGGGTCATAAATATTCATTCTTATCAGGGTACTAACAATATTGCAAGTTTCATTTACGCTGAAAACATTTCTGAATTCAGCAGTATACAGAATCAGAAAATACAGGAAATAAAACTGATATATTGAATCACATTATTTCTGTCTAGGAAATGAAGAAACATAGAGCTACAAAATCTGAGCTGCAGAAATACAGATGACCACTAGATGGCAACAGAGATTTTAAAAAGATGGCACATTCTGCCATCTAGAATGTGGTTATTGAAGTGGGGGTAATAAAATTACAGACTTATGGTGGGATAGTGGAGCAATTTCTAATTGCTTGTTTATGATTGAGGATTCAATTTTGGACAGCAGGGGTTTTCTGGGGGGGAGCAGGAGATAATGATATTATTCAAGACCAAGAAAGGGGAAGTGTGCAGAAAAAGCTTAAGAACCACTGATTTAAAGTGTGATCCTGATTTTTGCAGCCTGAACTTGGCAGTTGTAAGGACACAAGAGTTACAATCTCTTCCTTTTCTTCTAGCGTGTGCTTGTGATAGAGTGATAGACAGTGTTTGGCCCACATGACTCCAAATGCCTTTGTATACAGTATGTTCAGATCAATCACAGATGTCATAAAATCAATGGTCACCAAGGTTTTGTTAACTTCAGATGTCACTATGGGAGATTTGTGAAAGGTTGAACCGTGACCTAGTAAACACCGGTGTTAAAGCAACAGAAGAAACTGCAGGGGGTTATAGGCTGATATTCAATGCATGTTCACAAACATATTTTTAAAGTCAAGAGCATATTTTTTATTTTTTTATTTATTTCGATTTTTATACCGCCCTTCTGCCGGAGGACTCAGGGCGGTGTACAGCCAAGTAAAAATTCAATATATAAACATTAAAAAGAAGTTAAAAAGAAATATTATAATGTGGCCGAAATTTTAAAACCATTTAAAATCTTAAAACATAAATACCCCAATAAAATTTCAATCCAGTCCCGCTTGAATAAATAGGTGCGTTTTCAGCTCACGCTGAAAGGTCCGAAGATCAAGCAATTGACGTAAACCGGGGGGAAGTTCATTCCAGAGCGTAGGAGCTCCAACAGAGAAGGCCCTTCCCCTGGGGGCCGCCAGCCGACATTGCTTGGCGGACGGCACCCTGAGAAGTCCCTCTCTGTGTGAGCGTACGGGTCGGTGGGAGGCACAAGGTAACAGCAGGCGGTCCCGTAAGTACCCGGGTCTTAAGCCATGGAGCGCTTTAAAGGTGATAACCAAAATCTTGAAGCGCACCCAAAAGACCACAGGAAGCCAGTGCAAACTGCGCAGGATTGGTGTTACATGGGAGCAACGAGTTCATCCCTGGACTATCATTTAGTCCAGGGATGTCCAACCTTGGCAACTTTAAGATCTATGGACTTCAACTCCCAGAATTCCCCAGCCAGTCATGCTGACTGGGGAATTCTGGGAGTTGAAGTATTTAAGTCTTAAAGTTGCCAAAGTTGGATAGCCCTGATTTAAAGTTTAGTGATTTATGTAGTGTCTTGTACGCAGGAAGGCTTTCTGGGCCTGTGAATGGGAATTTAAATATGGATGGGAACTTTAATCCTTATAGAGAACAGCTGTCTTCAGTGTAGCACTGCAAAGAAATGACATGAATCTAACCTTGCATCCAGCACAAGGTTCACAAGTGTATATAATCATTTTGGAAGATCTGGTCATCCAAATGTTACATGTACTATTTTAAACAATTGTTTGACATATATTCATGGTGAAAATCTGGATGTTATGTCAGTTTACAGGGAACTATAAAAATGACTCCGGCTGAAGACAGCTGTAATAGCACACGGCAAATCTCAAGAGACATCTGTGAAGTTCGGGCAATGAAGAGGCAGGAGACGATACAAGTGACAACAGCTCTTTAGTTTATTGTGATCCCAGCAAAAGCCAACAGGCAAAAACCCCTCTTTAAATAGTATTTTGGCTGAGGCATCAGCCAATCAGCAACGTGCATTTTCCCGCCCAAATTTCCCTCCTAAAATTCAAATACTTTACAACATCAGCAGTGGGTTGTGTTGCTGAAAGCTATGTTGTGTTTATATTAGGAACAGCAATTCAGTCATTTATTTGAGAAAAACATATATAGTATGGTCATAGCTTCATTCATAGCATTCTCCCAGGAAAAAGAAAGTTATACTTTTAATATGTATTATGAACTGCATGTCTTTAGTAATGAGCAGGAAGACAATGCTTAACTTGAAATATTTTTAGTACTAATATTATTAATAACAATAAGAAATATGTACGTGCAAAATATGTGTGCATAGAGAATATCCATCGCATTTTGTTCATTTTAATGCTCAGGATGACCCTTTTTCCTCCACTGGCTCAAGTTTTGTTATAGTCCTTGAAGCCCAAAGGAAGAAGACATGAAAACATATTTTCTCTGCTGATTAATTACCTTAAATATCTCGTATTCGATAAATCATTGCTCTAGAAATGCCAGAAGAGCTGGCAAACAACCATTCCAAAATACACAAATGAATAATGTCGAAGTATGGTAAAACGATTGTAATTTCCATCGGAGGAAAAACATTTCTACATGGTGTGTCTGAAGAAACAAAATAAGAAAGTAAAATCCATTAAGCAATAAATCGGTTCCATATGCACAGGCCAATACCTGGAAAAGGAATGGCCGTTAATCAATTTCCCTCTAAATATCAGATCTGTTTAATTTAATGCCTTCCTGTGGCTTAACTTTTTCAAGAAGACAGCACATTTAAAGTCAGTGAGAATCAAGCTCAACTTGAAGGACACTGTCTCATTAAACTGACCATATTGGCCAATAAAAAGCATTCAGTAATACTCTGGATCAGGGGTCTCCAACTTTAGCAACTTTAAGACTTGTGGACTTCAACTCCCAGCTCTGGGAGTTGAAGTCCACAAGTCTTAAAGTTGCTAAGATTGGAGACCCCTGCTCTGAATGACGTACAAGTAGTCCCCGATTTACAACAGTTCAATAAGTCACTATTCAAAGTTACAACAGCGCTGAAAAATGTGACTTATGAACTTTTTTCACACTTACAACCATTACAGCATCCCTACGGTCATGGACATTTGGATGTTTGGTAACTGACTTGTATTTATGAGGGTTGTAGTGTCCTGGGTCACGTGATCACCTTTTGTGACCTTCTGACAAGCAAAGTCAATGGGGAAGCCGGATTCACTTAACAACTGCGTCACTAACTTAACAACTGCAGGGATCCACTTAACCACTGGGGCAAGAAAGGTTGTAAAATGGGGGAAAATTCACTTAACAAATGTCTAGCTTAAGAACAGAAATTTTGGGCTCAATTGTGGTCGTAAGCCAAGGTCTACTGGGGAAAAGTCTCCAAGAAGACATTATTCCTATTCTTTTCATGCAGAAACCATTAGAACTCCTTTGTTCTGTCTGCCCCACCTCAGTCCGGGAGGCACGAAAAATAACTCAATTAGCTGGCAATTGAGTCCACGGCAGCTATCAGCTCTGGCAGCAACCCAGCAAGCATCTGCCAAGGTTTTTCTGTTATCTTTCTTGATGCCGGCGTGTCAACCAGGAAGTCAGAAATAAACAGCACTTCAGCTCAAGTTCTCTCTAGGCAGTTTGATTTGTTCGTCACAAAGCAGTATAGCAGCCCCTCCTGCTTTTATAACCTGTGGGGTGTGACTCAGTGACTTTCTAGGCCTGCCCCACCCCTGCTTCTGTTGTTCCCGCCTCTCTTGTCTACAAAACCTGGGGTCTAACCAGGACTGATTGTCCTCAGCTGGGTTTGGAGACAGAGGACTTGTCACCTCTTCCACCTGGCCTCTGGCTCCTGGAGCTGCGCCAGGGAAGCCGGCCCTGCAGAAGGGAGCCCTGACGGCCCTTCCCCCTCACTCTCTGAGTCACTCTCTGGCAGGGGGGCCAGGCCGGGGGGGGGGGGGGCTGGAGCCACAACATCCTTCCAGGTTTTCCCAGATTTCTGCAATGCATTTTGAAAATCTTAATGATTTTTGATGCATGGATGCAAAGAGCAAAAGTTCCTTTTTTATCCTTGTTAGGGCACGAGATCCTTTTGTTGGTTCATGGTGTAATGCTGTAAATATTTATGAATGGTCTTTGACCAAACAAACAAGATTCAAATGCAGCTAAGCAAAAAACCTGCATTTCCAATTCATAAACAGCGATGTATGTAATACTGTAGCACTGTGATGGCAAACTTATGGCACGCATGCCCAAAGTGGCATGTGGAGCCATGTCGCCTGGCACCTCTGCTCCCTTTTCGGCACTCGGTGCTGAAAACGTTTGCCATCACTGCTGTAGCATATACACTAGCCCCCCGACTTAACAACCATTCATTTAGTGACCGCTCGAAATTACATCCCTGAAAAAAGTGACTTAAGACCATTTTTCATTACTTACAATCACTGCAGTATCCCCATGGTCATGTGATCAAAATTTGGATACCTGGCAGCTGGTTCATATTTATGACGATTTCCGTGTCCCAAGGTCATGTGATCAATCTTTGCAACGTTCTGACAAGCAAAGTCAACAGGGAAACCTGATTCGCTTCACAATTGTGTTCCTAAATTAACAGCTGCAGTGATTCACTTACCAACAGTGGCAAGAAAGGTCGTAAAATGGGGCAAAATTAACTTAGCAACTGTCTCACTTAGCAACATCAATTTTAGGCTCAATTGTGCTTGTATATCGAGGACTACCTATATAGGTAATCCGCAATTTATAACTATTTATTTAGTGTCTGTTCAAAGTTACAATGGTGCTAAAAAAGTGACTTACAGCTGGTCCTCGCATTTACGACTGTTGCAGTATCCCCAAGGTCACATGATCAAAACTCAGGACCTTTGCAACTGGCATGTAATTATCCCGGTTGCAGCATCCCAGGCTCTTGTGATTGCCATTTGTGACCTTCCCATCAGTATTTCTGAGAAAGAAAATCAATAGGGGAAGCCAGATTTGCTTAATAATCATATGATTCACTTAAGATTGGTGGTGATTCACTTAACACCTATGGCAAAAAGTCCTAAAATCTGTTGTGACTCACTTGACAATGGCATTGCTTAGTGACAGAAATTCTGGTCCCATTTGGGGTCACAAGTCAAGGACCACCTATGGTCATGTAAAAACAAGTGAGCCAGCATGAAAATACCTTTCATTTTTGTGTGTGTCAGAAACCTCATCTGCCTAAGGAATGTGAATGAACAATAACAAGAACCAAGGGTCAACTTTCTCCTGAGGCTGCCAGGCAGCATTTTATAACAACGGGAGAGACTGATGTGTCAAGATTGGCTGAAATTAAATATGAATCGCATGAAGATCTAGCCGGCCTATTCACTAAAAGGGACAGCGAGAACAGAGTGGATGTCACAAAAGAATGCACAATGCAAAAAGATGAGTCACTCTCTTTCAGCCGCCTCTACAGTACTTCATCTGCGCAAAGTCATTCTGAAAGGGAAATGTTACGCTGTCTTCCATAAGCAACAGTGAGAGAGGGCAGAACGCTGAAATAGGCCATTGTGAATGCTCTGTATTGCTTCGGGGTCACAAGGTTTACGCGCAAGCATTCGCAGTTTTCTCAATGCATCCTTGGTTTTCTCTCAAGATAAAGCTTTATTCTGTCCCTTCTGTATCAGATTGGTACACAGAAAAACCTGTCTAGCGCTGGTCCTGTAAATCTTGTGAGTGGCCATTGATGCTTTTTTTTTTTTAAAGGCACCTATGCATTTTTTTTAAATCACACCAGCTCTTTGAGTTGACAAGTGGCATGTATCGGTGGAACCAGTGGAATGGTTTGCCTTCAGAAGTTGTGAGTGCTCCATCACTGGAGGCTTTTAAAAAGAGATTGGACAACCATTTGTCTGAAATGGTATAGGGCAAGTCTTGTGACCCAGGTTCCTGGACCCGGACTCCTGGACTCGGATGATTCAGAAAGTGAGGGAGAAGACCTGGCAAGCCCTTCTTCTCTTGGGCCCTCTCCCTCCCTGGCACCCACTCAAAGGGAGGAGGAGGGGCCGGCAAGGCCTGATTCTCTGGAGCTTTCTTCTGATTTGGCAACGCCCCAAGAACAGTTTTGGAGTGATGCAAGACTGCGCAGACGTGACGGGCGCGCGCAGCAGAAACAGCGTTGGGATAAGGCCAAGGAATGATGGACATCTGCAGAGACTATAAATAGGAGGCGGGACTTCCTGGTTTTTTGTCTTGGACAAAGCAATGAATTTGCGCGGGCAAACTGTATCAATGGAGGGAATAATATATTCGTGAGTAATTCTGGCCTTATCTATAATTTCCTCGTTATCTCCAGAAACTTGGCAGGCCCGTGGGTAGACGTGGCCAGGACATTTATCTATGTAAATAAAGTAGAAGAGGAGGCCTTTCACTGACTCTTTGTTGGGAGTATTGGGGGAGGGAAACAGAACAGCAGGGGTCTGCAAACTTGGCTCTTTTAAGACTTGTGGACTTCAACTTCCAGAGTTCCTCAGCCAGCTTTGCTGGAAACCCAATGACCAGCTGAATGGCACACATCCATGCCTTGGAAACCCGACAACCAGCTGGCTGAGCTGGGGCAATGGTGTTCGCCATAGATTTGCCATCACGGGTATAGAGTCTCCTGCTTGAGCAGGGGGCTAGACTGGAAGGCCTCCATCATTCCTTCCAACTCTGTTATTCTGTTAAGTCAGAAACAGACACACAGGAAAAACTCCAATATATTAAATAGATATTAGGACTTCTACAATCCTTGCATTAACTCCAGATCTTTTCCAGAAATTCAGTTGGGTGAATTTAATAAGCAGCACTGCAATTTGAAGACAGATAAAGTTCTATGAAAACCAATAGATCTGAGATCTGCTTATTAATTCCAGAAGCCTCTTTGCTGTTGAGAAAATTGATTGAAAAGCAGTCCCTACGCATTTCTGACAAAAAGGTTCAGTTATAATATCATTGGCATATGGCCATTGTTAAACAGATTACTACTGTTAACCAATTAGTAGGCATTGAAAGATTGTAATAGGATACTGGCTGGGGAATTCTGGGAGTTGAAGTTCACAGGTCTTCAGAAATATTGGCTTAAAACACCTGAGAAGTATATGAGGTAATCCAGTACAGAGATTTGCAAAACTGGGGAGAAGGAATAGGATTCTTTATACATCCTCTGAAGATGAAATATGCATGTAAAAAGGTAAGAAAGAATGTCATCTTTATCCACATTCAAAGAATTTAATAATAAATAAAGTAATGGTAGCAAAGCTAAGTCAATAACCGGTACATATTATAACACGAAATCTAAAATTTAGTCTAATCTAAACTTTCTTTTTTTAAAAAGATTAATTGCGTTGTCTGGAGGCAAACAACACACATGTCAATCAGAATACCATATAGTACTGGATCTATCCACAAATATACAGTATGTATATATACCTATATATGGTTAATCTTCAGTTTAGTGGACTCTGGGTTCAACCTTAAAAATGTTTATCTGGATCCACTTTCAATTAAAATTGAGGCTTTATTGTATCAATAGGGAATTAAATTGAGGTAAATAATGCCATTTATGACAGTATATTTACACACACACACACACACACACACACACACACATGTATACATATATACACATACATACATATGTATATAAAAAATGACAAATTGATGCAAATGGTGTCAGTTTGGATTTAACTGATATTTAGACTGTAGATGCATCCTTGTTCCCTTATCACTGCACCTGTGAACTTAATAATTCAGAAGCATTTTCCACAACTCATTGAAAATGTATGAATTGTTTACACAAGAAGCAAAAACTTCATAATTTATTATACTCCGGTTGCTGAAATTAGTTAATGGGGGAGATATTTTGTTCTGCATTGCCTGTTTCCCACTCTCCTCCAATTCATTCACAATAGAATAGATTTAATAAGGTTCGGAAGAGAAATTATTCTTTATTAGTAGGTGGTAGCTATGCAAATGAAGGAATATTAGTCTTCTATTAAAAGCTGCATAACAAAAGCAGGTTTTGGAACTCAGCCCTGTATAGCTTTGGTTTAGATGGTTAAGTGAGACGAAATACGTTTTGGAATTATTTATTATAACGACTCCCCATTTAAATAGAAAATTCTAAGTGCCATCCAAGTGGGCTGCATTTCAAGTCATGCTTGAAAAATAATGATACGGTTGAGGGAAATATATTGTCTACTCATCAACGACAGATTCCTTCAAGAGGCAAAGGAGTTGGGGGGTGGCAGGGAAGTCTATATACGATTAGGCTGTTGTTTTTCTGCTAATGAAATAAACAGCAGATGGGATGAGATGAGCAGCCTCCGAGGTATTACTGCCTCGACTGCCATATTTATTTTCCTTTGGGAAACTGCACAATAATTATTGGATGCTAGTCAAATCAGAAACCAACAATGTGCCTTTGTGCTACCGCAGAGACAAATGAGTTGTGGGTAAAGTATATTTCAGTTCTATGTAATTAAGATCATTTGTATGTGATTGGCCTAAATGTGGTTGATGCCAAGTATCAGCCAGTTTGTAGTGTGAACTCTGCAGGGCACATGCTAGAACAGGTTAATGTAGTTCTTCCACCCCCTGTGCCAACTGACCCCTTTCACACAATCACACCTATGTGAGGTGTGTATTCATGCATGCAGACCTCTGCTCTACCTATTTGATATTTTTGATTAGCTGGTGAATCTTTTAACACTCCTGTATGTGTATAGGATGCCTTCTTTGTTAAACAGTCAGAGGGGGAGGATTTGTGGCCTCTAAGTACATCTGAGTAGAAGGGATCTGGCACATTCTCTTGTGAATTCAAGGATTTACAACCCTCATGAAATGAGAGAATCTCTCCTTAAAAGGCAAGTGCCAAGAATGAATGAATGGGCAGGACGGCTTGTGCCAAGATCAGCTTTCCTTCTCAAGTAGTTTGTGCTGTATTGCCTTAATTGACTCAGCTATCCTGGACTCCATGGGGGCTCCCTCCCACCCCCACCCCCAGATTAATACTTTCTATCTCTTGTCCTGATTCCACCCTGAGTTCAGCATCAATTGCGCAGCCATCTCATCTTTTGTGTTTGTTTGGAGTTGTGTCATTATTCTTGAGGATGGGCACTTAATGCTCTCTGATTTTGCCCTAGGCACCAGGCATGTTCGTGAGTTTTAGCTCAATTGGAAGGCTAACTTGGGTTTTGCCTGGCCTGCAAACAGCTCTTTGTGGTCCTTTCTTGGCACGACTTTGCTTTCTATTTTGTTCTTGAATTATCCTGTTGCGTTTCCTTTCCTGAATTGTCTTGTTGCCTCCTTGGCTCAGAAAGTTCTTTTAGCTTTGTATGCTATCCAGGAGAGTTTTACCCACTTGTTTAAAAAAACCAAAACTGATGAGTCTAATTTACGATTTTATAAATGGCGTAGGGGAAACTATGAACGATTTGAAATGAATGAATGAATGAATGAATGAATGAATGAATGAATGAATGAACTAAGAGACAGATAGGCAGGGATTTGGGACCTTTTGGAAACTTTTGCTAAAGGACTTTGGTCAAGCGCAATTTACCTACTTCTACAGTCACTTTTCCCCTATTTGTAAAATTGCCAATCTCAGTTTTCAAGAATTTGTTTTTATCCCAGACCAGCTTAAAGATAATATTCTCAAAATCTATGTTGAATTGTCTTCACTGGTTAACCGTTACATGGGACCTGATGACTAATAACATTTAAATCTCCATTCAGTTTCTCCAACCTTCTCACAAGCATCGGTAGTCCTTGGCTTACAACCACAACTGAACTCAAAATTTCAGTTGCTAAGCAAGACAGTTGTTAAGTGAATTTTCTCCCATTTTCTTACCACAGTTGTTAAGTGAATCATTGCAGTTGTTAAGTTAGTAACAGGTTTATTAAGTGAATCTGGCTTCCCCATTGACTTTGCTTGCCAGAAGATCTCAAAAGATGATCACATGACCCCAGGACACTACAATTGTCATAAATACATGCCAGTTGCCAAGCTTCCAAATTTTGATCACATGACCACGGGAATGCTGCAACACTTGTGTGAAAAATGGCCGTAAGTCACTTTTTTCAGAACCATTGTAAATTTGAATGGTCACTAAACAAATGGTTGTAGGTTGAGAACTACCTGTAAATTTAATGGCAGAACTGTCTTCAAATATACAGTATCATCTATTGGCAAATTCTGGACAATGTAGTATTTATAGTGCTTATTATTACTTTTCTATCTTTATAGATTGCTTAGTTTATTTTCATATAGAAAAGCAAGATAAAATGTTGGATCAAAATATTTCAACTAAATAAGAAAGTGATGAAAGGAAGGAATCAGGGCATAAGTGAAATGTTCCCGGATCGGAACGGATCGTGTGATCCGATAGCGATCATGGCCAGTAGTTTGGCGATCCGGTAGCGATGGTGGAGCGAAGCGTGCATGGGCAAAAGGTCTATGAACGCATGCGATGCACCCATGCGATGCACCCATGTGATGCGCTCACATGCGCGGTGCATACACTTCCAAAACTGTACAGAAGGTAAATAGATTTTATCTGAGTCAGGGGACTCCAAAGCTATACATGGTCAAGTATAACAACCTTCTAGAACAGGGTCTCCAACCTTGGCCACTTTAAGACTTGTGGACTTCAACTCCCAGAATCCCTCAGCCAGCAAAGCTCCCAGGAATTCTGGGAGTTGAAGTCCACAAGTCTCAAAGTGGCCAAGGTTGGAGACCCCTGTTCTAGAAGGATCTATGTTTCTCATTATCTAAGTGGCCTTTCAGTGAATCTCCATAGCAATGCTGTGACATTTGCAAATGTGATTATTCTATAGCTGTGATGTTCAAATCACTAGTATGGATTTTTCTTCCCCGTTCCTGCTAATTTTCTGTTCCCAGGAATGTGTAGAGCCCTTGCATTCAAACACATGAAATGTTTTCGACAGCAATTATATTGCAGCTCATTTATATAGCAGTATGTGAGTTTCTGTCAGAAGCACTTGAGTTCAAGCATCAGTGTAATAATATAATTATCTGTGAAGAATTAGGGTGTGACTAGGCCACAGCTTCCCACATGGTCACTTTATGTGCTTATCCAAAAGCAGACAAAGTATTATTTGGCCTAGAAATGAGAGACAGAGAATATACAGTACATCAGCATAGATTTCCTTTTCTGCAATGGGAATAGGAAAACCTGGTACCCTCCAGATATTTTGAGCTGCAGACTGTATAATTTCTGACTCTAGTAGTGGAAGTGAGGAGAATTGAACTTTCCTGAATACCTCTGTAGAAAGATAGCATCCATCCCCCTCCTAGAAGAATGACATATTTTGAGAAATATTAAAAAAGGCAGGATAAAATATTTCCCTTAAAAGAGGAATAAAAATCTTAAAGGAGACAGAAACTCAGAGCCCCAGCTCCTTGCCCCTAGCAGATATTTTGTGCCCATTGAGAAAGATTGGGCCAGCCTATCTACAAAACAAAAGACCTTCAACTCCAGGATGATGGGATTAAGACATGATCCTTCAGGACATAATAGGATTAACCCACTACCATCTAGCAGCAGAGTTCACTACATTGCACAATCTCCTAAGGACATTGCATCAGCCAGCAAACTTCAACCAAACTTATTTATTTATTTTATTTATTTATTATTTTGATTTATATACCGCCCTTCTCCCGAAGGACTCAGGGTGGTTTACAGCCAAATAAAACAGAAATATAAACATTAAAAACATTATTAAAAGACTCATTCAATTTGGCTAACAACTAAAATTCAATAAAAAACTAAAACTCAATTAAAACTATTAGGTTTTAATACTCAGACAAACATGACCCCTACATGGCCCCATGGGAGTTTGACAACAGCCAATAGAATACATGTTCTTGTACAGGAACAGGAAGCTCAAGTTCAAAGCCCAAGACTCTCAATTCCATGTGGTCAGCTACCCAGAATCACACATGGTTGGTGGTTCTATTTCATCAATAAATGGACTCACTTTCCAATCAGCCTCCAGCCTCCATTTTGTCTCCAGTGCCTTTCTCCTGGCTTGAAACTAGACCTGGATATTTTTTCTAACACCTCCATAGTTTAAAGGAGGTATTATCTTAATACTACTAATCAGGTTGCAGGAGTTGGCAATTATGGCCCCTTTATAATATGTGGACTTCAACTCCCAGAATTCCTGAACGCTGGCTCAAGAATTCTGGAAGTTGAAGTCCACAGGTTGTAAATGGACCATAGTTGCCCATTCCTGTAACACAGCATACTGTATGTCAAAACCTGATTCTTAACAAAATATATCCCAACTCAATCTGGTTTCTTTGTCCAAAGAACCCATACAACTAGAAATAAGATGCTACTTTTCCTCAAAACCTTTGAATGAACTGATATTATGCCTTGCAGAAAGGAAAACCAAATTCTGTGCCAGGGGAATATATAATGTGTTCTCCTCACATATTTCATTTGTAATGGTAAACATTTTTAAATGGTTTAAACAGCAATAAGAGAATAAAAAGTATTTAATTATGAATAGCTCAAGGTGAAAACCCTATAAATTAAGAAATAATATGAGATCAAATCTATTGGACAAACGCAAACAAAAAATATTGCATCAGAAAAAAAGATAGTTGAGACGTATACATTCACACTGTTATGAACTAAGAGTGACAACATTCAGTATTATGGTTATTTTTACATCTTTTATTGCATTAGTTTCTCTCTTGTCGTTTTGCAAGAATCTTTTTTTCCACTGAATTATGAAAGAAAAAATCTTCATAACAGACAAATGTGAATAAAAAGAACCTCTGTGTAAAGGAACAGTGTTTTGTTTTTGTTTTTAAATTTATATTTCATATTTCTTAACCGCCCATCTCCCTTAGAGAGTGGCGATTTTAGTTATCTTTAGTATAGTATAGTATAGTATAGTATAGTATAGTATAGTATAGTATAGTATAGTATAGTATAGTATAGTATAGTATAGTATAGTATAGTATAGTATAGTATAGTATAGTATATTTTCCCTAACCTAGAGGCAGGTTAACATATGGACATGTTGGTGAAACCTTGAGAATTATAGCCTTGACATATCTGAAAGCATCAGGTTGGCTATGGCAGATGTTTTTTTCCCCTCTGGATCTGCTCTAATGCTTTGATTATTACTCTACCATGAAGAAATTAAATAGGAGATTCTTTTCTTGCCTGCTTATTTTCTGTAGATTGGAATGGATTTTAATAGCATAAGGATTCAGCTATAAGATACAATACGGTCATCCCCTACACCAGCTTCCCACAACCTGGCCTTTTAAGACATGTGAATGAATGCTGCATCTCCAGATTTCATGGCCAGCCTGAATAAAGAGGCTCAGGTGGCTTCCAGTATATCTTGAGATCAATAGGCTTCGGTTCCTCTTGGCTCTGCCTACCCTTGCTGGAATTTATTCTGATGAAAACGACCAAAAAATACTGCTCTTATTTCCCTTTGAAATTAAAATGGCCCTTGGTATGCTAAAGATAAAAGACAGCCAGAATCAAGGATCAAATTAAATCTAGGTAGGGTTGATTTAACATTACCCAACCATAATAGAAGCAACAGCGTATGTTTCCCCCCCCCCTTTGTCCTCATAGTCTGGAAATTAATCTTGGTTTGAAAATGGGAGGTTTGCCTTTTTTGTTTGCCTCTTAGAATGAAGGAGGAATATTTGCTTTTGGGTTATGTTCTTTAAGTATTGTGAATGGTTTTTGGGTTTTTTTAGAGTAGGAAGGAACAGAAAGGCTTTTCTGTACATGCAGAGCTTTTATTAGAAAACAACGTTTAAATGTAGGTAGCGGATGAAACCATAAACCTATAGTTAGAACTCCTTACTTGCATTACAAGATCTATATCTTAGCTTACCAATAGCCCAGGCACCCCATTGCTGGCCTGACAGTTGGCAAAACAGACTCTATTTGACTAAAGCAGGGGTCTCCAACCTTGGTCCCTTTAAGACTTGTGGACTTCAACTCCCAGAGTTCCTCAGCCAGCTTTGCTGGCAGCTTTGCTGGCTGAGGGACTCTGGGAGTTGAAGTCCACAAGTCTTAAAGGGACCAAGGTTGGAGACCCCTGGGCTAAAGTTTGACCATCTGAAGGTCTTGGTGGACCAAAAGGCAAAAACAGATCAATCTAAAATATTTTTATAGAACTCAGGCTGATTCATATTTTCTGTGATGCAATTCTCTGAGTCCCGTAAGTTAGTTTTTACACACTTTTCTCAGATAGAATGCACTGATGCTCCAGATGGAGGGCTCTGTGAATGTTATGGATTTTCCTACAACATTAATTCCTCACTGCCTCAATCTACATGGCCAATGAGGAGAGATACTGTGTCACTGAACACTTATTTTTTTTTACAGGTTTCCAATTGCTATCCTGCTGTGTTTTTCAGACTTTTTTTTTTAAAGATACAGTAGTGTATGCCACAATATATCCTTTTCTCAGTGATAGGGGGGGGAAATCTAACTTAGTAATGAATAGTGGTATACTGGCTAGAAACTGGGCGACTGGGAGTTCTGGTTGTTAGGCACAAATCTAACAGGTTGAACTTGGTCTCTCTCAGCCCTAGTGTTGTGGTCTGCCAGCAGCCTGTGGAACTGGCAACGGAGTCGGACAGCAATGAGGCTGAGGAAGAGTGTGGGCCAGTCCTGGAGGCTGGGGAAGGCCTGGATGAGGGCTCTGCGTCGGAGGCTGATGTGGGGCCAGGGCCATTGGGGAGTGAGGTGCGAACTTCAGAGCCTCCAGAGACTTAAAGTAGTGAGTCAGAGGAACAGGAGGAGCTTGTTCTTAATGCATGCATGAGAAGAGCTGCCAGAAGGCAAGAGTATGCTCTGGAATGAACTTCCCCCTGGCCTACGCCAAGTGCCTGATCTTCGGACCTTTCGCCGTGAGCTAAAAACATACTTATTTATTCAAGCGGGACTGGCATAATAGTTTTTTAATATTTTAAACTGGGGTTTTTATTGTTTCGGGGTTTTAAATTTTTAAAATTTAAAATTTAAATTTTTAACTATTGGCCTTTTTGTGATATGCTCTATTTTAAATTTTGATTTTAATTGTATATATATTGTGTTTTATTTTGGCTGTACACCGCCCTGAGTCCTTTGGGAGAAGGGCAGTATAAAAATTTAATAAATAATAATAATAATAAAAAGAGTAGCTCAAGCAAAGAGGATGACTCAGGAATAGGGCCAGGAGATGATTGGCCCCTCCCATAAGGCTTAAAAAAGACCAGCAATGGTGTTTGGGCTTTGCCGGAAAACAACGTTGATTGCTTCACCTTCTTGCATTTATTTTGTATCGGTGTCTTCTGAACTTTTGCCAAGAAAGGCCTTTGGCAGTTTGCCTAATTGGATCAAGGTTGGTGATAGGATTGAGGAATTTGTGTTGGGAGGAATTTGCTTTAATTTAGTTGAACTATGTTGAGAATTAAGTAATTCTCAGCTGTTCGAATAAAGTTTGTTTGTTTTTAACTGACTGAGTTTCCTACTACCTACCGGGGCCTGGGTCGAAACACCTAGAAAGCAGGCAGTGGCAAACTACTTCTGAAAATTCCTATCAAGAAAATTGCAGGGACTGGTCCAAGGAGTCAACACTAACTCAAAGCCATCTCAAACAAACATGATGTGTGTGTGAATACATATACACATACATATACATATACACATACATCATACATTCATATAATCCTTAACAATATAAAAATTGGGGGGAAAAGATAAGCAGTAATAAGCAATACTAGAAATAAAAGGCAATAAATAAAATAAAAATAATGAAGCAATTGTTACAGTTTACTAGGATGTAGTCAGGAATTATGACCAGGATAGTATATGGAATAGTATGGTTTTAATCATAGTTCAGTATTACTGTCACGAAAGCAAAAATTATCTTTTGCTTTCTAAAGAATATAAGCCTCTCCATTCTTTTGTATTAATTGTTACTGTCTCAATAAAATATACCATTTCATTTTTTCCTCATGTCTGTCATTTTCTAAAACCAGTATGTCATCAACAGCTTCCAACATTTTCATCTGCCTTTTTAATAAGGAAATCTTTTCCTTCTTTTTACTAAAATTAATACTATATATCAGAATTTTAGGGTATATGTATATGTATTCAATTAGAAAAAAAATTAAACAGCAAAAGTTCTGAGTAACCTATTTTATCACTTTGCAAACAACAGGAATAAGATATAGTTAGCATTACATAAAGCTTACACTTTATTTTGTTCTTTGGGAATGTTTATTATCATGTTAGACTGGAGGCCACAATCATTATGTCATCTTTGCCCTAACATGTTCAGTTCTAGATATTTATGTTTTTAATGCTGCCACTATCATTGCAGCCAACATTATATAAAATATTCTACTGTATTTTCCATATTTGTTATAAATGTGTTTGTTTAAAAAGTATTCCGCCAATACCTGAATCATCAAAATACTGGAAATGAGGTCATATACAAAAATTGTAAAATAGTGTAGGAAGTTAGCACCCCACCTCTCTCCTAGGAGAATGAAATATTTTAGGAAATATTAAAAAGGCAGAATATATTTCCCTGGATGAGAAATGGAGAAACATGTTTTAAAGACAAAGTAGCTGTCATCTTCCCCCACCTTTGTCAATAGACCATCATCTGCAACACAATAGGACCCATCTAGCAACAGAAATTCTCTACATGGTACCTGGGAAGATTAAATCAGCCAGCAAGGCTAGCTAAGACCCCCACCCCCTGGGAGTTTGACAATCAATCAGGGTACTCTTCCTGTGCCCCAGGAAGTTCAAAGCTCAGAGAATGCATAAAACCAAGGCATGCTCAGCATCTTGTCCCTTTTCTGTTCAGGAACTCAAACCATGTGAACCTGTCCACCATTAAACATCTGTTCTGTCCTCCCCACCAACCACAATCAATTAGAAACGCAAACTGACTAGATGTGCCGGCAATTTATTCTTGCTGCAGATAACAGTTCTGGCAACGAACCTGCGAGTGCTTGCCAAGTCCTCTTATCTATCAGAGCGACTGCAGTCCGAGCTGGAACAATCCCAAAGTTCAGAAGGAAATGAAACAGAATCCAGGAGCCAAAGTACAGCCAACGTTTTCAACAGTCAATTGTTTGTTCGTCACAAGAACTATAGGGCAGCCCCTCCTGCTTTTATATCCTGTGGGGTGTGGCTCCGTGATTCAGCACTCTCTAGGCCTGTCCCACCCTTTCTTTTGATGTTGCCATCTCTCTTGTCTGCGATACCGGGGGTCCAGCCACAACTGATTGTCAGCAGCTGGGTCTTGAGGAGTGGCCTGAGAGGGAGGAGATGCAGGAGACAGAGGCCTCGTCATCTCCTCCACCTGGCCTGCCTCTGGGACTTGGAGCAGAGCGAAGGAGGCTCCGCAGAGGGAAGCCCTGTCGGCTCTTCCCCATTGCTCTCTGAGTCACTTTCTGCCAGGAGGCCAGGTTTGGAGGGGGGGGGGCGCGAAGACACAACACCATCTTTCCAAGCAGTCTCCATATTTCCAGTGTCTTTTTCCCCACTTGGAACTGAACCCAGATGGACATTTCTTCCAACAATGGAAGGAAGGAAGGAAGGAAGGAAGGAAGGAAGGAAGGAAGGAAGGAAGGAAGGAAGGAAGGAAGGAAGGAAGGGTGGGTGGGAGGGAGGGAGGGAGGGATTGTGCAAATGTTGTTACAGCTTTGAATTATCTTTAAATGGAGTTTAAATGTGTTGTCAGTGAGCTAAATCTCTGAACTGTTGTTCAAACACAGTTTTCCTACAACCTTGGGGAATGGATGAGAATTTTTAAACACTTTGCTTTCTCATTAAGGATACATGCATAGCTTGCCTTGGAAGGCAGAACATGATAAGCCGGGCCCACAGCTGTGAAATTTCTGTCCCAAGCATGCTGCAACTCCCTTGGGAATGCTCTTTGCATTTAAGGAGGCTTTTTGGAAGTGGTTCAAAATCATTCCACTAGAATTAATTTTGAAACGAGGTGCAAATAGCTACATCCTATCGCCCCAAAAAGTTATGCTTGTGAAGTGGGATTTCTTTCTCTTGTCCTCAATAGCCCCATCTGTTCCACAGCCCTCTGGACCAGATTTGTGGATATGAATTGGGAAGATAATTCTATTATGAAAATGAAGAATCTGTTTCAGCTGCAGATTGACAGCAGAGAACACACAAGCCAATGAAAATCACCCTTTATTAAAAATAGACTGTTTCCATGAGTGCTCTCTCCAATATATCTAAAATTTGCTCTATTTTCTCTCTCATTATATTGCATCTCTTATTTATCTCTCTTACACAATTTTTACTTAGTTACTTTCTAGTTTGTCTCTTTTGTTTTTTTTACATCCTTGCTTTTTCTTCTTTATTGACTGTATTCACCTTTGATTATCAGCTTGTTATTTTAACTTCAAAGTTCTCTTATCCTCCCAATTTTTTCATACCATCTTTCCTCGCTTGAGGATATTTTTATTTTAAAAAAATTCATAAGTAGGAAGCTTTTCTGTGTCTTTGGAAAGGTGGCTAAAATTTCTTTGGTCATTCAAAAAAAAAAAGTCCATTTTACTGCTCATTGATTTCATTTGTATTCTACTTCAAGCTTAGACATTTATAGGAAGAAATAATGAGTACATCCCATGTTTATACTACACAAATAATGTAATGTTTCTCTAAACAGACAGTCGTGCTAGTTAGCTTGGTTTCATTTCATAGATTTTACATATTGGCTTATATTTAGAATAATCACAATATATATTATCTTTTCTCTCTTTGCCAATATTTTATTCCTTCTCTGTCACCGTCATGTTCAACCCATAATTGGGCTATTTAGAAACTTTCCATGTGGCACTAGTGGAACCTTCCATAAAACAGCACCCGAATCAAGAAACCACCAACTCAGACAAACTGTCAAAGAGTAAACAACAGTCTAATTGAAGAATCACCAAGAACCATTCCTATCAACACTGACTGGCAAGTCACATTTATATAAAGAGAGCAAACTCTTCATCCTTCTAGCACTGATAATGTTATCTAATTGGGTAATGAAATGTCTGTAACAAAATAATCAAGCTCAGAGTGCATCAAGGACAAATCCTTTTGTCCTTTCCTTGCACCTGGCTCTTTATCACAAAAAGATTATTGTTATTCAGGAAGGCACCTGAATCCAGCCAAAATTACCAATGAAATGACGTAAAAACTGATTGGTTTGAAATTTACAAATGGTAACATTACCGACAAAAGGAATTTCTATATGTTACCATTTAGTCAGTTGTTCCTAATGTGTCCACAAAGAGCCCCAAAGAGCCTATACCGTGATACTGCAAAATATCTGGAATTCATCTTCTTCAGAATGTATTAAAGATGAAACTTTAAATATTATTTACAAAATTGTTTGCTTAGCTGTCATTTAATTTTGAATCTGCCGCTGCCGGAAGCAATTGCTTTCAAATCAGCTGAAATTTCATAAAATGGGAACAAAACACTCAAATGGGAATATTGAAAATTCACATTCATTTTGACAATGATTTTTAAAAATGATCTTTCATTTTGATAATGAGTGGCAATTTTAAAAAATGATATATATGTGAATGGCTACAAAATATACTGTAACTCTTTTGAAAAATACTCTGTGCTAAGAAGTGATCAACTCAACTGCCTAATATCCAAATCACATGCGCCAATGTTTCAGTTTGTATTCTAGAAAGTTGAATCCCAATGATAGTAGCAAGAGCTTAATTGACTTTTGTCCCAGATAATTTGGATAAGACCTCCATATGATCCTGCAGAATTAAACAATAAATCTATATTCAGCTCATCAATAAATGATCTTACTATTCTTCAGTCCATAAATCTTACTAAAGGACAAATAATGTGTTTGATCTCTAACTCATTGCTGATTATTTTCCTTGATTTAGAGATGGCTCCACCAACATACCCAGATCATAGAACATAGAACAACAGAGTAGAAGGAACCTTGGAGGTCTTTTAAACAAGGGGCGGGTTTTCAGACTGCCTGGATGTGAGCAACAAGCCAGGACACAGCCCTGGCATTAGAGGGCTTCCTGTAAAATTGGGATATTCATTTCTTGGATGTCTGCATTCCTCATATATTGCTACTGAAATCACTGATCAGTAGGCACATCTAATGGTATTTCTGTTAACATCAAGGTTTCCTTTTATTACAGCACTGGTTTGTATTGCAATAGAACAGATTTGCCAGATCTGTTTCCAGGAAGGCTAGATACAAATGTTATTTTGTAGTGCTATATGAGTGTTAGTCTTCCACAGAGGTGAAAGAATAAACTTAAAAGGAGTGAAGATGCAACCATTCTATATACGTATATATGTACCAATTGCAATGTATCTTTTATATACAGTGCAGCATTTAATTGATTGGATTATAGTCAGTGGTGAAATCAAAATTTTTTTACTACTGGTTCTGTGGGCATGGCTTGGTGGGCATGGTGTAGCTTGGTGGGCGTGGTGTAGCTTGGTGGGCGTGGTGTAGCTTGGTGGGCATGACAGGGGAAGGGTATTGCAAAATCCCCATTCCCTCCCCACTCCTGGAGGAAGGATATTGCAAAATCTCCATTCCCAGCCAAACGTGGTATTTGCTGGTTCTCTGAACTGCTCAATATTTCCGCTCCCATTTCTCCAGAACCTGTCAGAACCTGCTGGATTTCACCCCTGATTATAGTGTGTGTGTTAATGAGATTTGAATGATGAAGTAAGTAGAGCTGAGTACAATAGCTTTCCTGAGTTGACCAGAAGGATCTAAGAATATGTTTCTGCTTAGATACTATTTTCTTTCCCCAAGTGTTATCTGGTGTCTTTGTTTCCCAGATCTTTCCTTGTTTCAAAGCTGAGCTATCCATTTGTTGGATAACCATCTGACTGAGATTTATTTATTTATTTATTATTTAAATTTTTATACCGCCCTTCTCCCGAAGGACTCAGGGCAGTTCACAGCCAGATAAAAATACACAATAATATTACAATATAAATACAATTAAAGATGGTGTAGGGTTTCCTGCCTGGGCAGGGGGTTGGACTAGAAGGCCTCCAAGGTCCCTTCCAACTCTGATGTTATGTTATGTTATGTTATGTTATTTATTTTCCCTGGGAAAGTATATTTGAAGAGAGTAATTTGTCTAACCTCATGCTATTTTTTCCTACTTCATGGTCCAGAATAATACTGCTCTCAATTTTATGAAATGGCCTTGAAAGAGCCTGCCAGATGAACTTGAGTTCTGTGCACTTGATTATCATGGAATATGAAGAAGATGGGGAATTCTCTTGTGAGTTTAGCCTTAATATAATCTAATTATTTTTTAAAATATAGCATAGTAGTTTGAATCTGGCATATATCAAATTCATTATATTAAATATAGCCTTCTTATTTCCTGATTCTATATAGAGGTAGTTCCCATAGTGACTTTTCTTAGTTGACAAATGCTCTATAGAAAAATTGTGATGCATCAAAAATTCTAATTAGCATGGTAATACACACCCATAAACATAATATGCAGGCAATCCTCAACTTAAGACCATAATTAAGCCCAAAATTTCAGCTGCTAAGTGAGACGTTTGTTAAGTGAGCTTTGCTTCATTTTATGACCTTTCTTGTCATAGTTATTAAGGGAAGCACTGCAGTGGTGGATTGCTACCGGTTCTCCCCGGTTCGGGAGAGCTGGTAGCGGAAATCTTGATGTGTGAGCGAGCCGGTTCTCTCCATCTGTCAGTTGGGCCCTCTCTCCCACCCCCGCGCTATACATACCTTTATTCCTTTGTTTTTAGCCCAGCTGTAAGGCGTGGCAGAGTGGATTGCCACGCCTCAGCTGTATTTTTATTAAATGCGCTTGCGTGAAGTGCAAGTTCGGCGTGATTTGCGAGCGTAGCAAGCAGGTGTGTGGCAATCGCGCGCAAAGAGCGTGCACGAAGCAAACCAGTGGTAGAACCAGTTAGAACCCACCACTGAAGCACTGCAGTTGCTAAGTTAGTAACAAGGTTGTTAAGTGAATCTGGCTTCCCCACTGACTTTGCTTGTCAGAAGGTTGCAAACGGTGGTCGCATGACCCGAGGACCCTGCATCCATCACAAAGGTGAGTCAGTTGCCAAACACCTGAAATTAGATCGCATGACCATGGGAATGCTGCAATGGTTGTAAGCAATGGTGGGTTTCAAATTTTTTTACTACCGGAAAAAAATGGTGGCTTAGTGGGCGTGGCATGGCTTGGTGGGCGTGGCTTGGTGGGCATGGCAGGGGAAAGATACTGTAAAATCTCCATTCCCACCCCAATCCAGGGGAAGGTTACTGCAAAATCCTCATTTCCTCCTGATCAGCTGGGACTCGGGAGGCAGAGAATAGATGGGAGCGGGGCCAGTCAGCATTGTTACTACCGGTTCTCCGAACTACTCAAAATTTACACTACCGGTTCTCCAGAACTGGTCAGAACCTGCTGAAACCCGCCTCTGGTTGTAAGTGTGAAAAACAGTCATACGTCATTTTTTTTCGGTGCCATTGTATGCTTGAACAGTCCTTAAATGAGCTGTTGTAAGTCAAGGACTACCTGCATATGTTTGTATAAATCCAAGTTAACCAGAGAGGAGGATTTGGGAAAGGATAGACTTTTCTCAAACTCAGAATAATAGGAAGACTCAAGTTGTCAGCGTTACTCATTTGGGCTTGCATGCTTGACTTCTTTTGAAGCTTTGGTTTCTCAGGTATTCTCGACTTTTTCAGGTTGTCACTGACATCGCACAACGTAAATTAAATTTAACAGAATGTCACAAAGTGGGAACAGATATATGACTATTTTTTTTCTCCCTCGGTGGCAACTGAGTTCTTACTTTAGCACGTTCCCTCTGGTACCAGGTGACCTACTTCAAAGTAACAAGGTTAGTCAAGCAGAAGCAAATTCCCTTTCTGTAGCAAGGAGAGCTTCTACAATAGAAACAGATGATGATCCTCTGAGGATTGATTTCCTGGGTCACTTGCAGGGCAGTGTTTCATTTAAGCCTTGCATTGTAGATTGGATCTAGTTCGGAACTTACCCGACGTTTTTTAGCTTTCCTTCAGGGAAGTACAACTTATCCTGCCTTTCGCATGCTTATAAATGGTAAGGTGCAATAAATCTCTGCAAATGCTTTCCTCAACAGTGGCGGAAAAACTGTGCCACCTAAAATTGAAAAGCTGACAGCACAGCTAGATCAAAGCACAGGAGTAAGATAATTGCATTAACTTAAACAAACTGGGACAGTTTTTCCCATCTCTCTGAATAAATAGTCTGATATATGAGATTTTTTGAAAACGCTTTCCCAAGGCAGACCACTTCTCTTGCTCTGATATTAAATACCATTTGTTTGAAGAAGAGCTTATTGGAAGGAAAACGAAAAGAAATTGGGCCGATAAAAGGTATCATCATATGCAATTTTAGCTTTGCTAGGAATTCCCAGTGTAAAGGTCTCAGTAATACTAAGACAGCTGGGTGATTTTTATATTCATGAAGCAGAAATTTGGCTTGGAAATATTTTCAAATTAGTGGTTTAAAATAAGTTTTAAAACCACACACGCACGGTGGAAACTACAGTAGGAAAACAATGAGTGGGAAAGGCAGTGGGTTTAAATCACCAATAGTTTTGCTAGCCGGATACTTGCTGTAATGCTTTACAATCTTTTAGAAGGCTCTGGGGGGAGGGAGAGAGACAGGGACCAGGGCTCAACTGTCCAGGAGTTCCATGGTCCAGATGTGACTAAAGATTCAAAAGAGGTATGAACACGATTCAGAACTGTGATTGATCAACTGATTGATTGATTGTATGCCATCAAGTCATTGTCAGCTCTTAGCAATTGTACCAATCGATATTCTCTGTGTTCTCCCCCAAGAACAGATGCTTTAAATTAGAGGTGGGGAATGACTCTTTTATGACTTGTGGACTTCAACTCCCAGAATGACTGGCTCAGGAATTCTGGGAGTTGAAGTCCACAAGTCATAAAGGGGCCATCGTTCCCCACCCCTGCTTCAGATCATGGTTGTCCAACTTTTTGGCTTGGTAGGGCTGCACAGAGTGAAGAGGAATAGTCTTGGGCCACATATACAGTAGTGGCCAAAATTGTGGAAGCCTTTTGGGAAAAGTGTATTTTTGAGGTTTGATAGCTAATAACACCACTTTTTTTTTGGAGTTTCAAGATAATCATATTCCACTGGAATGGCCTGGGAATAGCCCAGACCTTAACCCAGTTAAAAAATCTATGGAGCCAGCTAAAGAAACTTGTTAGTCAGAAGCGACCCAGCAATACCAACAGACTTGAAATCCTGGGATTAGAAAACTTACAACTCTTGTCGACTTGGACATGACCTGTGTTTAACACACAAAATTATCTATTGCAATGTCCTTCCTGTGAAAGACTACTTCAGCTTCAATCACAATATTACAAGAGCAAAAAATAGATTCAAGCTAAATGTCAACCGCTTCAAACTTGATTGCAGAAAATACGACTTTTGTAACCCAACAGAGTATTAACTGACAACAAAGTATTAACTGGTGATAATTTTTGTATATCTCATTTTTTCTATGTGTTTCACTTTTCTTCTTTATACTGTAACTGCTATTCTAATAGCAAATCCTTCATAAAAGTTATTGCATTACATTCTTGATTAAATTATCTTTCCATTGATATTTTATGGTACTATTAAAAAAGAAAATTGTGCTATTAGCTAGTTTCAGAAAATACACTTTTCCCAAAAGGATTCCACAATTTTGACCACTACTGTAAAATATATAATATTGTTAATGTATATAAATAACAACTTCCTTTATTTTTTAATATTTTTTACAATCTTATGCAGTTGCAGTCCAGAGCCGTATGTGGTGTTGGAAGAAATAGCCATCTAGGTTCTGTTCCAAGTGGGGCTAAAGGCATTGGAAACATGGAGACTGCTTGGAAAGATGGTTTAATGGTAGACAGGATCACATGGCTTCTGTTTCTGAACAGAAAAGGGCTGAGATGCTGAGCACATCCTGGCTTTAATGTTTTCTCTGAGCTTTGAACTTCCCAGGGCACAGGAAGAGTACCCTGATTGGTTGTCAGACTCCCAGGGGGTGGGGGTCTTAGCTAGCCTTGCTGGCTGATGTAATCTTCCCAGGTGTCATGTGGTGAGTTTCTGTTACTAGGTGGGTCCTATTGTGTTGCAGATGATGGTCCTATTGACAAAGGTGAGGGGAGTGAGTTTCTGTCTCTGACCCATTGACAAAGGTGTGGGGGAGGCAGGAAGCTGCTTTGTCTTTAAAACATGTTTCTCCATTTCTTATCCAGGGAAATATAATCTTCTGCCCTTTTTAATATTTTCTAAAATATTTCATTCTTCTGGGGAGGGGTGGGTGCTAACTTCCTACAGTGGCCACAGGCTGCAGGTTGGACACACCTGCTTGAGGTGATCTGCCCCTAAACTGGCCTTTTGATCTTCCAACAGTGCATCCATCATCATTGTAACTGAGTTTATCCACTGAGCTGCTGCCTCTTCCTCTCTTTCCCTCCACCTTTCCCAGAATTAGAGCCTTCTCCAGAGAATTAGGTCTTTCCGTAATAAAGAAAGATGTGATAATTTAATCCTGGTCATTTATGCTTCAAAAGAGAACTCCTGAGTTGATCTGTTCAATGTTTTATTGATTTCATTTTTCTTGGCTGTCCACAATACCATTTCCAGTGTTCTCCGTTAAACCATTTCTGCTTAACTGTGTTTTGTCAGTATGCAGACTTCTTTCCTGAGGAGTTTCTAGGTTCTATGCGCAAGCCTCCAACAGGAAATTATTTTAATACTTTACAAAAGTATTTTAACACTTGATAGAAAAGAGCCTGCCGTCTAGGATCGATGACCCATTGTCAAGGCTTTCAGAAATACGCGCAAGTCGTTTTATTCTCTATCTGGTTGTATCAAAAGCAAACTCACAAGCTCTTTTGGGCAGCAGCAAGCCCGATGCCCTGAGTATGGGAAGTTCCCTGCCTCTCCTGGCAGCTGGACAGAAAAGGCCTGGCATAATAGAGCATTAAGTCTTTAACACTTGCTTCAGAAACACAAAGCAAACAATGCAAGCAGAGAACAAAATGGCTTAATAGCAGGCTGCCTGCTGAAAATATTTATATAGTTAACAAGTCCTTGTCCGTTTGTTGCCAACTGGACCAAAAATGGTATTCATGGAATAGTTAAAACAGTGGCTTTTCTTTTATTATTCTGGTGGGGAAAAAAAACACGACTGAACATTATCTTGCAGGCTGCTAGGAGTGCAGTTTTGAGACCTGTACTCCTCCCAGCTCATTTTGTTCCTTACACAAGAGAGCTGGAATCCATTCAGCGTCTATCTTGTTTAGCATGCCACAGTGCCCGAACATTCATGGACAATTAAATGGCTGGCTTGTTTGTGCCTTTTTCCACACAAAATAGTTGCTGGAAAAAAAAGAAGGAACAATGCTTGAAGAATATTGATTTTCTTTCTTTCTTTCTTATAATGTTGACGAATGACTGGTCTCTTTAGCAATCAGCTGCTCTATTATTCAGGAGCATGTTTAAAATTCAGTTATTCCCAGGTATTTGAAGGGGGAAAAAAGGGAAAGTCTTTTTTTTAAAAAAATCACTGAATGTGCACCCAGTCAGGAAAACTGCACGACACCATCTGTTTGGCTTGCTATACTATTTGTCTTTTTTTTTTAGTGTGTTTGTTTTCCTAAATTTCATATCAGCTTATGTTGTGTTGAAAAGTCATGGGCATGTTTACGTGCACAAAATTCATCAGCATTTTCATGCAGGTTCTTTTCCGAATAGTTCCCACTGTGCAAAAGTTTCTCCCTGTTATGTGCCTCTTTACATTTATTTGTTTGTTTGTTTGTTTTTATTTAAAAACATTTATGCAATACAGCCACTCATCTTATATTGAATTCTGAGTGGCTCCCAATCAACAGTTAATATGATATCAATAATAGTACCGCATAATATACAATTAATACGATATCACTAATAAAACCACATGCTATCATATTTAAAACCATAAACATTAATAACCTGAAATCAAAGTTAAATTTCCAATGGACAGTCCCTCATTAAATCCTCTCACCCATCTCACCCTATCCCAGAACTTGGGTTTTCCATGTTATGCATTCCTTGGTATGTACAATTTAATCAGCGAATTGCTATGCGAAATACAGAAACATGAACAACAAAATGCAATTGAGTTCCAGTTTGCTTAATATTCTAGCAAAATTCCGGCCATTGGTAGAGACCATAGTCAATTACTATAAGAGCTCAGCATTCCAGCAGCTGATCCATCCAGTATAGTAGTCTTCTCTGGGACCTGTCCAAGGTCCTGAAAAATATAACAGCTTTTTCTTTTGACTCCTTTGGTCTTTCATTGAAAATCTATTCAGGTCTTCAACTTATCACCACATTTGGGATCAGAACTTCCATTGCAAAGTGAGGGCAGTCATTAAATGAGTTAGGCCCATTATTGCCATGGTTATTAAGCAAATCACAGTAGTTATTAAGTAAAACAGGTGTTCATTAAGTGAATCCATCTTTTCCCAGCACTTTGTTGGAAATCCCTTGGGAAGGTTGTAAGTGGCAATTATGTATCCTCAGGATGCTGCAAGTGTTGTAAATATACATACCAATTGTCAAGTGCCTGGATTTTGATCAAAATATTTATAGACCCCTCACATCCTGGACATAAACTGTTTCAACTCCTACCCTCAAAACGACGCTACAGAGCACTGCACGCCAGAACAACTAGACACAAGAATAGTTTATTCCCAAACGCCATCACTCTGCTAAACAAATAATTCTCTCAACACTGTCAAACTATTTACTAAACCTGCAGTACTATTAATCTTCTCATCGTTCCCATCACCCACCTTCTTCCACTTATGACTGTAACTTTGTTGCTTGTATCCTTATGATTTATATTGATATTGATTGTTTCCTGATTGCTTATTTGTACCCTATGACTATCATTAAGTGTTGTACCTTATGATTCTTGACCAACATATCTTTTCTTTTATGTACACTGAGAGCATATGCACCAAGACCAATTTCTTGTGTGTTTAATCACACTTGGCCAATAAAAAATTCTATTCTGTTCTATTCTAGGTGACTGTGGGGAAACTGTGATGGTCATAAGTGCAAAGACTGATCATAAGTCACTTTTTTTAGTTCCATTGAAACTTCAGACAAATAAATAGTCTTAAGTCAGGGACTACCTTGACTTATTCCTGCTTGAAATATGATGGTTTAATTCTCGTAAGAACAGGACAGAACGAAGATATAAATTGAAGTGGCGTGAGAAAATTTCTCATTAAACAAATTTCTAATTGTTGTTGTTAGTCACGAAGTCGTGTCCGACCCATCCCAAACCCATGGATAATGTTCCTTCAGGCCTTCCTGTCCTCTACCATCCCCCGGAGTCCATTTAAGCTCATGCTTACTGCTTTAGTGACTTCATCAGCCACCCCATTCTCCCTTTCTTCTTTTGCCCTCAATCTTTCCCAGCATTAGGCTCTTCTCCAGTGAGTCCTTCCTTCTCATTTAGGTGGCCAAAGTATTTGAGTTTCATCTTCAGGATCTGGCCTTCTAAAGAGCAGTCAGGGTTGATCTCTTCTAGGACTGACCAGTTTGATCACCTTGCAGTCCAAACATACTCGCAGGAGTCTTCTCCAGCATCATAGTTAAAGGCTTCAATTCTTTGGCGCTCAGCCTTTCTTATGGTCCAACTTTCACAGCCATACTTTGCAACTGGGAAAACCATAGCCTTGACTATACGCACTTTTGTTGGCAGAGTGATGTCTCTGCTTTTTAGTATGCTGTCTAGATTTGCCATAGCTTTCTTCCCCAGGAGCAAGCGTCTTTTAGTTTCTTGGCTGTAGTCCCCATCTGCAGTGATCTTTGAGCCCAGGAAAATAAAATCTGTCACTACCTCTATTTCTTCCCAGAAATTGAAAGGCCGGATGCCATGATCATAGTTTTCTTAATGTTGAGTTTCAAGCCAACTTTTGCACTCTCCTCCAGTGGTGAAATCCAGTTTTATTTACTACTGGTTCTGTGTGCGTGGTTTGGTGGGTGTGGTGTGGCTTGTTGGGCGTGGCTTGGTAGGTGTGGCAGGGGAAGGATACTGCAAAATCTCCATTCCCATCCCACTCTGGGGCCAGCCTCTGAACTACTCAAAATTTCTACTACCGGTTCTCCGAACTGCTCAAAATTTCCACTACCGGTTCTCCAGAACTTGTCAGAATCTGCTAGATTTCACCCCAGTTGTTGAGGATTGTACATCCAATACTACTTTTCCTACTTATCCTACTTTTATTGACTATGAAGGCTACTCTATTTCTTCTGAGGGATTCTTGCCCACAGTAGCATACCTGATGGTCATCTGAATTAAATTCACCCATTCCTGACCATTTTAATTCGCTGATTCCTAAGATGTCGATGTTCAGTCTTGTCATCTCTTGTTTGACCACATCCAGCTTGCCTTGATTCATGGTTCTTACATTCCAGGTTCCTATGGAGAAAAAATCTTTACAGCATCGGGCTTTTCTTTCACCACCAGATGCATCCACTGCTAAGCGTCTTTTTGGCTTTGACCCAATCACTTCATTCTTTCTGGCACTACTAGTACTAGCCCTTTGTTCTTCCCCAGTAGCATATTGAACACCTTCTGACCTGAGGGGCTTATTTTCCAGCGTCATATCTTTTTGCCTTTTGGTACTGTCCATGGGGTTTTCATGGCAAAGATACTGGTGTGGGTTGCCATTTCCTTCTCCAGTAGATTGCATTTTGTCAGCGCGCTATGCTATGACCTGTCCATCTTGGGTGGCTGTGAATGGCATAACTCATAGTTTCATTGAGCTATGCAGGCCCCTTTGCCATGACAAGGCAGTAATCCATGAAGGGGTTCTAACTGATACAAATTCCAAAAGAATGGAATAGAAAATTTGTAAACTGGTATAGATAACTTACCAAACATTGTTCAATGGCAACATCTGATGAGCTCTCTAGATTTACCCTTTCTGGCAGAGTACAGCACGATGGATGATAGGTACAAATAAAAATGAGTGAAGTGAGAAAAAGTTTTATCCTTTATCTACTTCCTTCTGTGTAGAACAAAATGACAGGAAATCTACTATCACACATACTAGCATCGTAAAAACCTTCCATACTATAAATTTATTATGAAGGGAAACAAATTTGTTAGACAGAAATCCAATATGACAGTCTGTACAAATACAAATTTATTGGTATCTTCCTTCAACTTTGTCCAAAGAGGTTTACTGCACTGCAGAAATGCAAGAGGGGGAGAAATCCTAATGATAAATTTTGTGACTCTGCCCTCCACTAATGGCTGTTGCCCTTAAAAATACTCAGTGGGAGATCATCAGGAAATACTAGAGCTGCAGACCGAACTAGGAAGTAAAAAAGGAGTATGCAGAAAGAAGATAATGGGCAACCATTTTGTCAAGAAGAATATGCATATAATTCTACAAACTCCCCAGGAATGAAGTTTATTTGTTTATTTATCACATTTATATCACTGCTCATCTTACAGAGTGTGTAGGGGTCGGCAGCATACAATAAAAATGTATCATAAAAACTAACAATTCAAAAAGCATTCCATATTTAAAAACACCAGAGATATCAACAACAGAGTAGCAGGGAGAGTTATCATGATACAATACAGCCATCTCACTCATTCACCATTCCCTTGAGATCACAAGCCTGATGACACAACAAGTCTGTTTTAAAGGACTTCCAAGAGGATGTCAGAGATAGGCCCAGTCTCAGCTTGGTGAGAATGATGTTCCAGAGTGGGAGCCATGGCAGAAAAGGCCTGACTCTGAGGCCCCCTCAAATGTAAGTTCTTTGCAGGCAGGACCTATAGCATACCTCTTCTGTCAGTCTTAATGGGACAGGCAGATGTAACTGGGTGGAGGCGGCCTCTTATGGAACCCAGTCCCATGCCTGGAAAGTTTTTAAAGGTCAAAACATCATCTTGAATTGGATCTGGAAGCAAATTGGCACCTGACACAACTTGCAGGGCAGAGATGTAACATGAGCTATTCTAGAGACACATCTAACTGCAAATATTGCTGCATTTTGTATCAGCTGAGCGCTCTAAATGCTCTTTAAAGGACAGCCCCATGTAGAACATTTTGCAGTAGTCTACCTGGAAAATGATCAGGGTATGAGTGACTGTGAGGAGAGCCTCCCAGTCCAGAAATGTATGCAACTGATGCACAACACAAATATAAATTTATTGGTATCTTCCTTCAACTTTGTCCAAAGAGGTTTACTGCACTGCAGAAAAGAAACTGCACTGCAGAAACTGCTGTGCAAAGGCCTTCCTAGCACAGCTACAAACTACCCTACAAGCAGGAGTCATAGTCCAGGAAGATCCCCAGATTGCACACTAGATCTCTTTGGTGTGATGTAACCCCATTTATTACAAAGGTGTCATATTCCTCAAACCAGAGGGCCTCAAAAAAACCCGGAGCCACTCAATCTTGCTAGAGTTCAAGTGAAGTCTGTTGTTCTCCATCCAGATCCTCAAAGCCTCCAGGCACCAGGAAAGAACATTAATAGCATCACTTAGTCTGTCAAGGGAAGAAAGATATACTTGGATGTAATTGGATATCATCAGCATATTAACCAAGAGCAGGTTTCAAAACTCATTGCTACCGGTTTGCTTGTGGGTGCTTGTGCGTGTGCACAACGCTTCTGCACATGCGTAGAAGTGTCCGGGCAGGTGGGTGGAGCCTCCCGTCACTGGCACTACCGGTTCACCCGATCCAGCAAACTGGTAACAACCCACCACTGATATTAATGATACCAAACTCCATGACAGCAGATGATCTCTCACAGTAGTTTAATGTTAGTATTGAGGAGAAGAGAGAGCATCAAACTCTGTGCAGTAACGGTCAGATCTCTTTTCCTAAACCATCATTGATTTCTACTGATCCCAGAGAAAGAAGGGAGGAAAGAATGGCTATCTGTGGATGCAATGAGGATAAAGTAGTATTGCTACTTTGCTGCCGTTGCTGACCTGAGGTTGACTTTAGCATATTTAGTCAAGTTCATCCGTCATCGAATGTCAGCAGTGCTCAAGAAGTCTCTTTTCTTGTATCATCTCTCTCAATTCTTCTATGAACCCACACAGGTTCTATGAGAGGGGAGAGGTAGCCTAGGCATGATCTGATTCAAAGTCTTGATGGTCCTCTTCAGTGGTGGGTTTCAAAAAAATTTACTACCAATTTTTTGGATGTGGCTTGGTGGGCGTGGAATGGCTTGGTGGCCATAGCTTGGTGGGCATGGCAGGGGAAGGATACTGCAAAATCCCCATTCCCTCCTGATCAGCTGGGACTTGGGAGGCAGAGAATAGATGGGGGCAGAGCCAGTCAGAATATTTACTACTGGTTCTCTGAACTACTCAAAATTTCCGCTACTAGTTCTGCAGAACTGGTCAGAACCTGCTGAAACCCACCTCTGGTCCTCTTGTTTCAAAGGGCCACCAGGGCTTTGGATGGAATGTGCACAGTGGTGGAATGTGCTGGTTTAACAACTGGTTCGGTGAATGCGTGCTTGCACGCAGCGCTGAAAATGGAGCATTTAGAAGCTCAGTTGCTTACCTTCCAGGTCAGCAACGATAAGTAGAACAGCGAGCGGGGAGGACTCAGCTGTGTCGCACGATTGAGATGAGCTACAAAGCAGGAAATAAAGGACAGGATAGAACGGGGGCGGGTAGGCCGGGCTAACTTATTGTTGACGCTACCAGTTCACTTAAACCGGTCTGAACCAGCTGCATTCCACCTCTGAATGTGCAGCAGACTAGCAGGAACAACTCCCAACTCCCTCTGAAAGCCATCATGGTCCATCAGTTGCTAAGGATCCACTAACATAACAGTCCTGCCTTCCTGCAGTGGATAGTAGCAAGACAGAATCCCATGGTAAGCTGTTTCCCCTTATTCCAGGTCACATTGCCACTTCTCTAACAGGAAAATTAGATCTCTATGTGAGACTGCTGTCCCACATCAGGCCCTGGGTGACCTGGGATAAGCCCATGGCAGGGGTTTTCAACCTTGCCAACTTTAAGACTTGTGGACTTCAACTCCCAGCTTTGCTGGCTGAGGAATTCTGGGAGTTGAAGTCCACAAGTCTTAAAGCTGGCAAGGTTGGAGACCCATGGCCCATGGCTGTCACAGTAGCTATGAATTCCTGAACTATCTTAGATTCTACTCCTAGACAAGGCAGACTGAAGTCCCCAAAATCATAAACCTTAGCAATTCCACTACTAAGCTGAACTCAAAAGAGACTTTATTTGTTGTATCTTGCATGATAAACTATACGGTACATCTGAATTTCAGATTTTTTTTTTACTTCTATATGTACTTACTTTCATTGAAGTGATTGTTGGTTTGAAAGTTCATTTATCCAATTCAAAACTTTTTTTTTTTTTTTGCAATTCCTTTTCCTCTTTCTCTCGTCCTCCTCTTCCTCCTTGCTGGTTCAATGTGTCAGGAAGCATGAATACAAGTATAAATGATTCACATCTGTATATCAATTCTGAAAAATTGCTGCAAAAATTCAAACAAAAAATTATCAGAACATTAAAAAATAATGAAAAAATAATTGAAAAACATGAGACTTTTTACTCAGGCATAAGCCAACTGTCTGGTTTGCATACAAATTGCTGCAAAACTATTCAAGAACGGAGATTTTCAATTTTGCAGTGTTAATATCAAGTAAACTGTTCTCCATATTTGCGTATCTAATTGCATTAAGGAAAGCCCCTTTAATTCTTTTTCTGAGGAAATTACTAAGCATTATATATACATAATTGAGGTGATATTTTCATTTGGTAACTGAAGGTTTATGAAAGACTTAATAATCTTTGACTTTTCAAGAACTGAAATAAGGCAATAAGTTATATTATTTTGAATATACTTGTTAAGCTATCAGTTGTGTTACTTTCTAATATGAAGCTTTACTTTTACTTGAAAATGCCAGTGGAAAGAAACACATTTGGCTTTAGCAGAAGAGGTACTTTGTATTGCAAATTCAGCTTTGAAACTTCAAAGGGTTCCAGGAAAATTATTCAGAAGCAGTTAACCAAAACTGATTAATTTTGCAATCTAATTGGAGCATATCTAAAGGTAGGTAACAGTTTTATCTCTCTCAGCTCTGGCTTAAACTCCTTACAATGCTTTTACACAGATTATGTTTGGAAGAAGCAGAGGTATTAAAAATGTCGTGACAGAAAGAGCCCCCAAATTGTCAATTGACAAACAGAGGGGAACTATAAAACATAGAACATTTCCTAAAGCTAATTCTTGGATTAAAGAGATTACATGTTTCCTGTCTCAACTGTCTTTTTTAATTCAGTCCCCTTTACAGATTTACAGTGAAAATATTTAACTTGGCAATGGCTTGTTTTACCATTGGTCAGGACAGAACTAGGAGAATTTTGCTGGATCAGATCAGAGGCCTTTTAGTCATTAAAAAGTAAAGGTTTTTACACATATGTGCTAGTTGTTGCCGACTCTAGGGGGCGGTGCTCATCTCTGTTTCAAAGCCGAAGAGCCAGCGCTGTCCGAAGACGTCTCCATGGTCATGTGGACGGCATGACTCAATTCCAAAGGTGCACGGAACGCTGTTACTTTCCCACCAAAGGTGGTCCCTATTTTTTCTATTTGCATTTTTACGTGCTTTCGAAACTGCTAGGTTGGCAGAAGCTGGGACAAGTAACGGGAGCTCACCTCGTTACACAGCAGCACTAGGGATTCGAACCACTGAGCTGCCGACCTTTTGATTGACAAGCTCAACATCCTAGCCCCTGAGCCACCGCGTCCCTTTTTTAGTCATTAGGAACATACTAAAAAGATTATTAAGAAAGCCTGAATCAGGTGCAGCCGCTCTCCTGGCCACCATTTTGTTTTCACAGTGGGTCATCCAGATACTTCTAGATTGTTCACAAACAGGAGATGGAGACATGCCCTTCTCCTGCCATTGCTTCTTTGCACATGGTACCAAACTGGAGATAATATTGATTCTTCAAAGCTCCTGGTAGACCTGTCCTCCATAAATTTATCCACTCTTTTTTAAAAATACAATGCAATTCATCTTGTGGAAATGAATTCACAGCTTAACTATATGCTGCTCCATCCACCATCTTGACTACATGGTATTAGACACCACTGAAGACTTGTTGGAAGGCATCTCAAGCAGGCATTTTGATTTATATTGAAGAGGAGAAGGAAGCGGGGGGCGGGAAATACACCACCACCCCATATCTGATCATCTAGTTTTAATAAAATGAACCAAAGCAAATATTTCTCAATGTCAGGAAAAGGGTTAGAATTGACATAAAAAGAAAAATATCCAGAAAATATCCAGATGGGAAAGTCAGTTATTAATGGCTGATGAACTGCAGAGAACATTGTGTTATTCTTCTAGACTGGCCCTTGTGCCTCTAGGATATGTTCTTCAATTTCATTTCAGCATTAAATACCTAGCATTATTCTATTCATTAGGGCAGGCTAAAAATAAAAGGAGGTCAAGTGGTTTCTGAAAGGCAGCCATCCCTCAAAGTGCTCGTCAGGGGAAAAAAAAAAGAAGCTGTCAGATCACCAAAGGGAAATGCTCCTATCAGAGTCACACAGCTCAGCGTGGAGGTTTCTTCTCAAGCCAACTTCTTATGCCCTTGCAAAAGGCAGCCCATTTGTAAATGTTATAAAAGTGAATAATTGCACCTACTCCATATTTTGATTTGCTCTCAAGATCTAGAGCAAAGGTCTTCAAACAAGCAAGCTATGCTGGCTGGAGAATTCTGGGAGTTGAAGTCCACAAGTCTTAAAGTTTGAAGACCTCTGCTTTAGGGGAACTCATCTAGCTTTGTAAAATAAAAATAAAAATAGGAAACCTTCAGTAAGCATTAATGGGAAACATAGCAAAGTCTCCTTCTAAGGAACATAATTTTGAAAACATTAAAGGAGGTAGGTAAGCTTGCATTTTTAGTCAGTCCAAATAATCAATTTATTTTGTGTGTGTACAGGTAGTCCTCGACTTACAACAGTTCATTTTGTGACCGTTGAAAGTGACAACAGCACTAAAAATGTCACTTATGACCTTTTTTCACAGTTACAGCCTTTGCAGTATCCTTGTGATGGTGTGACCACAGTCCAGATGCTTGGCAACCAATTCATATTTATGACCGTTGCTGTGTCCCAAGGTCATGGGAACATCTTTTGCAACCCTCTGACCAGCGGAGGGTTGTGGTCATAAGTCAAGGACCTGGCTATTATTGGAATGCAGAACTTGCATTTACATAACCAAGTTTCTTTCTTTGGTATTCCTGTAGCAGAAATAAGCCTAAGTGCTATTGCTATCAAGTGTCAGCAGTGTTCTACATGTCTCTTTTCTTGTATCATCTATCTCCGTAATAGGGAACCTATGGCATGCGTGCCAGAGGTGACACACAGCACCCTCTCTGATGGCACGGGAGCCATTACCCCAGTTGAGCTCTGCTGCACATGCACGCACACCTCCCGCCAGTCAGCTGGTCTTCAGGTCTCTGCTGTACATGTGGTGGGGCGCATGCGGGGGTCCGGCGTGTGCATGTACGCGGGGGGGCAGGGGGCATGTGGGGGGCACACACACATGCACAGGGGGTGGGATGCATGCGCAGGGGCCGTGCACGCATTGCATTTGGGAGGGTTCGCGTGCAAGCACTTTGGGCACTCAGGCCAGAAAAGGTTAGATCTATCTCAATTCTTCTATGAACCCTAAAGTGTGACAGGATCCATGAGAAGGGAAAGATGGCATAGGCATGATCTGATCCAAAGCCTTGATGGTCCTCTTCAGTGGTGGGTTGCCCCCGGTTCGGTCCGGGTCTTGCAAATCGGTAGTAAAACTGGAGGGAGGCTCCACCCACCCACCTGGATGTCATCATAGACCATCTGTGCATGCGCGCGATCCCATTGTGAACCGGTAGTAAAGGTGAGTAGAAACCACCCCTGGTCCTCTTGTTTCTAGTGGCCACCAGGGTTTCAGATGGAATATGCAGCAGACTAGCAGGAATAACTCCCATCTCCTTTTGAAACCCATCAGAGTCCATCAGTTGTCAAGGATCAACTGATGCAAAAGGTCCTGCCTCCCTCAGTGGATAGGAGCAAGACAGGATCCCATTGATAAGCTCATCCCCCCATTCCAGGTCACATTGCCACTGCTCTAACAGGAAAACCAGATCTCTGTGTAAGACTGCTGTCCCCCATCAGGCCCTGGGTGACTTGGGATAAGCCCATGGCTGTCACAATAGCTATGAATTCCTGAACTACCTTAGATTCCACTCCTAGACAAGGCAGACTGAAGTCCCCAAAACCATAAACCTGGGCAATTCTACTACTAAGTTAACAAACTTAACAACAGAAATTTTGGGCTTAATTGTGGTCATAAATCAAGGACCTGGCTATTATTGGAATGCACAACTTGCATTCCCATAGCCAAGTTTCTTTCTTCGGTATTCCTGTAGCAGAAATAAACTTGTACTTGCAGCTTATCTAAAAATGCCAGTGTGTAGTGAGTAGAGCTCACTAGGCTCTGAGGCAGATCTCAGATGGGCCTCTTTTAATGAGAGGACTTAGCCCCAGGCTGTGGCAGTTGAGGGTAGGCTGGAGAAGTGAAGGAAGAGGTGCACCCAATTATCCCAGAAACTTGCACGGAAGTCAAAAATTAAATCTATCTGCTTCTTCTGGGTGTTAAAACTGGAAAAAAAAAATAACAAGCTTTCTGCATTAAAGTGAGATACTTCCATTTTATATCGCTGATGCAGGCAAATTCCTACTAAGTTGCCAAATCACCACCGAGCTAGCTACCCAAGAGGAAGATTGTAAACGACCCAAAGCCTCATAGAAAAAAATGCCCCTCCTTTTAAGACAGAAAGTCTCCCCTGGAGAACACGCATGATATCCATATCTAGTGATTCCATGGAGCATGACTTTTGTATTAGTCTGCCAGTCAACTCTATCGCGGTTCAATAACCAAACAGCCTCCCTGAGGTGCTCTTTCATTTCTCAGAATGAAAGATATTTACAGAGAGATAAAACCCGTTCTAAGGCTGTGCAGCACTTCGGATTCAAAGGCAAAAATATATTTTGGAGTACGCAAACTTTAAAGTAGATACACATTTTTCCAGAACTGTAGGAAAAGATGCCTTTGGTTTAAGGAGTTGCAAAGAAATACTACATGGTGCCCTGGGTGTTTTACAATTCTGCACAACCCTAGTCGCTGTAGGTCTAAAAACTAAGTCAGAATAGAAGATCTTTTACTTAGGAAGTTTGAGTTATACATAAATCACTTTTTAAAAATGAAATATTCACATAAAATGTATTATTTATTCCGTATCTTGATGAGGAAATGTCAGTGTTCATTAATTTTATTTATTTAATTCAACCATCCAATTCCCAAGAGACTGGACACTCTTCTTTCTTTTCTTGCACCTTTTTCTTTCTTGCTTTATTTTTTTCTTCAGGTTTGTCTTTTGTTTCATGTAAATTTCTTAATAAGTCTATTTTTAAAAAAGAGTTAAATACAGGCAGTCCTCGACTTACCACGGTTCATTTAGTGACCGCTCAAAGTTGCAACAGCAATGTAAAACCAAAAACCAATGTAAGTTTTTGTTATTTTGTCAGACTGGTAAAGTAGTCCTTGACTTATGACCCCCTGATTGTTCAGTGACCATTCGAAATTACAGTGGCACTGAACAAAGCAACTTAATACCCTTGACCCAAGTTCTGATAGTTACAGAACCCCTTGTGGTCACATGATCAAAATTTGGGCACTAGGCAGCACACCCGCCCTTATGATTGTGGGCGCACTACAACTCCCCCCTCCTGTGGACTGAGAGGCCTCACAATAGCTAGGTCATTGGCACTCTTCCCTTCTCCTCCCCACCCCCCCCCATTCTGAAGAGACCTGGGCCCTTCTTCCTTCTCCACCCTGTCTGAGTCTTTCTTTTTCCCTTTCCCTGCAGCTGCTGACAGGTATATCCATCCAATGAGAGATGCTTCTCGAAAACCAGCAAGGGCAACCTTCCTCAAGGTTAGAGAGGCAACCTTTCTCAAAGCTGGTCAGCAACAGGAACTTCACTAGTCGATCTGTTGTTGGCCAGCCTTGAGAAAGATTGCCAATGCTTTTTTCTGGCCAGAAAGCTAGCACAGGCGATCTTTGTCAAGGCTAGAAAGAGACACACTAGGAAAGGCAAGCCTTCCTCAAGGCTAGAGAGGCAATCATTTGCAAGGCTGGCCAGGAGCACAAATTTTGCTGACTGACTTCCTATTCCTGGCCAGGCTTGAGCAAGATTGCCTTTGCTGGCTTTCGAACTGAGTCTCGCAACACTGGGTGTGCCTATTAGCAGCTACAGGGAAAGGGAAGTGAATTGGGGCATGGTGAGATAGGGAGAAGGCCCAGGCCTCTTGGGAGGGGCAGCAGGAGGAGGAATAGAATAGAATAGAATAGAATAGAATAGAATAGAATAGAATAGAATAGAATAGAATAGAATAGAATTTTTATTGGCCAAGTGTGATTGGACACACAAGGAATTTCTCTTGGTGCATATGCTCTCAGTATACATAAAAGAAAAGAAAAGATACGTTCATCAAGGTACAACATTTACAACACAATTGATGGTCAATATATCAATATAAATCATAAGGATTGCCAGCAACAAGTTATAGTCATACAGTCATAAGTGGAAAAAGATTGGTGATGGGAACTATGAAACGATTAATAGTAGTGCAGATCCAGTAAATAGTCTGACAGTGTTGAGGGAATTATTTGTTTAGCAGAGTGATGGCCTTCGGGAAAAAACTGTTCTTGTGTCTAGTTGTTCTGGTGTGCAGTGCTCTATAGCGTCGTTTTGAGGGTAGGAGTTGAAACAGTTTATGTCCAGGATGCGAGGGATCTGCAAATATTTTCACGGCCCTCTTCTTGATTCGTGCAGTATACAGGTCCTCAATGGAAGGCAGGTTGGTAGCAATTATTTTTTCTGCAGTTCTAATTATCCTCTGAAGTCTGTGTTTTTCTTGTTGGGTTGCAGAACCGAACCAGACAGTTATAGAGGTGCAAATGACAGACTCAATAATTCCTCTGTAGAACTGGATCAGCAGCTCCTTGGGCAGTTTGAGCCTGAGTTGGCGCAGAAAGAACATTCTTTGTTGTCCTTTTTTAATGATGTTTTGATGTTAGCTGTCCATTTGAGATCTTGATATGATAGAACCCAGAAATTTGAAGGTTTCTACTGTTGATACTGTGTTGTCAAGTATTGTGAGAGGTGGAAGTATGGAAGGGTTTCTCCTAAAGTCTACCACCATTTCTACGGTTTTGAGTGTGTTCAGTTCCAGATTGTTTTGGTTGCACCACAAGGCTAGTCGTTCGACCTCTTGTCTATATGCGGATTCGTCATTGTCTCGAATGAGACCAATCACTGTTGTGTCATCTGCGAACTTCAGTAGCTTAACAGATGGATCATTGGAGATGCAGTCATTGGTATACAGAGAGAAGAGAAGTGGGGAGAGCACACAGCCTTGGGGGGCCCCTGTGCTAATTGTACAGGTATTTGATGTGATCTTTCTTAGCTTCACCTGCTGCTTCCTGTTTGTTAGGAAGCTTGTGATCCACTTACAAGCCTGTTACAGTACCTGTAGCTGGTTTAGCTTAGTTAGAAGAATGTCTGGAATGATGGTATTGAATGCTGAACTAAAGTCTACAAAAAGGACCCTTGCATAGGTCTTTGGAGACTCAAGATGTAGTAGGATGTAGTGCAGAGCCATATTAACAGCATCATCTGTTGATCTATTTGCTCGGTATGCAAATTGCAAGGGGTCTAACAGCGGATCCGTGATGGTTTTCAAGTAGGAAAGCACTAGCCTTTCAAAGGTTTTCATGAAGGAGACGACTTCCGGTGTCCAGCGGCAACGGACGTCTGGAAGGCTTCTCCTGCCTCCAGCGCCCGAATCAGCCGCCGATTCAGGGCCAGGTGTTCCCAAAAGGACACCTGCCGCACGGACGGCTCGCCAGGGTCTCCCAGCCGACATACAGGACTGTGGGGACCGATGCTGGCGCGTCCTAGGCTTGGCGGGGTTTGAGGCCACAGGCCGCGCCATTATTTTGTGTCGCCGCTGCTGTGACACGGGGCATTGGTTATAACTGCAGCAGCCTGGTGGTGAACAGGGAACGGAGAAGAATTGAGGAGGAGAAGGAAGGGAATATCGGTAACGTGGAGTGGAGTGCTCCGGTGAGGGGGGTTTTTCTCCCCTGCGGTGGGAAGGAGCACGAGTTATTCTGGAGAGAGGAGAACTTTAAATAAGAAGATTACCGGTTTTGTGGAGCTCTGGAGAGAAGAGGTGATGGAGAAATTTAGGAGGGAAGGTTTGAGGCCCCCCCTCCTTCTGGGGAACAGTGGTGGCGTCCAGCTTCCGCCTTCACTATGAGAATTTTGATGTCATCACTTCCTTGACTTCCTGGTTGACTAACTGTACTCTGGACTCGTTGCTCCTGTGAGTGCCCCCTGGTGGATCCGGAGGAAATTACAAGGATACTGTGCCTGCCTGAGGATTTTGTATTTTTTTTTTTTTTTTTCCTTAATGGCAAAAGGTTTCAAAATTTGGAAGAAGTGGACCAAGAAGACTTGAGAGATGTTGTGACTAAATTGTTGGGAGAATTTCTTGGGAGAGGTGTTGATTTCATGAATTGGGATGTGGATCGAGTTTATAGAGTTAATTCGCAATATGCACGCACGCATGCAGTTCCCAGAGAGGTTCATGTCAAATTTGTGAGAAGAGAGACGAGAGATGAAATTCTTAGAAAACATAGGAGTGGGGCACTGATTTACAGGGGCAGGGAGATAGCCATTCTGAGGCAGATTCCCAGACAGGTACGTGAAAAAAGAAAGAAATATTATTTTTTGTCAAGCAAATTGTACCAGAAGGGAGTGGGCTTCAGATGGCTGATGCCAGAGGATTGATGATTTTCCGGGAGGGCATTACGAAAAAATCAGTACAATTATGGAGGCTGCGGCCTATGTGGAGGAACACAAAGCCCTCCTGGAATCAGATGACCCAGGAATTGAAGAAGGGGAGGTTATAGATCATGGGGCGGAAGCGGCTGCCGCTGTTGCGGCCCTGGAGCTGGGTCAGGCTGAACCCAGAGTTCTGAGATCCAAAACTAGGAAGTGATAAAGATATTTGGGATTGTGTTGGTTTTCCTTATTCTCTTTAGTACGATATTCTGTTTATTCTTGACCCTTCTTTATTACGTATTTAAAATTAGTAAACTTAGCTACTTCGTGTTACCTGCTTGCCACATGGCTGTTGTATGTGTTAAAAAATTTGAGTAAAATTCTTATTTTAGATAAGAAAAATGAAAATTTACCATACCTGATATGTATTTGTATAAACCTTTTTTTGACTAATAAAAACTTTTTGAATATCAAAGGTTTTCATGACGACAGATGTTAAAGCAACTGGTCTGTAGTCATTCAGTTCCTTGATGGTGGGCTTCTTTGACACTGGGATGATGGTAGAGCGTTTGAAGCAAGAAGGAACATAACACATCTCTAGTGATTTATTGAAAATATGGGTGAAGATGGGGGCCAATTGGTCAGCACAGACTTTTAAGCAAGAAGGAGTTATCTTGTCTGGGCCTGGAGCTTTTCCTGGCTTTTGTCTGTGAAATAGGTCCTGCACTTCCTTTTCTGTGATCACTAGGGGTTGTAACCCCAATGGGATGGGGTCAGTTGTAGGAGGCTTGGCTGTTGTTGGTGTGTCTGAGATGGGGGTTGTGGAGATAGGTGGCTGTAGTTTCCTTTCAAACCTGCAGTAAAACTCATTCAGGTCATCTGCCAGTTGTTGATTACCTTCAGCCTGGGAAGGAGGTTTGCCATAGCCGGTGATATTTTTAAGAGTTTTCCACATGTTTGCTGGTTCATTTGCTGAAAATTGATTCTTTAGCTTTTCAGAGTAGCTTCTTTTTGCTGCTCTTATCTCCCTTGTTAGTGCATTTCTGGCCTGATTGTACAGCATTTTATCACCTTTTCTGTAGGCTTCCTCTTTGGAATGTCGTAGCTGCTTAAGTTTAGGTGTAAACCAAGGTTTGTTGTTACTGTGTATTCGCAAGTTCCTTGTAGGTACACATAGGTCTTCACAGAAGCTGACATATGATGTTACAGTATCTGTGAGTTCATCCAGGTCTGCAGAGGTATCTTTAAAAATATTCCAATCAGTGCAGTCAAAACATGCCTGTAGCTTTAATTCTGATTCCTCCGTCCAGGTTTTCACTGATTTAATTATTGGTTTTATGGCTTTAAGTCTTTGCCTGTAAGCAGGTACAAGGTGAATCATGCAATGATCAGAGTGTCCTACAGCTGCGTGGTAAAGACCGATAGCATCTTTAGTGTTGTGTAGCAGTGGTCTAGAGTATTCTTGCCTCTGGTGGGACAATTGACATGCTGAAAGTATTTTGGTAGTTCTTTCCTTAAGTTTGCCTTGTTTAGATCTCCCAAAACAATGGCCAGTGAATCAGGGTGTTTGGCTTCAGCCTCCATGATTTGGTCAGCTAGAGTTCGTAATGCCTTGTTTACACAGGCTTGTGGTGGGACATAAACAGCAATTAGAAGAAATGAGGAAAATTCACGAGGCGAATAGTAAGGTTTGCAGTTGATAATTAGAGTCTCTAAATTGTTGTCACAGAATTTGTAAATTATGTTAAAATCTTGACACCAGGTTGAATTAATATATAGGCATAAGCCTCCTCCTTTCTTTTTACCAGATGTTTCTGGAATCCTGTCTGATCGTTCAATTTGAAATCCTGGAATGTTCAGGCTGCTATTTTCAATTGATTCATTTAACCAGGTTTCAGAGAAGCATAGGACTGCTGAATTGCGAAAATCAGAATAGTATTTGTTTAAGAGGAGTATTTCATCATCTTATTTGCAAGTGAGCGTATATTTGTTAGGAAAATTGAAGGCAGAGGAGTTTTAATGCGACTTCTTAATCTGTTTAAGATCCCAGATCGTTTACCTCTTTTCCTTCGTTTCCGTCGTTTGGTTTTTTTAGTAATCCATGGCTCCGTGGGAATTGCCTCCTCCTGTGTTAGAATCTCCTCCATGTTTGTAAAGACAGGCGGGGGTGAGATTAAAGAAAGCTGCTCCTTAAAGAAATGTTCCTTAATTTTTAGCAGATGGTCTCGTGAGTAGGAAATCCGTAGTGAGTCACAGAGAACAATTAGAAATAAAGAAATAATTAGAGAGCATTTCACCGAGGCAGCCTTCGTCGGCGCCATCTTGGGATCACAGGAGGAGGCCCCTGTGCTGGTGGGTCTAGCCAACCAGGCTTCTTGGCCAGGGGTGAAATCTATTTATCTTCCTTACCGGCTCGGAAGTCCACACGCCGCGTAATGTGCACTTAACCAGGAAGTAATAACACATTACTTCCTGGTTAAAACCACCCGGGTGGTGGGTGTCACCAGTGGTTCAGCAATCGCTACCAGATCGCCAAACCACCGGCCACGATTGCTACCGGATCACGAGATCCGGTCAGAACCGGGAGCATTTCACCCCTGCTCTTGGCCCAGCAGCAGGTTTTGACAGGCAGCTGTTGGTCCTTGTTATGTTCGGCAAGCTGCCCCAACAACACAGCCGCCGTGTTCCTATTGGCCGTACTCTTTGAGCGGGAGTTATATACACAGTTGATTAGTTAGCTTGTTTTGACAGCTGCATATATAAGAGCTGTCAACTCGAGTTGTTGCTGCTGGTTCTAATCGTTGCTGTTATTATTAAATAGAGTTGTTTTAAGCAGATCCGTCACCTCAGTCATTCTTTCAGACTCACAATATTACAGGCCTGCCCCATCCCAAAGCACCCTGTGCATTGACTTAATGATGGAGAATTGGGATTGTGGTCCCCTAAAGGCCACAATGACTTAAAACTAAAATTCCTTCCTCAACTGAGGTGGTAAGTCTAGAACTAATTATATACATTAATTAAAATGGTGCATTTAACTGACAAAATGTTAACAAAATTTTTACTTTCCTTTCCTCCTTCCCATTTGCTTTCAACCACAAGAATGATGACTTGAGCTGGTGAAGTGAGCATTTATTTTCAAGCATATGGACTGTAGCTGCCAGAGGTCAGTCAGCAGATGTCTTGAGCCTGGAAAATTCAGAGAGTTGTTGACACAGGCTGTTTTAACCCTTAGCGACTGAAGGTCAAGTAAATCATCTATATTCACTTCAATCAGTGAATATTAATAAGCAGAACATGGTGATGGTTTGCCAGAAGCAGCACCATGTCAAGAATTTAGTATGTTGAATATCTGTGAAATTTGGCATGGTCTTCTCTCTCTCTCTCCCTCCCTCCCTCCCTCCCTCTCTAAAAACATACACACAAACACACATATTCTTTCCTGAGAATGTGAATTTTGGATACTCCACGAAAAAAAAAAAGACAATTCTTCATCCAGGTAATTTGGATGAAATAATTAAAAAAAGACGAATCCTGAAACTTGCCACACATTTTGCATATTGTACATATTGTACTATACAAAAAGTATTCTCCCTTTTATCTTGTAGAGTTTTTATGGCTTTACTTACCATACAGAGAGTACAATATGGAATTGAATTTGGCCTTCATTCACTTGCTCAAAGGGTTCAGAGATATAGTTATAACTATCAATGATTAGAATCATCTTTAAAAGGTAAAGTAGAAATTTGCCTGTATTTCAATTATAATGTTTTTTGATGGCTTTTCATGAAGCTGTAGCAGATAGAATTCTGCCATTATTATTACATACCTAAAAATTTCATGCCTTGTAATTCGCACCCACCCACCCCCTTCCTTGTAAGTTATTCCCCTATTACTTGTGATGGCTCTGGATGGCCATGGTCAGAACTTTGTGGACTGTTGGTTTAACCCAAGGAAGACTCATTGGAATACAGGAATATAAGAATAGGTCATACAAAATTCAGTGAGACTTTCTTCTAGGTAAGAGAACAAAGACATTGCGATTTAAAATACATCATAAATGTTGCTTTAAATGTGAAATTCCAATTCTAATAATGTCAGACATGGACCCTTAAGACCTACACACACTTTCTATCCCCATTTCTAACATTAATTTCAAGAATATGAAGAATGGTTGCAGGAACTGGGTATGTCTAGTTTAATGAAAAGAAGGACTAGGGAAGACATGATAGCAGTGTTCTAATATCTCAGGGGTTGCCACAAAGAAGAGGGAGTCAAACTATTCTCCAAACCACCTGAGGGTAGAACAAGAAGCAATGGGTGGAAACTAATCAAGGAGAGAAGCAACCTAGGACTAAGGAGAAATTTCCTGACAGTTATAACAATTAATCAGTGGAACAACTTGCCGGCAGAAGTTGTAAATGCTCCAACACTGGAAATTTTAAAGAAAATGTTGGATAGCCATTTGTCTGAAATGGTGTAGGGTTTCCTGCCTGGGCAGGGGGTTGGACTAGAAGACCTCCAAGGTCCCTTCCAACTCTGATATTATTATTATTATTATTATTATTATTATTATTATTATTATTATTATTATTATTATTATTATTATTATTATTATTATTATTATTAAATTGTGGTTGCAGCTACCGTTGTGTTAACTGACACTGGATGCCTAATATTTATTTATTTATTTATCGAGTACATATTAGATAATATATATAAGTATAAGCATGAATTGAATACATAAAATGAATACAATTAAAGGGAACATTAGGACAGGGACGATAGGCACGCTGCTGCTCTTATGCACGCCCCTTAAAGACTTCTTAGGAATGGGGTGAGGTCAACAGTAGCCAGTCTAACGTTAAAATTTTGGGGGTTTGGGGATGAAACCACAGAGTCAGGTATTGTATTCCAGGCATTGACCACTCTGTTGCTGAAGTCATATTTTCTGCAATCGAGTTTGGTGCGGTTTACATTGTAAACCTTTTCTACAGCATTGTAGAAAACTTGATCCAAACAGTAGCAATAATAGGCTCCAAAAGCACAATGTGATAAAATTGGACGAGAGATTTTTCCAGGCTAATACATGTATTGATTGACTTTTTCTCTCTTCTGTAAAACCCAGATTGTCTTCTGCATAGCTCAGATAAAGATCACTTAGATTTCTCACACGCTCATATCTGCTGTATACTTCACTGTCCATTTCCATTCCACTTTGCAAACAATGTCCTTGAAAATATGGACTGTGTTTGCATGAACAAACAGACTTTTACCAAGTGAACTAATGAGCAGTGAATGCATTGTGGAAGACTCTTCTCATGCTTTGCTAATGCACTTTCAGTATTCTGCCTTCTGAAAGAAACTTTCAGTATACAGGCACACATGAAGATTGTTTGGATACAACAAACAATCTTGGTGTAAAGGATTCCACCAAGGATTCCTGCTGTGCGGGTTTGTGTAATTGTAGAAACTCCAATTGGTAAAGCCTCTTGACTTACAAATGTGATGTCTATTGGAATTCACCCTAAATGATACGGAGATCAGCTTCAAAATCCACGCATGTATTTTAAAATTTGATGGATTATTGTGACACTCAAAAGGGTTGTAAATTTATGGTAATATACCTTTAAAAAATTTTTATGGTGCCACAATAGTCTGTTATTGTTGCTAGACTAGAACAATGTGGTTGTGCCTCTACAAGAAATTAATAAAACTAGTTTGTGATTTATCAATTGTGCATGTCAGTTTACAAGTAGTGGTATGTAATGGCTGATTTCTGTATTTATTATTTCCTCTTGCTCATGAAATAGGATGAAATAACAATGCCAAGATTCTAGCCGTTTTCTTTTTCCGCAAATATGCTGATACTTGCAGGATTGCTTCACTGAACTGTTTGCCAACTCATTTTGTTTATTGGTGACAGCCCAACATTCTGGATTAAAAAAAATGTGTCCAAGGCTGAATGACAGCTGAAAGAATGTTTTTCTTCTGCTTCAGCAAAATAAAATTCAGATGAATTTCAGATTTCAATGAAAAGGTGATTTATAGATGAACTCTGTATTATGTGGTCAGTAATGGCCATATAATAATCCCCATAAAGATAGCATGGTGTGTATCTGTCTTCAATCACTGTATCAAAAAATCTAAACTCTCCAACCTTCATATGATGCCTCCCTTGTAGTGATTTTTTGTTGAGCTTTAGCAGTGCAATTTTTGGAGGTTCTAGCAAAAAAGAATTTTGGGGCCATATATAGTATACATACGCTTCCATTCACAGCCCTACAGGGTCATCATCATGGTGTCTGAGCTTTTGCCAAGTATTAATTTATTTTGTAGGCTACCAGTATAGAAGTGTGTTCAGAGAATACCAGTGCCCTTAATTTAGGCCTCTCAACTTTGTCAATTTGAAGATGTGTGGACTTCAACTCCCAGAACTCCCCAGCTACCATCCACACATCTTCAAGTTGTCCAGGCTGAAAAAAATCTGTTTTTGACATAATATTTTTGTACATGAAATCTATCCATGTAGATTTCCATGTATTTGTGCCACTCTGAAATGTAGAATTGGGAGTCCTTCAGAAATCTGCATACATATGTTTCAGCCATACATGGACAGACTTTATTTGCTTATCTAGATTTGTTAAGATTACAAAAGCTCTTAAGAAAGTTTACAATATGTGCAAGAAGTCAAAAACACAACTAAAAGAACATGACTACCCAGACTAAAGCAGAATTTGCAACATTAAAAAAAAAAAGACTCAACAGGTGCTCCACGGCCACCCTAAGCTCGGGCCTGGGAACAGAGTCAGACTTAAGGAGTTCCAGAATGCTTGGAGAATGGGATTGGTGTGTATCTCTGGGAAAACGCTGTTCCTCAGCCCCATAAAATGACTGTATTTAATTGAGGGCACCTAAAGCACATCTACTCTGCCCGAATGCATCCGACAGCAGAAACCATTGGAGGTAGGCAGTTCCTCAAATAATTGGGTCCTATGCCATAAAGGGCTTTATAGGTAATGACCAATATTTTGAATTGCACCCAGAAGCCACTGGTAACCAATGCAGTTCATGGAGCAAGGTGAGATAATGGTCATAAAAACTGCCCATGCCTTCATTCTGAGCCAGCTGCAGCCATATGGTTTTGAAGGGCAGCCCCATATAGAGGGTATTGTGCAGTGGTGGGATTCAGCCAGTTTGCACCACTTCGGGAGAATCAGTTGTTAACTTTCTCAGCAGTTTGGCAAACTGGTTGTTGGAATAAATCATTTGGGCAGAGAACCGGTTGTTAAATTATTTGAATCCCACCACTGGTATTGTGGTAATCTAATCATGAGATGATTAGAGTGTCAATGACTATTTGAAGAGTCTTACAATCAAGGAAACAAACTAAAATAAATTTTAAAATATTTTAATTTTAGCCATTCACATTTCCTTCTGTCCCTCCTTTTGCAGCCTTTCTTTAATGATTCTATTCCACTATCTGTCCCACAGTGAATTGGCTGTGGCCAGTTGGCTGTGATGAATTGTCATAGACCCACTGCAAGCCCAGGAGAACCATCCCCAAGTTGTAAATTGGTCTTAAATGGGGAAGAGCAGCCTAATCTGAAGCCAAAGGTGAAAAAGTCCAACTCAGGGGGCCTAAATAGCCAGAACTGTTTAATCTTTTTAGGGTTCAGTCAGTTTGTTCCTCCTCATTCAAACTCAACAGCCTCCCGACTCTGGGTTAGCACACTGAAAGCATCACCTACACAGCCTGCTGTTGAGATGTACAATTGGATGTCCTCTGCATACTGATCATACCAAACCCTGAAGTGACAGGTGACCTCAATTTCAAGAAGTTTAATGTAGATATTAAACAGGCGAGAGCATCACCTTATTGCTACAGAAAATTGAAAGCACACAGCCTTGAAGCTGCACTTTGCAGCTTATAAGTAAGCATGAGTCATTTTTAATGGGGCAAAATAAGTTTGAGGATTATTCTTTTGGCTGACTATCTTTCAATTCCATAAACTACATCTCATCCTCAATAATAACCCTCCCAAATAAAGAGCAATAGAAGATCTTATTAAAAAAATGGGTAATTTTTATTACATGGGCATGTAGTAAACCCCCATCTCAGACACACCAACAACAGCCAAGCCTCCTACAACTGACCCCATCCCATTGGGCTCACAACCCCTAGTGATCACAGAAAAGGAAATGCAAGACCTATTTCACAGACAAAAGCCAGGAAAAGCTCCAGGCCCAGACAAGATAATTCCTTCTTGCTTAAAAGTCTGTGCTGACCAATTGGCCCCCATCTTCACCCATATCTTCAATAAATCACTAGAGATGTGCTATGTTCCTTCTTGCTTCAAAAGCTCTACTACCATCCCAGTGCCAAAGAAGCCCACCATCAAGGAACTGAATGACTACAGACCAGTTGCTCTAACATCTGTAGTCATGAAAACTTTTGAAAGGCTAGTGCTGTCCCACTTGAAAACCATCATGGATCCGCTGTTAGACCCCTTGCAATTTGCATACCAAGCAAATACTGTAGATCAACAGATGATGCTGTTAATATGGCTCTGCACTACATCCTACAACATCTTGGATCCCCAAAGACCTACGCAAGGGTCCTCTTTGTAGACTTTAGTTCAGCATTCAATGCCATCATTCCAAACACTCTTCTAACTAAGCTAAACCAGCTACAGGTACCTGAACACACTTGTAAATGGATCATAAGCTTCCTAACAAACAGGAAGCGGCAGGTGAAGCTAAGCAGAACACATCAGATACCTGTATAATTAGCACAGGAGCCCCCCAAGGCTGTGTGCTCTCCCCACTTCTCTTCTCTCTGTATACCAATGACTGCATCTCTAATGCTCCATCTGTTAAATTACTGAAGTTCGCAGATGACACAACAGTGATCGGTCTCATTCGATATAATGATGAATCTGCATACAGATGGAGGTTGAATGACTAGCCTTGTGGTGTGACTGGAACAATCTGGAACTGAAACACTCGAAACCGTAGAAATGGTGGTAGACTTTAGGAGAAGCCCTTCCATACTTCTACCTCTTACAATACTAAACAACACAATATCAACAGTAAAGACCTTCAAATTTCTATGTTCTACCATATCGCAAGATCTAAAATGGACAGCTAATAAATCCTCAATCAACTACCAATCAAAACTAGGTTCTATGCACGCCCCTTACCTCTCCTACACTTAATTCTGCAGGTCTCAAATGTAAATTATTAAATGCAAGAAGTATTGTAAACAAATTACCTGAATTTACCTCTTATTAAACAATGGTACATTTGATATCATATTTGTTTGTGAAACATGGCTAAACTCATCCTTTACTGACTCCATTATTTCAAACAAAGAATACCAAGTTCTTCGATCAGATCGTGATCATCGCAGAGGTGGTGGAATAGCTATTTTTTACAAAAAATCACTGAACTTAAAAAATATTCAAGTTGCACATAATCTCTCTCTACCTGAAACTATTGTATGTGACCTATCCACCAATACCACACTAAGATTCATACTATGCTACAGAGCTCCTGACTATGACATCGCTCATGCAAATAAGTTAACCTCACTACTAACATGGGCTACCTCTTGCCCATATCCTCTCATCTTTCTAGGAGATCTTAATCTACCTTCTATAAACTGGAAAACAAATGAATGTACAACCAAACCAATCCATACTACTCTATACAACGCAGTTACAAACCTAGGCCTTGAACAACTAGTAACTAACAATACTAGACTCAAGAACTGCCTCGACCTCATCTTTTGTAATAACGCAAACTCTATTTATGGACTACAAGTAAAAGAACCCTTTTCCAACAGCGACCATTGCATGATAGACTTTTATTTAAACATACGACCTCGCATAAATTGTCTCAACAATAGTACTCCAAACTACAATTTTAAAAAAGCCAACTATGACCTTATAAACAATGATCTCTCATTTCTTGACTGGCATAATCTATTCTCAACCTGTATCACTACAGAAGACCACTATAAAGTATTTCTACTTGAAATTAATAAAATCATCAAACTATATGTACCAAAAATCATCACCAAAATCAAAAAGAAAAACAAATTTCCCATATCAATAAAAAAGCTGCAATCCAAAAAAAAATTCCTTCGGGGAAAAAAACAAAAAAGGTTATGTAGCAAACTTCAAAAACCGCTACAAAAATTTTTGCAACCAAAGAAAAACAGAATGTAACACTTACCACACTATACAAGAAGAAAACCTTCTACGCACCAATTCCAGTCATGCTTTTTATAATTTTGTGAACAATAAACTAAAAGAAACAAGAACCATCCCACCACTAAAAGAATCTAACGGTAAAGAATGTACTGATAAAACAGTTAAAGCAAACCCCTTTAACACATTCTTCGGCTCAGTCTTTGTAAACAGTGATGGCTCATACCCAACATTCCTCAATCGTATCAAAAATGTTAACAACGACTCAACACATATAGACTCGACAGAAGATAACAACGACCTAACACACGTAGACTTTACAGAAGATAATGTTGAAAAAGCCCTTCGCAACCTGAAACCATCATTATCTATTGGACCAGATGGACTATGTGCATACTTTTTAAAAAAACTTTCAATTAATATAGCTGAACCCCTAAGCATTATCTTTAATAAAGCCTTCAAAACTAGTTCCCTTCCAAAACTCTGGTCTCTTGCCACAGTCATCCCTATCTTCAAAAAAGGAGATCCATGCCTTGTTGAAAATTACAGACCTATCTCTCTATGTTGTGTCTCATGCAAAGTAATGGAATCCATCATAAATCAATCCATTACACTCCATCTCGAAACAAACAACCTTCTCTCTAATAAACAATTTGGTTTCAGAAAAAAAATGTCTTGTAACCTACAACTTCTCCACTGCAAAAACATATGGACTACCAACCTTGATCAAGGAAAAACAATTGATGCAATCTACATAGACTTCTGCAAAGCTTTTGATTCAGTAGTACATGACAAACTACTCCTCAAACTAAAATCCTACGGCATTTCGGGACCTCTTCACAATTAGATTAATGCCTTCCTGTCAAACAGACAACAAGTGGTCAAAATTGACAACGCTATATCTAATCCTGTTCCTGTCAAAAGTGGCGTTCCCCAAGGTAGTGTTCTTGGACCAATGCTCTTCATACTATACATAAATGATCTCTGCGACCTCATCTCAAGTTATTGTGTTCTCTTTGCTGACAATGTCAAACTATTTAATACCACTAATAATACTTCTACTCTTCAAGAAGACCTTGACTTAATTTCCGATTGGTCTAAAACTTGGCAACTCCAAATATCAACTAGTAAATGCTCAGTCTTACATATTGGAAAAAAGAACCCTAACATCAAGTACAAACTTGATGGACATTACCTAACTGATGACCCCCACCCTGTCAAAGATCTTGGAGTTCTCATATCAAATGACCTTAATGCCAAAGCCCACTGCAACTACATAGCGAAAAAGGCCCTAAGAGTTGTAAACCTAATTTTACGCAGCTTCTTTTCTAAAAACACTACACTACTAACTAGAGCATACAAAACATTTGCCAGACCTATTCTTGAATACAGCTCATCCGTCTGGAACCCATACCACATCTCTGACATAAATACAATAGAAAGAGTCCAAAAATATTTTACTAGAAGAGTTCTTCACTCCTCCGAAAACAACAAAATACCTTATACCAACAGACTTGAAATCCTGGGATTAGAAAATTTACAACTCCGTCGACTTTGACATGACCTGTGCTTAATACACAAAATCATCTATTGCAATATCCTTCCTATAAAAGACTACTTCAGCTTCAATCGCAATATTACAAGAGCAAAAAATAGATTCAAGCTAAATGTCAACCGCTTCAAACTTGATTGCAGAAAATATGACTTCTGTAACAGAGTTGTTAATGCTTGGAACTCATTACCTGACTCCATAGTCTCTACTCAAAATCCCAAAATCTTCAGCCAAAAACTGTTTACTATTGACCTCACCCCATTCCTAAGAGGACTATAAGGGGCGTGCATAAGAGCACAAAAGTGCCTACCATTCCTGTCCTATTGTTCCCTTTATCATATCAATTTGATATAGCTGATGCATATTTTTTACATATATGTATATATTTTCTTCAAAATATGTTGTTCTATCTATGACAATTGTTTGTGCATACTGTTGTGACAAAAAGAAATTTAAAAATATCAAAAACGTCATCAAAAAAGCACAACAAAGAATGTTCTTTCTGTGCCAACTCAGAAAGCTCAAACTGTCCAAGGAGCTGCTGATCCAGTTCTACAGAGAAATTATTGAGTCTGTCATCTGCACCTCTATAACTGTCTGGTTCGGTTCTGCAACCCAACAAGACAGACACAGACTTCAGAGGATAATTAGAACTGCAGAAAAAACAATTGCTTCCAACCTGCCTTCCATTGAGGACCTGTATACTGCACAAGTCAAAAACAGGGCTGTGAAAATATTTACAGACCCCTCACATCCTGGACATAAACTGTTTCAACTCCTACCCTCAAACAGACGCTACAGAACACTGCACACCAGAGCAAGTAGACACAAGAACAGTTTCTACCTGAACACCATTACTGTGCTAAACAAATAATTCCCTCAACACGGTCAAACTATTACTAAATCTGCACTTCTATTAATCTTCTCATCGTTCCCATCACCCATCTCCTTCCACTTATGACTGTATGACTGTAACTTTGTTGCTGGTATCCTTACGATTTATATTGATTGTTTCCTGATTGCTTCCTTGTACCCTACGACTATCATTAAGTGTTGTACCTTAGAATTCTTGATGAAGGTATCTTTTCTTTTATGTACACTGAAAGCATATGCACCCAGACAAATTCCTTGTGTGTCCAATCATACTTGGCCAATAAAAAATCTAATCTATTCTATTCTATTCTATTCTATTCTATTCTATTCTATTCTATTCTATTCTATTCTATTCTATTCTATTCTATTCTATGGGCTCTAATAAAATAAAAATAAAATAAAATAGAGATTATGCCTACTCATTAATCTTTAGGCTACACACCAAAACATAGAATGGAAATCACCTACAACATGTCCAGACAATCTTTTATGACTCATGTGACAGTGGAATATTAAGAAGTTTACTTGTCAGGCAGCCTTTAAGGAAGGTTTCAATATCTTTGAATTGTTGGGAATACACACTAAAATATCACTTCAAAATCATATATCTTTTGGTTTTTCATGATGATCACATCTCCACCTTTGCCAACCTGGTACCCTCCAAAGGTATTGACATAACAGCTCCCAGATTTTTTACGGATAGTTTGCTAACATTATTATATCTTTCTAAACAAAAACCAAATAATTATCTATTATCTCCTGATTATGGCTTTCTTCTGTCTTCCAGCATGTGCTGAAGTTCACCTTCAGATACTTTTCTCCTTTGTAGAATGTTCACTGCAGAGCTCAGCAAGATAAATTGCTCATTCTTCCTTCATTCTGCTTATAAATCTGTTTATTCCTCTCAGTGTCTCATTTCAGCTTGACCTGTCAGGTGTGAGAAATTTATTCTCTCAATGTATCAACCACCACCTGAGCTTATTAACAATCTCATCATGACCCTGCTGACTCTGGATATGGACATTTAGCAACCATCGCAAATTTGACTTCCAGTTTGATAATTATATGTTTAAATCGACACTTCTCTGCATCATCCCTCAGTAATTAATTCAAATTGATTTGGAAATTATCTCTTTGAAAAGGTTTACAAGCTGCCTGAAGAACCATAAAACTTAGTAGTGATAAACAAGACTTTTCTGTGAGAACCAATCTATTACAATTTAGTGGGAATGATGTTAGATCTGTTTTTAGGCAGTCCTCAATTCACAACAGTAATTGAGCCTGGAATTATAGTCATAATTTGTGGCAGTTGTTAAGCAGAACACCTTTTGACTGTGCCCAATTTTATGGTCTTTTTTTACAAACAGGGAGGTTGTTAACCAAATCATTTTCTTCAATGGTTTTTTTGTTTTTTTTTTGGCCAGAAACCAGAAATAAATGCTGGAAACTGGCTAAAAAAAACCCCAAAAATCATGATCACACAACCACAGGATGCTCCAAACAGCCATAAAAATGAACCGATTGCCAAGTGCCCCAAATCCGATCACATGACCACAGGTGTGTGTGTGTGTGTGTGGCATCAGAACTCTGGAACTGGATCATAAGTAGCTCAGGGAAGTCCGTCATAACATTGAATGGTTGCTAAGCAACTGTTAATCAAGTACTCTCCATACTATAATTATCATATATAATATGTTATGGAATATGGTGGAATGAAAACATTTGGGAGTGAGAAAGAGATAGATGGATGGATATCCTGAACATCATAAATACAGAGATATAAACTATATATAAGAGATAATTAGATGGATATCCTGAATATCATAAATAGGGCACTTCAAAAAAAAAGCAAAGATGATAGAAAAGGATTGCAAAAAAACAAAAAAAAAGTACAAGTAATCAGTAACAAGGCTCCTGTGTTCAGTAAGGTTGTCTGAAAAAATAACATAACTGAGAAATGTATCTTCATGTGGAAGAATAAGAGATAAAACAAGAGATCTCAGTGGTGACATGACAACTCCCTCTAGCTAAAATGTAGTAAGCTCCCTCATTATCATTTGTTTGTTTGAAATCTAAAACACACACACATCAGTTTTATAGGCAATCTTATTAAGTGAATGCTGGATTATGAAGCGTATATGAAATGCATCCATGCATAGCTTTTACCCCCCCAATGTTTGTGCCAGCTTTATAAAAAAAAAGGAAAGTTGCTCACTGGGTGATTATGAATTATAAAAGAAGGAACAGCCCTGTCTAAATCTCACCTAATTGTGCATAATAGAGCTGCTCAAGCCAACCATCTATATGGAGTATGCAAATACCCATATAGATATTGTGCATTGGTGGCGCATAACTTCCAGTGGAGAAATGAGGAATAGAGGATAGGTTAGTAATACTTTGTCAAGATGAAAGGCTTCTCATGGATCCTGGGAAAATAAGTATCTGCATGGCATGATAAAATAAGAAGGAACCTGACTCCTTGGAGAAAATGAACAAAGGCTGAATTCAGTACTCTATTGAACTATTAAAATACTAGAAATGAATGAGCAGGGACACACTCTGTGCTTACAGGCACTGCTGAACCTCTCACAATTTAAGAAAGAATACTTCCCTAATGCCCTTTGCTCTTCTTCCATGGCAGCAGAAATCTATCTAAAACAGCAAAATTTTTCAACATTGGCGACTTTAAGATGGATGGACTTCAACTCCCAGAATTCCCCAGCGAGCATGCTGGCTGGGGAATTCTGGGAGTTGAAGTCGAGTCCACCCATCTTATAGCATTGAAAATACTGCTCCAGAAAGTCGAAGAGACTGCTGAACGGCTGCTATAGTGCAGGGGTCTCCAACCTAGGTCACTTTAAGACTTGTGGATTTCAACTCCCAGAGTTCCTCACCCAGCAAAGCTGGCTGAGGAATTCTAGGAGTTGAAGTCCACAAGTCTTAAAGTCGCCGAGGTTGGAGACCTCTGCTTTAGTGGATAAAGCAAATGTTTATAATATACACATGAACATCCTTAATCAGCCCATCTAGTTAATTAAGCTACTTCCTTATGCACTGAATGACAATCTCTAACGATACATTTTGATGAATTATTTACCTGTAAATTCATTTATATTATGAATAGCCACATCAGTGTAAAATGATATAGTAATATTATTCAGTATTCATATTAGCAATGTCAGCAATCTATTCCTCATCACCACCTTCTCTTAACTTATGTCATCCAGATGAAAAATGAAAGGTGAGAGGAATGAGGGGATCAGAGAGAGAGAGTTCCAGCTGGCCAAAAATTCATTGTGGAAAAAATGAGGGAATTCACTGGAGCCCAATATTTTCCTCTATTTTTATGCAAGGCACAGGGGCCAGGAAGAAGGTGAACTTAATTGCTATATTCAGCTGCTGTTCTTAGCTATCTATGGTAATGCAATAGTTCTTTAACAATGCACACTAATTAAAGATATTTAAATGAGTAAACAGTCCTTTTTTTTATCAAATAAAGCAGCGTTGGAAGCGATCCAGAAGAGATTAAAGTGCCTGTGGGATTAATGAATGCCTGTGCCCTGAATTGTTATTGGCTCTGCAATCAAACTTCCCAGCATTAAGGAAAATACTAGTGGCTGAGTTATAATTACTGCTTAACTGCACATAGTAGCCCATACAAAGGTAAATTGAATGCAGAAATATCTGAAGTAATACTTGGAGCACACTGGATGGGCAAATACTCTAAAACAGGGGTCTCCAACCTTGGCTCCTTTAAAACTTGTGGACTTCAACTCCCAGAATTCCTCAGCCAGCTTTGCTGGCTGAGGAACTCTGGGAGTTGAAGTCCACAAGTCTTAAAGGGACCAAGGTTGGAGACCCCTGCTCTAAGACATCATGTCAGCTCCTAAGGGATGAATGAGGCAGAGACAGTAAACCACATCCTCTTCTACTCAAGATGCAATCCTTTCTGCCATGATTCAGTCCTTTTGGAAGTGCTTTGAAGAAAGATAATTCAATGTTTATTTATTTTTTTAAACACTTACGAAACCAAACGTTAGGTGTCTGCAGCAATGTAGCCTCACATACAGTCTGCTGGAAAACAACCTTTAACTCCTCCAACTTTTCATAAAATATTGGGTCTCCCTTGATACTGCAATTCCAGAGGCCCAGGGGTGGGTTCTACTTACCTTTACTACCGGTTCGCATCATGCCCGCATGCGCCGCAGAAGAGTTTTGATGACGTTTGGGTCAGTGGGTGGAGCCTCCTGCCGGTTTTACTATCGGTTCTATAGAACCAGTCTGAACTGGAGGCAACCAACTACTACAGAGGCCTTTCGGGGGCTTCAACGAAGGGATTTGGAAATTCGTGTTACCTCTGGACTACAAGGATACAGAGAAAATGAATGCTTTTCTGATTATGATCCCTAAAAATCGATCTGATGGCTAGGAAGTGAGGGTATTTTTAACAGTTATTTTGGAAATAATATGAGCAAACCAGGTTAGGAAGGTACATAAGCACCAAAGAAAGTGTTTCCTTTTGGATATGCTGTGTGTTGTGCACCACGTTCAGATGCCTCTAAATATGTCTGTCATCCCGTGTCAGCCAATCAGTGCCATATATGCCATGATTAATGTGTAGGAAACTTATCTATTTCTGATCCCACCCATTTTACACTTGTGTTCCCTGAGTAGAATGTTCTTTGTGTGGTTTTTTTTTCCTTCCTCTTTTCACACACACTTGTTTAGCTGGCAGTCTAGCTTAGTTGCAAGAAAGATTTTTTTAAAAAATTTCATGCATTTTTCTACTTCTCAAAATAACTGATAAATATCAAGGCCACCTCCCTATTTATTACTCACGATATATTAATGCTAGAAAATTTAGGTCTTGGCACAACCTATGGATGAACAAGAAGTTGTCTAGTGTGCTCTCATGGAACACAAATGAGAAATTTTTGCTGACTTACAAAAATGCATTGCATGAAGCAGTTACATTGAAGACAAGTCTTCACGGCACTCCACAAAGACAGGCATTGCTAGAATCAATAGGCAATGCTGAAATCAGCAAATGCCTTTCATATATTCAATTGATGGACTGCTTACTGCTGGAGGTATGAATATATGCCAATTTCCCATTAAGAAAGATAGTCAGCTACCCTAAGTCATGTTGATTGTATATTTTGTGCTTTATTAAATGATTCAGAAAGTTTATGCATTTCATTAACAGGCTCCTGGTATACCATGGCTTTTAAAAAATGAAATAAGTATTTCTTAAACAACCCAATTTGAATAAAGAAGCCAATTGTTCATTTTGCTGTCTTTATAGATGTTTGTTTTCCGAGGCTAATAATCAAGTCCCATGTGTCCACAATCCAGACAAAGTCTGTTACAATCAGTTCACTATCACCTGGAAACATGTGTGCCACTTACTCTTAGTACAGGTGTTGGTGCAGGAATGCAAACAAAGTATAATTGAACAGCATGTAATTGATTGTAACTCTCGTTGTTTAGAATCTGTATACATAATCAGTGCAGAAAATATGATATGGAGACCAACTGTAGCACATGAGAATAACAGAAGGCACCACAAAATAACCACATAACAGTAGTGGTTTAAAGGCTATTCTAGATTCCATCAAAAATTCTCAGCAATTTAAGTATTTTTTCTCAAGCTGAAGAACAACATTTTTTCCTATCTAATATAATGAGCCATGATATGAACTCATTTTTAACATGTAGACTACCTCTAAGCCCCCTGAAACCCAAAAGAGCCCAGCCAATAAACAACAGTGTTATTTATTTGCCAGATATATCAATCTAAGAAACTAGAGTACATTCCAGCTGATGACAATACAGTTTAGGTCAGTCCTGCTCACAATGTTATAGTGCAGGGTATATTTGTAGGAGCAGAAGCGATGGATCAATTGCCTCAGCTCCACACTTGCAAGGGTGCCTCCAGTTCCTAATCTTGGCAGGTAGCACAGAAGGATACTGTGATTGACAGCACTGAAGGCTGCTAAGAGATCAAGAGACAAGAACAATCACCCTTGTTCTCCTTCCATCCCAGTCCCACCAAAAGTTATCCATGAGTGTAACCAATACAGCTTCTGTCCCGTTCCCAGGCCTGAATCCAGACTACCAATATGTCAAGTTAGTTTGTGTCCTCCATAACCTTCTTTAGGACCCTTCCACAGTCTTCCCCAAGACAAAAAAGTTTGGAGATTAGGATGGGAGTTGTTCATTCTGACTGAATCCTACAGGGCCTCTTGATGAATGGGTGGATCAGCATCTCTGTCAAGGGTGCTGAAATATCCCTTTCCCCTAAAAGCATTTACTTTGGCCCGGATCAACTTCTATCCCCTCCTGGGTCACTGGGCCAAGGTCCAATGCACAAGTGGCAGAGATCAGCAAAGATCAGAGAGAATTTTGTCTACTTCCTTGAGATCCACCATTATATCAGTTTTCCTATCAGGAGCAAACCATTACACCTGGATCATCTTCACATTTATTACTCTTAAAAACATTTTTTTCCTCTATTTTATGTTTTATTTCTTAAGACAAGGATCATGTGGGGCAGACATGGGCCATTTTAAAAACATCCCACTATAGAAAGAATAGAATAGAATAGAATAATTTTATTGGCCAAGTGTGATTGGACACACAAGGAATTTGTCTTGGTGCATATGTTCTCAATGTACATAAAAGAAAAGATACCTTCATCAAGAATCATAAGGTACAACACTTAATGATAGTCATAGGGTACAAATAAGCAATCAGGAAACAATCTATATCAATATAAATCGTAAGGATACAAGCAACAAAGTTACAGTCATACAGTCATAAGTGGAAGGAGATGGGTAATGGGAACGATGAGAAGATTAATAGTAGTGCAGATTTAGTAAATAGTTTGACAGTGTTGAGGGAATAATTTCTTAGCAGAGTGATGGTGTTCGGGGAAAAACTGTTCTTGTGTCTAGTTGTTCTGGTGTGCAGTGCTCTATAGCGTCGTTTTGAGGGTAGGAGTTGAAACAGTTTATGTCCAGGATGTGAGGGGGTCTGTAAATATTTTCACAGCCCTCTTTTTGATTCGTGAAGTATACAGGTCCTCAATGGAAGGCAGGTTGGTAGCAATTGTTTTTTCTGTAGTTCTATTTATCCTCTGAAGTCTGTGTGTCTTTTGTTGGGTTGCAGAACCAAACCAGACAGTTATAGAGGTGCAGATGACAGACTCAATAATTCTTCTGTAGAACTGTATCAGCAGCTCCTTGTAAGTCTCAGAGTTACATTTGGGAAATGTGCATATCTGAGGTTACAAAATGGATAGGAAGCCTGTACAGCAAAGCAGAGATCTGGGAGCATAAAAGTTGTTTTTATGGGGCTAAGGCAGCGGTTCTCAACCTGTGGGTCGGGACCCTGTTGGGGGTCGAATGACGATTTGCCAGGGGTCGCCTAAGACCATCGGAAATATGGGAAGTATACTTGCGAGTCAAAGAATCGCACTCCAACGGTTGACTCCACAAGCCAGCTGCAGGCTCTTCAAATCGCTAGCCGAATTCAGCTTCAGGCACGATGAATTAAAAAAGAGAGAAATCTTTGCTCTGATGTCTCCCTCTCAAGCCAGCTGCAATCACTCCCAATCGCTAGCCTAATCTGGCTTCAGGCGCGATAAACTTAATAGGGGAGGAGTCTCCGCTTTAATGCCTCTGTCCTCAAGGCAATCGCAAGCAGTTCAGATCGCTAGCCAATACGGCTTCAGGCGCGATAAATTCAAAACGAAAATAATTTTATGGTTGGGGTCGCCACATCGTGGGGAATTGTATTAAAGGGGTCGCAGCACTATAAAGGTTGAGAACCACTGGGCTAAGTTATACTTTATTATTTATTATTATTTATTTATTTGTCAAACACAACAGTATATATAAATATAAGCATGAAATTGGATACAATTAAAGGGAACATTATGACAGGAATGGTAGGCACGCTGGTGCTCTTAGGCACACCCCTTACAGACCTCTTAGGAATGGGGTGAGGTCAATAGTAGATAGTCTTTGGTTAAAGGTTTGGGGATTTTGGGAAGAGACCACAGAGTCAGGTAGTGCATTCCAGGCATTTACAACTCTGTTACTGAAGTCATATTTTCTACAATCAAGATTGGAGCGGTTCACTTTAAGTTTAAATCTATTGTGTGCTCGTGTATTGTTGCGATTGAAACTGAAGTAGTCTTCAACAGGAAGGACATTGTAGCAGATGATTTTATGAGTTATATTTTATGAGTTATACCTCTTATATAGACATCTGAGTCAGTGACGCTCTGCAGCCTTAAGGTGGGACTATAAGTGTTCGGTGCTCCTTCACTGATCCATTTGAAGGAACTTTTGTGGGAACAATGCATCGTGTTGATGTCTCATGAATTTTAAGCAGTTTTGCACTGACTGCATTTTTAATCAAAGGATTATTTTATTAGAGATTTTCTTCCTGTGAAATCAATAGGGCTAATAGTAGCAAGTCTACAGATACTTCAATGGGTAATTGACATAGATGACATATTTCTCAGTGCATCAGGTTTGTTGGAAAGCAGGCAAAAATTTTGAATGTAATGATAATGTGTAATTTATTATTCAATCGTCTATTTGTCTTTCTCAAAATAAGAAGACTGCTGAATTTGAAATCAGCCTGTGTTTTAAAAAGAAAATCTTAGACTATTTCAACTTCTGACACTATTCAAAATTTAATAATACAACTAAAGTAAATTCTATCAAAAGCAATGGACTTGAATCAAAACTAGTATTTTTCTACTTTCACTTGTTAATTTTCTACTTTTTTTGTTGTTGCCTGCATCTGCATTTAGGCAAGACAATTCAAGATAATTAACAAAATCATTCTTTTAGTGGTAATCATCAAGCACAATTGTTTTGGTATCATATGTCTGAAGTCAGAAATGAGTCTAGACCAGCAGTCACCAACTGGTGGTCCATGGATCACTGGTGATCCATGAGAAAATTTTGGTGGTCTGCAGATAAGTTATTTGCATTTTTTAAATATTGCACTAAATCAGGGGTCCTCAAATATGGCCCATGGGCTGGATACATGCAGTGAACGTTTCTGTTACTGCAGAGAGTCTACCCTTTCAGGGTCTTTTTGTGTGGGTTGGAGGGGGGCAGAAATTCTGACTTGGGGTCTGCTTCAGCCTCCTGGTGCAGAGCTTTGAGCGAAGGCTGGAGGGAAGTGCCGCTAGTGGCAAAGAGCAGGAGGGCCTTGTTCCAGCGGGACTGCATCATGGCCTGGAACTGGCTGACCATCTCAGCCCGCTGAGCCTCCAGGCGCCGGTACTTGGCCTTGCACTCCCATCGGTCTTCCCTCTGCTTGGAAAGTCTATGCTTGTAGTTCTCAGTGAGGTGCTTCTGCTGAGCCTCCTTCTTGGTCAGATCCAATTTGAACTGAGTTGTTTTGCCAACTCTTTCTCATGGTGGCTGCTTAGCTACAACAACTGCTTCCTTTTGAGGCGCTAAGGGGGCTGGGCGGGCAGGCAAGGAGTGGCTGGAAGGGGAGGGGTGAGTAGAGGCTGGCGAGGTGCCCCTTGATGTGAATGACATCGAGTTGGCCATGCCCACCCAGTCACATGACCACCTAGCCATGCCCGCCCACCCAACCAGTCATTAGGCAGATCATATTAGTGGTCTGCGGGATTTAAAATTATGAATTTAATGGTCCCTGAGGTCCGAAAGGTTGGTGACCCCTGGTCTAGACAATCTATTTCTTTCAAAGAAGTACTTTTATATGAAAATCAACCTCTATCCTCTCTTTTGTTGTTTCTAAGAAAAAATGTATGCAGGCTACCCAATCTGGCCTGCAAAAATATGTATAACCAGTAGATATCAGCAAAGAGGTACAAGACCTCTAATTCTGCTGTCATCTAGTGATCATTCCTCTCCAGTAATCAGAATGGATGACATTTATCCAAAAGCTCATTGGACCTTTGAAAAAGGATTCACTCCACCACTAGATCCTATAAGACAGAATAGGCAAGATTGAAAAAGGCAGGAACTTAGCCTAACTCTTACAGAAGTCTTATCCCTTTCAACAAGTAACAGAAATTATATTTCTAAACATGGCCAGATGGTATCTCATCATCTTCACATTAAATTTGGGATGCTTATGAGTGACTTAGTCCTCAAAAGGCATCACAAATCTCTTTTAGTACACACTGTTGAATGATGCATTGAGCTAAAGCTAGGTTTAAAAAGTCTTTTCAACGTTTTCCCAATAGCGAAAAGAGATCATTTATCCTTATCATATGACAAGTATGATTAGACAATTAAACCTATTGTATTCATAACAAGCAATATGACACCTACATTTTAACTAGCAGAGGGATAGCCAAACAAACTAAAAACAAAACAAAAGGAGAAATTTACATTTGAGCATGCAACAAGGGACAGGAAAGGAGAAAGGGAAAGAGGAAAGACAAAGAAAAAGAAGGGAAGATGGGAAGAGAACAAGGAAGGAAAAATAAGGAAAGAGGAGAAGGAAGAAAAAAGAATGAAGAGGGAAGGAAAAAGATGAAAAAGAAGGAAGGAAGGAAGGAAGGAAGGAAGGAAGGAAGGAAGGAAGGAAGGAAGGAAGGAAGGAAGGAAGATTATAATGAATAGTGAGGGAGGGTCTGAGGGAACTCCTGCCTTAGCATTTGGCCACCACATTTGCCCCCAACATGAGTGAAATTGAGCTAGCCATGCCCACCCTGGCCACGCCCACTCTGGCCACTCTCACCCCAGTCCCACGAGGTCAAACACAACCTTGATGTGGCCCTCAATGAATGAGTTTGACACCCCTGTGGTAATATATTCATCAGTAACTAGGGTGGATCATATGTGCATATGAGTTAGGTTTTTTCCTTTTGTTAATATACTTTTTTGATGTCAAGTTTGTTTTATGTTTTTTCTTTGTTTTTTTCAAAAGATGGAGTTTGGTATTTTAATTTGTTTTGAATAAAATAAAAATAGGGGAAAAAAGAAAGAAATGCCTGCTATATCATCTTATAAATCAGGGGTGTCAAGCTCAATTTCATTGAGGGTCGCATCAGGGTTGTGTTTGACCTCGGGAGGCTGGGGTGGCATGGCCAAGGGGTGTGGCCAGCTTGATGTCACTCGTTGAGGATCCTGCAGCCCTCTGCCAGCGAAAATGGAGCCCGGGGGGGGCTGCAAGCTGGTTTTTCGCTGTTTCCAGGGTGGCTCTGTGGGCCGGATCTAAGTACCCCGTGGGCCAGATCTGACCTGGGGGCCTTGAGTTTGACACCCCTGTTATAAATCTTTGTAATGCCAGAGATTTCCTGCTTGGGCCTTTTTCAGTATCATGTGATAAAAATCATATGTATCATATATATCAGCCTGAGAATTCTGGGAGTTAAAATCCATGTGTGTATAGGGCATACAGTGATGGCAAACTATATGTATGTCTTTATTTCTTGAGATTGTCTATATGGGTTTGGCATATGCCACTCCAATGGAAGTTTATTCAGAAATAAGTCACTATCTATTGAACTGGTGTAGGTTATTGTTCCTTTTACTGTATTTTTGTTTTGTGTGCCTTTATTAGCTGCTCAGAGTTTTTTAAGATGAGCAACCATATTCATTTGCATAAATAAATAAATAGAATTATCAGTGTGTAATTATGCATAGGATTGCTATGCTAATTGTCTGCTACACTTTAAGTTTCAAAATTAGTAAATAACCAAATTGCTAAATGCAGAGCCCATTTATTACAACGAGGACAAGCTTCTGTTGACTCCAGTTTTTAATGTAACAGTGAAATTATTGTGGAAAACTAATTAGAAATAGTCAGATTTTTAATTGCAATATATGTGACCCTCAGAGCAGTTCCAATTTCTAGTAACATCCCAGGTGAGATTGTTATAGAAAGGCATAACTGAAAAGAAATAGAGACTAATTGAAACAATTAATTGAAACAATACATAATTAATTTGGAAGACGACAACCTTGACTCTGGCTATGACAACAGAGTCTGATATGGAGCTTCTTTGCAATAAAACATTTAATTGTATGTCGTTATTATGCCCCATTCTGTTCCAGTATCTCTATCCTCAAGGTGGAATTGTATACTCATCAAATCTCAACAACAGCAATACCCTGTATAATGAGGAATCTATATGGTGTGAGTCAAATAAACAGCCTCTGTGCAAGATTGTTCCTAACTGATTATGATCTCTTGCATGGCTATTGCTAATCAGGGGCATACGGCGCATGAGACTAACGTCTGTCCCTGAGTGTTCAAAATCTATTCTGACAACCTCTGGATAAGGATGGCATTATTCACCTGATCTCATGCTAATCCTTTTGCTGGGCCTCAAATAGGCAGAGCTGTAGTAGCTGTGGATGCTGATCAAATCTATGAGAGGGAGACAAAATGGGGGCAATGGTGGCATAGGTCTGCTTCATCACTGAGTCATGAGACTGGTTGGGAAGACTGCTTTTGAGAAGGGCACAAGCAGCATCATGCCAAGTACATCATGCCAGATATGGCATTCACCTGAAAAAAAAGCTGGAAAAGAATGGGCTGATGAGGAGCAGAATTACTAGTCCAATATATCAGACCAGGTAGAGACCTATTACAGGTAGTCCTTGTGTTGTGTCTGCGCCCCCCGAGCCGGGCCCCCTGCCAGAAAGTGACTCGGAAAGTGAGGGGGAAGGGCCATCAGGACTTACCTCTGGAGCACCGGCTCCTCTGGCTCAGCTCCAGAAGCCAGAGGCAGGCCAGGTGGAGGAGATAACGAGGTCTCCATCCCCTGATTCTCGCGCCCCCAGGCCACGCCTCCAGACCCAGCTGATGGCAACCAGCCTGGCTAGATCCCAGGTTTCGGAGATATGAGAGGCGGCTACAACAAAGGAAGGGGTGGGGCAGGCTTAGAGAGTGCTGAGTCACAGAGCCACGCCCCACAGAGTATAAAAGCAGCCCTGCTCTTCTGCTCCGTGATGAGCAAAAATCGAGCTGAACTATTTGACTCCTGGAGAAGTGAGCTGAACTCTGACTTGTGGAGAATTGAGCTGAACATTCAGCCTGGATTGCTAACTTCCTGGTTGCCTGGCAACCCCAAGATAAGGGAGACTTTGGCAGGCAGCTGCAGATTCCCTGCCAGGACTGATAGCAGCCTTGAACTCAATTACTGGCTCGTTTAGCCAGCTCGCGTGGCTGAGGCCGGGAGGGGACAGAACACCTTGACTTACAAACATCCATTGTATTTTTGAAGTCATTCAAAAATAATTTTTATCCTGTCCTCACATTTATGACCGTCACAGCATCCCCACATTCATGTGAACAAAATTCATGCACTTGGCAACTGACATAATCTGAGGTTGCAAGATTGCCATTCACAACCTTCCCAGCCAGCTTCTAGCAAGCAAAGTCAACAGACATACTCAGCTAAGTACAGCTGAATATAAGAGGCTTGACTTCAAAAAGCGGTTGATTGAAGAGATCCCATTCATAGATAGATAATTGTATACAGTATTTATCCCATTGCGCTATGAATAGTTCTATTCATAGTTGTCCCCCTAATATATATATATATATTATCCTTTAATCTCCCATTAAAACCGAGGATGGCTTCAGTGCCGGAAATGTATCACTGAGACATTTTTATAACAAAAGCTCAGGAAATGCATACATGTGGGTATTTTTGTGACTAGCTTTTTATAATTAACGTGCATTAATTTAGTTCTATGTTTCTTGTAATGTTTTCTAGCGTGAATGTACTTTTTTTTTAAAAAAAATGAACTAAATTTGGCTGAGCGGCTGGAGCCCCATTCAGAACAGCTTTTGATTAATGCCTGCTGCACATCAGCAATTAAAACTCATTGCAGAATCAGCTTCTCATCAACTTCTGAAAGAAAAATTCAATTAAAAAAATAAAGACAAATATTTTCAGTCCTTAATTTGGGAAACAAATGGTTATACCAGTGGGGGCAGGGAAGCAGGAATTCAATGAAGTTCATTGGGGGAGAGAAATGTTCTGGTTTTCAAGTTTCAACAAGCACCTCAGAAATTTTACAATTATACTGGTTATCTGGGTCATCTTAAGCACCATTTTCAGTATTAGTGGAGTACCGTGCGCTCATGAATGGAGCATTGTTCATTCATTCAGGTCTCTTTGGTCAGTACATTTTTTTTCTTCCTAAACTAGCATTTGCATTGAAAAATACATTGTTAGCTATTGCCGTGTAGACTGTTTTGCCTCCCAGAGAACTAAAATGGCAATATTGATTCTCCAAAGTCTGCTGACACTTCAGAAATGGGCAGTGCTGAGTCATTCTACAATTAGCGCAATTACCTTTATTCCGATTAAGGTGCAAGTAAGCTGGTCTTGAAGTTGTGAGCACTATTCTTCACATGTGTGTATATGTACACACAATCATTTGTGTGTGTATATATATATCTGACACATGTTCACACACTCATGCATAACTAATTTGTGAAGCCATTATCTGTAGTCCTCAGAAGAAACAATGAGACAGCCTCATTGTGTGTGAAATGAGGTGGGGTTTGCACTGTGATTATGCTTTTATCAGCCTGATTCCTGCAGACCCCTCCCTGCTAATATCATTTGCTTCAAGAGGGGCGTGGGAAATTTTTTTTCCAATTTGGCTGCCTTTGCTGGGCTGGTATGAGGTATCAATACGGGGGATAAATTAAACATCCCAGTGGTGAAATGCTACTAATTTGCACCGGTTCAGGTGAACTGGTAGTGATAAAAACTACCAGTTCAGGTGAACCGGTAGTAAAAAAAAGCTACAGGTTCCTCCCAACCGGTATTTCTGACAATCAGCTGTGCCGTGCGATTTAAAACCATTAGAAAGCAGGAACTCCTGCTTCCTACTGAATCTAAATCGCGTGGCACAGCTGATCCCCCCCTTGCTGTTCTACTTATCTTCCCAAGCCTCCTTTTGGCACCATACTGCCCATGCGCGGAGCGTGCACCCTCCATGCATGGCCAACGAACCGGTAGAATAGAATAGAATAGAATAGAATAGAATAGAATAGAATAGAATAGAATAGAATAGAATAGAATAGAATAGAATAGAATAGAATTCTTTATTGGCCAATGTGATTGGACACACAAGGAATTTGTCTTGGTGCATATGCTCTCAGTGTACATAAAAGAAAAGATACATTCGTCAAGAATCATAAGATACAACACTTAATGGTAGTCATAGGGAAACAGTCAATATAAATCTTAAGGATACCAGCAACAAGGTTACAGTCATACAGTCATAAGTGGAAAGAGATTGGTGATGGGAACGATGAGAAGATTAATAGTAGTGCAGATTTAGTAAATAGTTTGATAATGTTGAGGGAATTATTTGTTTAGCAGAGTGATGGCATTGGGGAAAAACTGTTCTTGTGTCTAGTTGTTCTGATGTGCAGTGCTCTATAGCGTCGTTTTGACGATAGGAGTTGAAACAGTTTGTCCCAGGATGTAAATATTTTCACAGCCTCCTTTTTTACTTGTGCAGTATACAGGTCCTCAATGGAAGGCAGGTTGGTAGTAATTGTGTTTTCTGCAGTTCTAATTATCCTCTGAAGTCTGTGTCTGTCGTGTTGGATTGCGGAACCAAACCAGACAGTTATAGAGGTGCAGATGACAGACTCAATAATTCCTCTGTAGAACTGAATCAGCATCTTTTTGTACAGTTTGAGCTTTCTGAGTTGGTAGCAAGCCGGTTCAGATTTCACCACTGAAACATCCCCAAATAAAACCCCTGTAGCAGGGGTGAAATGTAAAATTTGTTTCTACTGGTTCTGTGGGCGTGGTTTGGTGGGGGGTGGGTAATGTGATTGGATGGGCATGGCCAAAGAGGTTGTAAAAAAATGCTTTTAAAAGCCTCTGATGATCAGGCAACTCAGCTGGGATCGCCAGAGGAGCCTTTTAAAAGCATTTTTTCTACAACCTCTTTGGTCGAAGAGTTTGCAGAAAAAATGCTTTTAAAGGGTTCTGACGATCCCAGCTGAGTTGCCTGATCACCAGAACCCTTTAAAAGCATTTTTTTAGAACCTCTTCACCCGAAAAAGTTTGTAGAAAAAATGCTTTTAAAAGTTTTTTACGATCCCAGCTGAGCCACGCAATCATCAGAGGCTTTTTTTTTTACTTTTAAAAATCATTTTTTTCGGCTGAAGAAAAAATGCTTTTAAAAGTTAAAAAAAACACCTCTGATGATCGCATGGCTCAGCTGGGCATGGGGGTGGGCAGGGATTTTTGCTACCAGTTCTACGAACCACCCGCCGCCATCGCTACCGGATCGGGGGATCCGGTCTGAACTGGGAGTATTTCACCCCTGCCCTGTAGGCATTATAAAATGCCTTGACCTTACCAATGAGTCAGATATGAAAACCTTCCTATATATGGTAGAGTGCCCATGGTTGTTACCAGATAATTAGCTTCTAAAACAGAAACTGGTTCAGTCGGACATGGGCCTCAGGAAGAATTATTTTAGCATTGGATTTCTGCTTGTGTGAAGTTTTTACAGTAGAAATGCAGATGTGAATGTGGACAAAAGTATAAGCATCACTTCATTTGTGGCCCTGTGAATTGGATTTGAAATCTAGGACACTGCATCTAACCCTAGCAGGCATATTTTGTTTTGTTCTTTATAAGTTAAAGTTAACACACAGACCTTGTGATCTATTTTGTTCCTGCTGAAGGGAATGGAAATGTTAATAGCTTTTCTATGTCATCCTCTATGTTAATAGATGTGCTATTTATAGAAGATCCTATCACTGAGAAATGTTTAAAGCCTTTTTTTTTAACTCTGAAAAAAGCATTTACTCTAAGAGAGGTACCAACAGATGACCTTTGAGCGCTCCATGCACTTTTCCCCTTTCGATTCTGTGAAATAAAATAAAAAAAATTCATACCTTTATAAAATGTTTACAAGAAAAAGTCCTGATGACTAGAACAGTAGGAATTGGAAAAAGATTTACTCCTACACACCTCTGGAATATTAATGTATAATTTTAAAAAAATGTTTATTAAAAAAAACCCTAATGGATTGCATTAAAATCAGAAATATGTATATTTAGAGAAGGAACCTGCCACAGCTTGAATGGCTTGGCTCAATAGAGTACTATATATGCATGCATAGGAGAGCCACCAAACGCAACAAGGCCAGTTTACCGTATTTTGAAGGAACAAACATAACAATACCATCAAAAAAGCTCAATAGAATATTCCAGAATTTGTAGAAGAAAAAGTGTTTCCTATTTCCACAGTTCTGCTCATGAATATTTTTTTTCTTGCAAACATTTTGTAAAAATAAGAAATTTTATTTTATTGATGTTCAAATGCAGAGTCTAAAATGATCTAGCGTTATTTCGGATAGATGTCTACCCACCAAAGGCTATGCTTCTAATGATGTGTTCACAGCTGGGGAAGTTTCCAAGGACAGTTTTGCTGCTTGCAATTTTTTCGGTTATCAGAGAAAAGAGCAGCCAGCTTGCTGGCTGATAAAAAAAAAGAAACTGAAAAAGTCTCAGCCTCGGCAGATGGAAAAAGAAATTGAGTTTGAAAAGGAAAATAATCCAGCAGCTGAAATTTCTGTTACCTTACGCTATTTTCTTTCAATAAATCTTGGAAGAAGACTTTATGAAGATCTTGTTGGTTGAACTGGCTACAAAAGGCCTGACCCATGGAACGCTGGCATGCTCCAGCATTCCCATTTAATTCAAAGTAAGCTGTTTGTAAAGATATTATAAAATGAGCTATATGGATCCCAAAATGCTCTATACATTTTAGGAATTCTCCAGCATTCTGGATCATTTAAAAAGGGAAAAAAATCATGATGGAAGGAAATGTCAATCTTTTACTGTATAAAAAGAATCGATATAGGTTCTCACTGCTCATATGTGTTAAGTTCGGGCAATGAAGAGGCAGGAGACCAATGAGTGACAACAGCTCTTTAGTTTATTGTGACCCAGCGAAGAACAACCGGCAAAAACCCCTCTTTAAATACTCTTTTGGTTGAAGCTTCAACCAATCAGCAACGTGCAATTTTCCCACCCAAAATTCCCTCTCAAAGTTCAAAATACATTACAATATGATTAGGTAAAAAATGCTGGCTGGGGAATTCTGGGAGTTGAAGTCCACAATTCTTAAAGTTCCCAAGGTTGGGGACCCTGTGCTAAAGAATCTGTTGGGTGATCCCTATCACATATGTTTCTGGTCTGTATTCATTTTTTTACTCAGCCCTCAAACTTATATTTTCACTTCCTTTTTCTTGTCTTCCTTGTCTGTCATTTTATCCTGCTAGGGCCAGACAAAGACTATTTCTACATCTCCTATCAGCACTTCCTTGTCTGTCATTTTATCCTGCTAGGGCCAGACAAAGACTATTTCTACAGCTCCTATCAGCATTTCTTTGTCTTGTTTTAGCTTCCCCAATGGACAACTGCCACCACATCATTCTTCTGCATCATCTTTTCTTGCTAAATAGCTACATTTTACTTCCTTTTTGGTTTTATTTTGTTTATCCTGTGGTTTATTCCAACAGAGGCATATACTGGCCTTCTGCGATCACTGTATCTATTGCCCAGCTTCCTTCCTGATTAAAGAAGCCATATGATGACACACACAAACACCGGTGTTATTTCTTACTCAGGATACTTTTTATGCACTCAGCAAAATTTTGCAATGGCAGACTCATGATCCAGATGATATAGTCGGCAATGAGGGCTTTAAAAGCCAGCTGCAGGTTACACAGCACACCTATTGACTGGCTATATAATTTAAGAGAGATCATTTCAAACAAAACAGAAACTGACCTTCCTAAAGTCCACGTTGCTACTGAACTTTTATTGCCATTTGTTTCTACTAATAATGTCCTTTAAAGTTGTTAGAAGATTCAAACGCATTTAAGGAAGTAACAGAAACAATGAAATTAGGAGTCGAAAATCAATTTAAGGAAGCATTTAAAATTAATGAGCGATTTGTGTTTTGCCTGTAGTATTCAAGATCGTTTAGTTACCTACAACTCAGCAGAGGAAGTGAAATAATCGATACCATTCTAATCAATTTTTACTGAGAGTGGATATTATATTGGAACCAACAGTTGATCTATTGCTCAAATTAGGTTGGTTATCATAGTTTTCAAACATGATCAGATGTTGGAAATAGAAGATTCTTCACGGAGACCTTTGGTAATATCAACTACCGCTGCTTACAACAGGTAGTCCTTAACTACTTGATTTATAACTGGTAGGACCAGAATTTCTATCGCCAAGAAAGGCAGTTAAGTAAGTTCAGCCTCACACAAGCACGTTCTCAGGTCCCTGTATCAACTCTGCCACCTTCTTCTGAACCTGTTTGGGAAGCATGAAATTTCCTTAAGCCTCCAGGCTGCATTTGACCCACAATGTATAGTACAAACAGAACAAAGGTTACATGGGGGTAGGAGGAAAACAGAATAGAAGAGTCAAAATCAAAACATAACCAAAATGGTATCATGCATTATGTATGCTTTACAACAATATAATTAAAACACACAGACATAATTAGTTGTTGACATTCTTTAATAAGTCTGTAGTGATTAGACTCATAAGAGAAAATATGATTTGGTGTGCTTGGATGCTACACCTGTCAGCAGCTACTTTAAAAAGCCGTCTTTGATGTCTCTCTTCTTAGATGGGAAAATAAAGGTATCCTCAACAGGAAGAACAAAATCTGAGTTTCCATGAAAATGCCATCAAATGGCACAATTGCTGAATATTTCTAATCTTTCTCCATCTCATTTCTAGTTTGGTTTTAAATCTCCCGGCTACCAGTTTAGACAGATATGGCAACCATGCTCCCATCTGGAAAATATCCTGCACTGGAGTGCATTTGATGTGCAGGATGGACTCTCTAACCAGAACATTCCAGCCGTGTCCATTTTGAACTTCAAAGGCTGAAATGAACTGAGGCCAAAGTACTTGAAAAATCCACTCCATCCATATCAGCCTGCTGAAATAGGCTTTAGGGAACCATCTCAAAAAAAAATCTCTTTTGTTCAGTCTCTTCAATATCCTTGGCTTTTAGCTACAGTTAATGGGTTTACATTTGAGTAATGTCTATAGGTGGATGCTTCTAACTGTCCCTTTTATTGTTTTTTACAAAAAGCATTTTGTTTTTGTTTTTTATATAAAGCGACCTTAAAGGAAACAAGTCAAAATTAGATACAGGGATTTTTCTTAGGCTGTTCAGTAAATGTTTATAAATTTTAAGAGTTGTCAGAAAGTTTTGCATCTTTACGCTACCATGCTGCAAACTTCACATTTGAGGAGGGGGCTGGGTGGGCAGCCTTTTTGTTTGTTTGGCTTCCCTTCAGGATGTGTCTCCTGAAGCTTTTGCATTCAACGTTGACAAAAGTGTAGCTTTAATCTTAAAGGGGCGTGCATAAGCGCACAAACGTGCCTACCGTTCCTGTCCTATTGTTTTCTTTTCTTCTTCCTATATATATGCTTATACCTCCTTATATTTACCCATATATGTGTTTATTTACTATATAATCTTTTTGTATGATACCTACATATATTGTTGTGACAAAATAAAATAAATAAAATAAATAAATAAAATAAATGGTAGCTAGCAGTCAGTGACATCCCTAGTGCTATATGACAGGGGTCTCCAACCTTGGCTGCTTTAAGACTTGGGGTCTTCAACTCCCAGAGTTCCTCAACCAGCAAAGCTCTGGGAGTTGAAGTCCCCAAGTCTTAAAGTGGCCAAGGTTGGAGACCCCTGCTATATAATATAGTTTTTCACAAATCATTGCCAATAATAAAAAAAAAAAGAATAAAGATTGGGAATCCCGGAAGATATCAAGATGGAGACAATTGCTGTTATTAAGTCATTTCTCATTAGTAATTTGCTAATTAATTTTCTGAGAATAGAAAAAGTTAGATTTGATAGCAGAAAATCATTTTCCAGTCATTCTAATGATCGATAATTCCCCACTTGGAAAAAACATAGCTCCATTAGAAGTTTCAGACCTTCAGTATTTTACTGTAGCTAAGATTTACAGTATCTATTTCAAATTGTAATATTCTACAGGTAGTCCTTAATTTACAACCATTCGTTTAGTTGACTCTGCAAAGTTACAATGGCACTAAAAAAAAGCAGCCTATGATTGTTTTTCATACTTACGACTGTTGCAGCATCTCCATGATCACATGATCAAAATTCAGATGCTTGACAACTGGCTCATATGTATTGCGGTTGCAGTATCCCAGGGTCATGTAATCACCTTTTGTGAACTTCTGGCAAGCAAAGCAGGGGTGAAATGCTCCCGGTTCAGACCAGATTGCCCGATCTGGAAGCGATGGCAGTGGGTGGTTCGGAGAACCAGTAGCAAAAATCTCTGGTCCCGCCTGCCACCCCAGCTGAGCCGCGTGATCATCAGAAGTTTTTGGTTTTTGTTACTTTTAAAAGCATTTTTTTCTTCGGCCGAAAAAATGCTTTTAAAAGTAAAAAAGAAAGCCTTTTATGATCGAGCCGCTCAGCTGGGATTGTCAGAACCCTTTAAAAGCTTTTTTTAAACAACCTCTTCGGCCGAAGAGATTGTAAAAAAAAAAAAAGCTTTTAAAAGGCTCCTCTGGCGATCCCAGCTGAATTGCCTGATCATCAGAATCTTTAAAAAGCATATTTTCTACAAGCTCTTCAGCCAAAGAGGGGCCATTTTGGGTGAAGTGCAGCTGCTTTTACATTGTGTGTGAGTCAGTTGTATTGTGTTGTGTTGTGTGTGTGTAAAGTGTGAAAGTTGGTTTTTGGTACCTTTTTTTTTTATTATTATTACTTTTTTCCAACAAACAAAAAAGAAAATACATTATTACACCCTTGTGCTATACAAAAAAAGGAAGATTTGGGTCTTCGGATATATCCTCATGATTGCCAAAATCCACGTTCTCGAGGTACAGGTACCGAAGCATCCAATTTTCCAAGCGCATAGTCCACGAATGGTTTCCAAGTCTTCCAGAAAATATCTTCTTTATACACACCACTTCTAATTTTAATATCACATGTCATTTTATCATTTAAGGCTAATTTCCACATTTCAGAATTCCACTCTTCTATTCTAAAAATCACATCTAATTTCCAATATCTAGCTATTATAATTCTACCTATTATAATCATAATTCTAATCAATTCTTTTTCATATTTTGTTAATTCTATTTCCTTAATTACCAACAATAATATAGTTTCCACTCTCAATATTATTACTTTCCCCATCATTTCAAATATCATTTTCTCCAATTGTTGCCAAAACTTTTAACCTTATCACATTTATACCACATATGTTCATAAGTCCCCAATTCCATCTCACATCTCCAACATTTTTACTAATTTTTTATCCATTTGTGACAATCTTACTGGAGTCAAATACCATTTCAAACAACTTTATAATTATGCTCTTTAATCCTTATAGATAAAGTTCTCATAATTCTACTATTCCAATTCACATTCCAATCTGACTCTGGTATTTCAATATTAAGATCTTTTTCCCAATTTGTCCTCATCACTCTTTGTAATTTTTCATCAGAATTTATAATCTTATAAACCCTACTAACGAGTCCCTTTAGCCCAATTTCATCTTTCATAATCCGAGATACTAAATATTCAAATTCAGTTTCACATCTATTTATCGAATAATTTTCCCTTAATTTTTTGTCCATTTTCTATCTGTATTTTTTCAAACCAACTTAACCCTAATTTTTCAATAATTTCTTTATTCCTCCTTTCATTTTCCATAACTTTTATCCAATCTCTAATAATTTCTATATTTTCCTCTTTAATCACTTCATTACGTTTTATATTATTTTTAATCGGCCAATTTCCAATTGTCTCCCCCAAAAAGATTATATCCGGAATTAAAATTTTAACAAATTTATTCCACATTTTTACTTAATCCCTTTAACCAATAACTTCTAATTACACATTTTGAGTTTGCTTTATCTAAAAACCACCTTGATCCAAATTTCTCTATATCCCTTAACTCTAAGTCTCTCCAATAGTTATCTTCACCTTTAAATATTTTTACCACTATCCGGATACCATACGCACAGTAATAATTAAATAATTTGGGGATTCCTAATCCACCTTCCTTTTGATTTTGATACCACATTTTCTTCACTAATCTAGGTCTTTTCCCACCATTACAAAATTTGTCCAATTTTTTCTGATATCCTTCAATATCTTTCTCTGTCAAATTTAGCGGTAGCATCTCGAATAAAAAGTTGAACTTGGGCAGCAACATCATCTTACACATTGCAATTCTACCAAACCAAGACAACTTTAACATTTTATATTTGTCTATCTTCTTCTCAATTTCATTAATCACCACATCATAATTAAGTTTTTTCAATTCTTTAACCTTGAGTGAAAGCACTATACCCAAATATTTCAATGTATTTTAATCCTTATCCCAAATTGCTCTTGCATATTCTCACACTCATTACCATTACTATCCATCAATAATTCTGACTTTGACCAATTTACTTTCAGACCTGTCATTTCCTCAAATTCTTTCAAATGCTTATATATCTTTTTCAGGTCTTTCTCTACATTTTTCAAAATAATTAAAGTATCATCCATACAAATTTATCTTATACCCTTATATCCTTCTAATTCTTCATCTTTTCTATCATTTTGTCAAAATGTCCATAGCCAATAAAAATAATGTTGAGGACAAAGGACTTCCTTGTCTCGTACCTGCTTCTAATTTTATCTCTTCAGTTAATATTCCATTCACCTTCACTCTTGCACTGCTCTTTTGATACAATTTTGAAATAACATGTATAAACTTATTACCAAAGCCCAAAGCCTCCACAATTACTTTAATAGTTTCCCATTGTACAGAATCAAAAGCTTTAAAATATCCAATGATACTATACCAATTTTATCACCATTATGTTCAGCTACATCTATAATATTTAATACTCTTCTAACAATATCACTCATGTATCTACCCTTCACAAACCTACTTGGTTGTAACTTATATATCTATCTATAAATCTATTTAATCTATTACTTATAATAGCAGTAAATATCTTTGCATCCTGATTAATTAAAGAAATGGGCCGATAGGACTCAATCCTTTCTAAATCTTTATCTGGCTTAGGAATTAGGGATATCACCGTTCTATTCCATGACGAAGGTACTTCTCCACCATGTAATATTCCATTAAATAATTTTTGCAATCTTGGTATTATTAATTCTTTAAATTCTTTATAGAACTCAGCAGGTAATCCATCCTCACCTGGAGCTTTCCCTAATTTTATTTTTTGTATAATTCCATTAATCTCATCTTGTGTTATATCTTCTTCCATCAATTCCTTATATGTTTGATCAATTTTCACCACATATTTTTCTAAATAGCTTTGCAATTTTCCCCGATTAACTGGTTTCTTTGAATATAGATTCTGAAAAAAATTTCTAACCACTTCACATTTCTCTAATTTTTTATAACATCTTATACCTCTGTCATCTATCAAAACTCCAATTTCTCTCTTCTCTCTTTTATTTTTCGCCATCTTTGCCAATAACTTAGAATTTCTATTACTAAATTCAAAAAAATTCCTATTTAAATATCTCAAATTTCTTTTTACTAACTCTGTATCCTCTTCTATCATTTTATTTCTTAAAATATTAAGCTCCTGAAGAATTTTTTTTTCTTTAGTTAGCAAAAATTGATTTTCCAATTCTTTAATCCGGTTTTATCTCTTTCCATTTTAGTTTTATAATTTTTATATTTCCTACTTGATAATTTAATACTCTCCCCTCTAAACACCGCTTTCATCGCATCCCAAACAATTTCAAATTTAACCTCCCCATTATCATTTAATCTCCAACTTTCCTCCAATTTTTTAAGTATCCATTTTTTATCCTTTTCATTTTTATACAGTTTCTCCTCATATCTCCAATAACTTCTTTTTTTCTCAAAATTAAAATCTAAATCCACCATAACTTCTGCATGATCAGAATCTTTAAAAATTCCCACATCTACCTTATCCACATTATTCAACAAATCTTTAGAAAGAAAAATATAATCAATTCTAGAATATGTATTATATATCTTAGAGAAAAAAGTATATACTCTTTCAATTCCTTTGACCTCTCTCCACATCCACCACGCCGTTTCGAAGCATCCACGTATTTAAAATCCCCATTTTATTTGCTCCTCCACAGCGGGTGGGGTTAGTACTATCTATTTTATCTCTGATTAAATTAAAATCCCCAGCCACAATTACTTTCCCTACACTTTCATTCTCCAAAATTTTTGTTATTTTTTCAAGAAATTCTCTTTGTTTTTCATTCGGTAAATATAAATTAACAAGTGTCACTTTTTCCTCATTAAGATTTCCAACAATTATTACATATCTTCCATCCTCATCCAAAATTACCTGATGTTTTTCAAAATACACCCTATCTGATATCAGTGTTGCAACTCCTCTGGCTTTTGAAGTTCCAAATGCTTTTTCATATATTTGCATACCTTTTATATACATTCTATTTGAATCTTCAGATTTCTGATGGGTTTCTTGTAGAAATAAAATATCTGGTAAATCTCTTTAATCTTAAATTCCAATCTTCTTCTTTTAATCTGATTCCCTGTACCCTTCACATTCCATGACATTATTTTTATGACTCCCATTTAAAATATAAATTTTTCAATCCTATCCCCGCATCTTCCTTTCTGTGCCCAAAACCCAACATTAAACTCCCATATAACCAACATTTAACATATAAAAAACGATAAGAAAACCAAAAAAAAACAAAAAACAAGACAAACAATAAAATACAAACAATCTTCTTCCCCCACATCCTCATCGGTTTCGCCTCTATAAAGAGAATGGGGGAGAGGGGACGTGCCAATGTCCGGGCCACTTCTTTCGGGCTGTCTATTTAAATTCATCACTCAAGAAAAAAGATAGTGATGGCTCTCTCCCGCATTCAGCTTCGTATTTTCCAAGACTCTTATCTGCTTCTTCTCCTACTGTATCCTCACGACTTTTCTTCTGTTCAACCAACACAGGTGATATTTCTTTCCTCTTTAACCCTTTAGGGTCTTGCCCTCCAATAGCCCCTTTTTCTTCTTCTGGGGTTGATGTTTCCGCGTATGTTCCACCCATCTTAAGCATTTGATCCTTTATCTCCATTAAATCCTCCATCTCAATCAGTCCAAGCTCCCGTAAATATAATAGTGCATCTATGTCTGGGGTAATTGTACGCATCCTTCCTTTATAAAAAAATTTCAATTGTTGTGGTGGCCTCCAATTATATTTAATTCCATTATCTCTCAAAACTTTTGTAATTGGTTTTAAAAAAAATCTCCATGCCCTTTCTTCTCTTGATATATCCGGGAAGACTTGAATAGTCTTCCCTTCAAACTTCAAAGCATCTCCCATCTCTCTCACCTTGGCCATAACTTCCAGCTTGTCACCAAGATTTGCGAACCTGACAAGCACATTCCTGTTAGAGCCATTTTGCCTTCTATATCCAATTCTAAAAACACTTGCCAGATCTGCTATTGTAAACGTAAGTTGCGTATCAAGATCATTAATCCATTTTAAAACCCGCTGTTTCAATTTGTCCTCCTTTTCTTCTGAAATCCCTCGGATAACCAAATTATATTTCCTCATCTCTTCTTCCAAGAGACAAATTCTCTTATCTTGCTGCTCATTTTTATAAAATATTTCACCAATTTGCCGATCCACTTTTACCTCATGTACATGGATCTGCTCCATTTCATCTTTAATAATTGTCATTTCCTCTCTTTGCTTTGCAAAATTTTCATTCATTTCTTGTTTCATCTTTTTCATTTCGGATGTCATTTCCAATGTCATATTATCCATACGCTCTGATAATCCTGCTATTTTTTCCCCAATTTTATTTAAAGCTGCAGCAAGTTGCTGCGTTTCTGAAAGTTGTTGAGTCATTTTAAAAAATCTTAAAATTTTTTCCAAACTAGTATTTCAAACCAATTTTACAGAGGGTCTTAATGAAGATCAAGGGACAGCAGTCTTTTAATTGAAGCGAAGCGGCTTATTTTGCACTCGTTATCTCTCAGTAGCTTGTGACTCATAGTCACTCCACAAAGAAACACAGATACCTCACAGCTTTTAAACAATAATCAGTGCCATTTTTTCTTCACGTCAGCAAAGGAGAAAGAAAAAAAACCAACTTAAACTTCAGAAAAAAATCCTTTTTTTGTTATCTGTGATATAAACAAGCTATTAATTTCCTCTCATAAAAAAATTGTCCGCCCAGTAAAATCCTATTGCTGCCGGTCAGTCCAACACAAAAGATCGGTTTACTCTTCAGTTAAATTCTTCTCATTAACAAATTCAGTCTTTAATATTCACAAGCATATTTTCTACAAGCTCTTCAGCCAAAGAGGGGCCATTTTGGGTGAAGTGCAGCTGCTTTTACATTGTGTGTGAGTCAGTTGTATTGTGTTGTGTTGTGTGTGTGTAAAGTGTGAAAGTTGGTTTTTGGTACCTTTTATTGTTTTGTGTACTTTAATATTTTTATTATTTATTGTTATTGGCCACGCCCACCCGGTCACCTGACCAAACCACGCCCACCAATTAAGCCACGCCCACAGAACCGGTAGGGAAAAATTTTTAGATTTCACCCCTGAAGCAAAGTCAATAGGGAATCCAGATTCACTTAACAATTGTGTTACTAAGTTAACAACTGCAGTGGTACACTTAACAATTATGGCAATTGTTAAAATGGAGCAAAACTCACATAACAACTGCCTCACTTAGCAATAGAAATTCTGGGCTCAATTGCAGTTGTCAGTCAAGGACTATCTGTACGGAGCACTATTATTTCCCTGTGCCAATCCAGTCCATGGGTACTCAAAGTCATTTAACATTTTTATTACTCCATTAATTAAATACAGTAAAAAACAACAAAAATGCACAATGTACAAACTTATAAAGAATAAAAAATAGATTAAAACCACAGGGTATATATTTATAGTAGATGCATCTTATTATGTAAAACATTTACAGTTTCAATAAAGAGTAGCTATATTACACTAAAATCATCCATAATTAATCTATGTCAAAAAGAAATTTGTTCATCCATTGTTAATAAAACCAACTCTGTAAACCACCGAGTAATTGGAGCCATATATTTATCCATTTAATGTTAAATAACTAGTTTTTTTGCTATAAATGAGATAGATAATATTTCTTTGTCAGATGTCAATCTCCATGCAATGGGGTAATGACAAGGGGAATATGAACAGCTGAGAATATAAAAACTCCATCTTATCTGACAGTTCAGTTAATATGTGTAATAACTTTTTTCCTGGAAAGATAAACTATAGTCGATTATACAAACTTGTGTTTACAGTATTAATCTCATTGACCTCCAGTTGCAGGGTGATTTACTCCTATACTGATTAATAAATCTGAAGTATTATTTTTGTTGCAGAAGATGTAGTTTAATATTTATTGAAGGTTTTTGTATTACTGTTAATACCTTTTCTAATGCCAAATGCCTTTTTAAGATTCCAGGGATATAATTGCTGTTTGTTCTTCCCTATCCTTATTCAAATCTATCCGATCTACCATAAATTGAATATTGTCTGATCAGTGCCTGTTTTTTTTAAAAAGCTAATTTAACCATTCTTAATTACAAAAGGTATAACTTTTTGCAATCTATTTACTGGAATTATTTGGATATTAATCAAGAAATAAGCTGGTAGTTGGAAGTTAAAGTATGAGGTTTCTTGGTTGAGCATAACTGTAATATAAGCTTCATTAAATGATAAAAAGCTTCTCCCAATTTTTTTCTTCCATTCAATGATTTCTGATTCTCTGAGGTCAAGTCCCTGTAGTTTTCTTGGCAAGGTTTTCTAAAAGTAATTTGCCATTGCCTTCTTCCTAGGGCTAATTGCTAATTGCAGGTTATCCATTTTAGTAAGAGGCCTCTATATTCTCATGAGATTCTCAGGCTGACTGTACAGATTTTAGAATTTATGTGTGTAGATGAACTATAGCATATTTTATTCCTTACTAACTCTAATAATTTATTATCTGTAATAATTCTTTTCTTCTTTAAACAATTTACAAAGATTTGGCCAGGTTTTCCATTATTTCCCAAATACATTTAACATAAACATCAACACAAATCTTTGTGATAAGGGATTATTTTATTCTAATCTAACATTCGGCATCTCTCTATTTAAACTATTAATAGGACTCGTAGCCATCTGTGCTCAGAGTTTTACCTTATTTTTCAAGCTGTAGGCTGCTCCTGAGCAAACAGTATTTTCCTTTGGTTAATCCAATCCAGTTTACAAATGTGCATGGTCTCCATTCATTTAGTTTACTTTATTGTCATTGCACCTCGTACAACAAAATTAAATGTCATCTTCAGTGTACATTGTCACTATAAAAATAAAATACAAACATACATCCTTCACATTCCATACAATTGAATTGAAAACCCGATATTGCATTAATATTTTATTATATTACATCATCATCATCATACACTATTTGTGGGGAAGATATTGAAGACAAAGTTACTGAGAGAACATATTCTGTCCACTTACTGCTACAAAATATAATTCTATGAACTTTGCAGGGGATAAGTCCCATCTATCTAAATGGCACTCAGTTATAAGGAGACATGTCATTTTGCTATATGCACATTTAATTGACGTATCATCAAATGGGTGTCAACTCTTGGAAGAGATTTTTGATGATTGTTCTTAACCCGGTTTTTCTATCTTGTTGCTGGTCATTTTCTTCTTCCATTTCATTTTACCCTTCTCAGCAGTAGAGCCTTCTTAAAAAGCTAGATCTTTGCATAATGTATCCAAAGTAGGATAATTTGAATGTGGTAATCTGTGCCCGAGTGAGACCTCTAGGTTGATTTGTTTGATAATCTATTTCTATTTTCTTGGTTGTTCATGGTTTTCCTAGAAATTTTCTCCAGCACTAAAAGGATTATCACACTTTAGTGACAACAGTCCCATTCATCGTGGCTAGAAGACAATAACAAACTAACCCTGTATTTTTATCAAGAGAAGCACCCATCTTTTTTTTAGCATATTTTCTTCACAGAAGTTAAAAAATAATGCAGTCTTCCTGTTGGCTTTCAATTTTAAATATGTTCCTGCAAGTCAAAAATGGAAGCCATCTAAGTTCAGATGAGCTGATTAATCATTGGTAACATTCCTAACCTGGTTAAAAAAGCACCCACTGCAAAGGTGAGAAGAAAACAAAATGTGCATCCCAAACCAAGCTTTTCAGTATAGTATAGCTTATATAAAGAAACATCTAAATCAGAGGTATTCAGCGTTGGCAGCTTTAAAACTTGTGGACTTCAGCTCCCAGAATTCCCCATGCCTGGTTGGCTGGGAATTCTGGGAATTGAAGTCCACAAGTCTTAAAGTTGCCAAGGTTGGACCCCTCTGATCTAAAAGGTCCCAAAAATCAAATAGGTTTTCTCTCTGTGTGACAGACACTGGCCTCTGTGGCCCTCCTATATTCTTTAATGAGAAGGATGTAAATGAGAAAATGTCCTCAACACTGTAGCTACCGCATATTTTGTATTTATATACATTTTCTCTTGATAGAGACTATTTGTAATTGGCTATTTGTAATTAATCAGCAATATTTAAGAAAAGCAGACCCGGGAGTTGCATGCACAAACCTATTTATAAATCAAATTGGTTCTTATACTAGCTCACCATTGCTATTGCAGTAATTTTTAATCCCTTATATGGAACTCGCTACTAAAATATCTCACTCAGGGTTTCTATAGGGTTTCCAGAAGAAATCTGAGCATTTAATTCAAGATAGGCAACTCGTGGCTCCCAGGTTAAGAGGCACCTTTGCAAGGATTTTACGCGGCTCTTCGCTCAGCTTGAAACCCCCTTCCAGCCGAACACACACCCCCCCCCGCGCACACACACAAAAAAATCAGGACAGGCGGCTGGGATTGGAGGAGGTCGCAGCCAACCAGCGATCGCCTGGTCTCGGCTGAGCGCAGAGAAAGATATAAGAGCGGCGTGAGGTGTCCGCCGATTTTGACCTTTGCTCGGGTTCTTCTCATCTACGTTTGCTAGCCGTGGGGTGGTGGGGAGGGCGGCTCAGATCGGATGGTCGTATCGCGCGAGCCTCCCTTGCACAGCGCCCCCTGGAGTTCCCATCATTTTTGCCGCCCGCTTTCTCTCCGCCTTTCCCGGAGTGGGTTTTGCACGCTTGTCAGTGAACAAATCATTAATAGTCATTATATTTTAAAGAAAGAGATGAAAGAGGCTGCCCCGCCCGATTTCACTTATTCCGTGCTGAATGTTGCGAACTCGTGGGCGGGCGCCGCGAGCGCCGGCTTAGTGAGAGGAAGGGGCTTCGTCCGAGCCCTCGGGGAAGTGGGGGGGGGGAACACTAGGCGACCGTGAAGGCGCAAGAGGCGGATCCGGGTTTGCTTTACTCCCGTGAGGACGTAGGAGGAGTTGAGGACTCCCTTGTTCCACAGTTGCAATAATTCATTCTTTTTTTTAATAAAATAATATTTATTGAATTTCCAAAAATTAAAATACACAATACACACAAAAAAAGCACAATACACAAAAACAAATATATATACATATCTAAAACACACAAAGACAAAAGCGTCAAAAATACATTACTCATAACAGCTTTTCCTACATCGGTCTCTCTTATCTCGATAATTCGTTCTTCTAAAGAAGGGCTGCGAGTATTGCGTCGTTAAGCAAAGCCCATCTTTCTTGCCCCCCGCCTTGCTGGGGCGCAGGGTGGAAAAGCAGAGGTGCACCGCTTTCCCGTCGGTGTTGCGGGGTGGGGGGTGAGGTGGGGGTGGGGGGCCAGACAAGGGAAACCTGGATGCTTGCTGGGTAAGGAGTAACCAAGCGAGGGTTTCCCGCTTTCCTTTTTTGGGGCTGCTTCGCGGCCCTTGATTGCAGCCCATCTAATTGCTATATTTACATTTATCCTTAGATTTTCCATTTATCCTTAGAAAGAAATGGGCGGCAGCTTTTGAGGAATGTGAAACATGGCATAAGACTAAATTTTTAAAATATATATAAATAATTTATATAAATTTTTCAATTTTACAAATTTATATAATTATACAGTTATAAATAAATATAAACATGGTATTAGGCTCTTCCCATATCGATAGAAGATAATATTTGGAGCTCAGGGTTGAACTGTAGGGTCCTTTGGTGCTCTTTGAACTTGGTGGTTTCTTTCCATATTGGGTTTGTGAACTTTCAACTGATTTATTACAATAAATGATTTAATGGCATGGGATCAGTTTACGGTATTGGTGTAGGATTAAAATAAATAAATACAATTGTTTTCAATCACTTTTTTAAAAAAATTTTTTTATTAAATTTCCAAAAGTTAAAATACACAATACAAAAAAAACATAATACACAAAAGCAAAAAATATAAAACGAAGAAAGACAAACACATCGAAATTACAATACTCATAACAGCTTTTTCTACATCCGTATCTCTTTAACCTCTATATACAGATTCTATTTCTAAGTATCTCTATTTTAAACTAACATCCTTATTTAAATTATCTTAACCCCTATTCAGAAGTCAATCTCTTAGCAAAAAGTGTTTTCAATCATTCTCATGCACCATTGGGAGGAGGGATGATGGCTCAAATGCATTTCTGAAGCATTTCTACAGTTTGGTTCTCTGAAAATGTAATAATGAAGGGGTTCTTTGGATATCTGGGGAATAAACTGCTCCCAAGGAAGTCAGCCATTACCAGGAAGTATTGAGTGCTAGTTCCCTGACACTGAATTTCTTCAGCAAACTTCTCTTCCAGATTTCACTAGATGGATACATTCAATTTTGAGAAGGTAGTGGGGAAGCATATGGGCTCCTTGCTCTGTAGGGCTCTAAAGATGACAACGAACACTGTTAATGGATAGACATTGATACACTTATAACTATTTGGGCTGGTGTATGCTATAGCACTGAAGTTTCCAGGTGATCTTCAAAACCATTCTCATGTAAAGTGTGTTGCAATGTGACAAAGGTCATGACTGACTGAGGAAAGGCCTCTTGATCCTGGGAAAGTAGAAATTGGTGCACAAGATGCAGATGTGTAAAAAATCACAGCTTCCATTTTCTGAAAATAGGAACTATGAATCTAAAAGGACTCCACTGATGTTGGCAATACCACCTGGAGGGGGATTCCCCAACCAGAGTTTTCCAATCCATAGCATTTGTGCTTTATACGATAGTGCTAACATCTTTCAGGCACTGCATCAAGACCCAAGTACATCTTCTACCCAGCATAAGGTAGAGATACTTAACTGAACATTGCCAGCATACTAAGATTACCTCATCCTAGGCCATTTATGTAGATTAGATGCTAAACAGTAAATGGGAGAGGACCAAGACCCAGAAGATTTAAAATACCTGTGGCAGAAACTAATGGTTCTAGGTGAGCAAACTAGTGGAGAAAGAGCCAGAGAAGATAACTGCTGTATTCATAAATACTAAAAGTTCAACCCTGAGAGTTGCGGCCCTGCCCACAATGAAGAATGCCAAGAATACTGTGATGCTAATTGTGAAGACCCTCAATGTTTATAGTTAACACTTGGAAGCATTTGAGTTGTTTAATCATGAAGAGTTATCTTTAAACATGCATTATTTTTCCTAGTTTGCCCACTTGAATTGCTCACCTAAGAGAAACTCAAGAGCTCACATACAATTAAGTATAAAAATTCCCAGTACTTCATATTTCTGCTAGTTTCTTGATTTCTTTTCTGGGTTGATTTAAAATGCCAGTTATTAACTACAAAGTCCTATGTTTTCCATAGTATCTTCCTGACCAATCTTGCAGGGGTTGCTGTGCATCATGGTTGCTTTGATTGTCATATTTTGAGACTCTGGAAGTGCACCTTCTCTGTTGTAACAGCACCTTCCCTCTGAATGAGGTCTCTCCCTCCCCTTCCCAGATCTGGATATTCCCCACCCTGCTCTTATTTAGAAGAGCCATAAACACCTTGCTCTTCATCCAGGCCTTTGGTAAGGGAGAGTGAGAGTCCTCATTTCATTTCATCTGCTCTGTCATTCTTGCCATCTTTTATCTTTGTTTATCCTCAAATAATTAGGTCCTATATCATCCAGAGTGTTGGGAGTCAGGAGATGTGTACAAGTTTAATAAATTATGATTACATAAAACCACTCAGTGTCACTAATAATTTGGATTGCATTTGCAATTAAAATGATGACATCCATCTGATTCCTTGGCCAATTGATAGCCACAATATTAACTTTCCATCTATGCCTGAGCAATATTTAAAGCAATATTTCTCTTAACTGTAAGGTGATTTCTAGTTGTATTAATAAGAACTGTAGTTGGATTGTTTCGTTTACTGGAACAAATTCCTGGAAGTTTATAGGCCTTACGTTTACTGCACAGTGGCCTACTTATTCAAATCAGTTATTTGCTGATTTTCCACAAGTCTGATTTTCACCCTTATTAGAGATTAGAGCTTTCATAGAATAATGTGAGCATGTTTATGGGCTTTGTTTGGAGTTGTAACATACAGAGTAAAATTGGATACTAGCCAAAACTGATTGGTGATGTCTTTTTTATCACGGAGGAATGTTGTATGTAGCATAGATATGATTAAGCTAGTAACCCAGTCTAGGCTTCTCCGTTTTTCTGTTAAGGAAGACATAAGAGTCTTGATTGAACAAAGCTATATCAGATAGCAGAGGTCAACATATGTGGTCCTCCTTGGTGATGTCTTGTCATTTGAAAAATTACATCTTAGATTGGAAATGAATTAATGGATGAAATAAAGGAATATATATATGTATTTGTGAAAGGATATAGCATCTGAATAGCAGAGATCTGTTCTTATGGAGGTATAAACTTGAACGAACGAACGAATGAATGAATGAATGAATGAATCAATCAATCAATGAAAGGGCTGGAATAGTATGGAAGTTAATATGTTTCTCTGTAGAATGAACTCTACCATCCAAGAGTTAAATCCATGCTTCTCCTGCGTCCTTGGGGCATGTCGTGTCCCACTCCTCCGCTGACGGCCAGGTCAGGGAACTCCAAATCAGGTGTGCCTCTGCAGCTCTGCCAAAGTCCTAGCAAAGTCCTCAAGGCAGGCAGGAGACCAGAAAGTGACTTCAGCAAGATATGTTTAGACTTTGCCTGACTCAGAGACTGCCAGAAAGCAGATCCTTTATATAGGCCATGGGGTGTGGCTCCATGACTCAGCACTTATCCAGGCCTGCCCCTCCCTTCCTTCTGTTGCCTCCGCCTATCAAGTCTTCTGACGCGAGGGTCACTCCAATCGGCAGCTGTTGGTAATAGACCTTCCTCAGGCTCACATGCTGTGGAGGAGGGGGAGGGGTCTAGTTGCTCCGTTTGCCTGGGCATGGAGCCAGAGCTGGGGGCTGGAGATACTTGCTCTTCTTCAGCCTGTCTGGGCATGGAGCCAGGGCTGGGGCCGGGAGATGCCCCCTCCTCAGCCTGTCTGGGCATGGAGCCAGGGCTGGGGCCGGGAGGCATGCTAGGACATTCTTCAGCGTTCGGAAGCAGATAAGCAGACCCCGGCTGTGGTGAGATTGGGCGAGACACAACAGGGCAGCTAGAAAGGGATTACAGTATAGAGCAGGGATGGCCCCTTGAAGCGTGGTGGACTTCAACTCCCAGAATTCCCCAGCCAGCAACTTGCTCATATTTATAGCTCATGCTGGCTGGGGATTCTGGGAGTTGAAGTCCACCACTCTTCAAGGAGCCAAGTTTGGACAACCCCTGGGATAGAGGAATTTCACTCCAAGCAGATGGGCCTTGGTTTCTCTTACAATGGAGTTAATGGGTTACATATCTTGCTGATATTGGGAAGGGGCAATTGCAGCTTCTTAGAAAAGGTAGCCCAACCTTATGCAGTGAGCAACATAAAACACTGAGATTCAACAGATATAAAGCTTTATTGATTTCAACATTTGAGAAAAAGATCGACTGCATGTTCATTCACTCATACCACTTACATGTTTCCTGCTTGTAGCTGAATTAACCAGCTCAACCTGGGTTAAAGGGTGGGAAAGAGGACAGATTTATAGTTCAGGTGAAAGGTATGGAGTCTTCCAAAAGAAACAGTATAGGTGCTTTATGTATTTTTACTCACCAGTATGTATTATGTTACAGCTTCAGATTTTTTTTAATCTGTTAGGTTAAATCTGATTTGCTGCATGTCAAGTAACTTGTTCTTATCTCTGGTTGCTGTTCTCTGGTCTCAATGAATTGTATGAGTGTACAACTAACATGCCCAGCTAGAGACCCCATTCTTCCATTCCCAGATAGTGATAACATTGAGATTTTCTGCTTATTACTTTAACTATCACACTTGCAATCTCTGGCTGCTTAGTCATTGTAGTTTAAATGGGAAAATGGAAAGCATAGACCAAAAATATCTGGGTTTAGTAGTTATCTCATTTCCTTCCCCCCATCAGCTGCTTTTTGTATTTTGGTTCAGAGCTAGGTTACATCAACATCATGCATTTTGGATGCAGACATCAAATCTAGCTTGAATCTTCTACTCTTGGTCAGTTTCTTGCATCCTTTCCCACTGGGAAGAAATTCAACTTAACCTATTAAATGTGAGGGGAGAAAAATCCACTGTGCTACATTCATTCGTTACTGTGCCCAACAATTTTGAAAAAGTTCCAAGGACTGTACTAAGCCAAGAACTAAAAGCTCAAAGCGCATTTTGTCTACTCTAGCACCATAAGTTGATTAGTACTGAAATGACCTTGTCCAGTTGTGGGTCAGTGCTTATGTGAAAACAGACTGTCGTTTTTCTGTAGTTTCTATATACATTGTTGAGCTGCGCCGTGTTTTATATAAAGACAGTATAGAGAAGTTGGGATTTATAATAGAAGATACCCATTTGCCTATCTGTATTGTTACTTACCAGTATGTATTATGTTACAGCTTCAGATTTTTTTTAATCTGTTAGGTTAAATCTGATTTGCTGCATGTCAAGTAACTTGTTCTTATCTCTGGTTGCTGTTCTCTGGTCTCAATGAATTGTATGAGTGTACAACTAACATGCCCAGCTAGAGACCCCATTCTTCCATTCCCAGATAGTGATAACATTGAGATTTTCTGCTTATTACTTTAACTATCACACTTGCAATCTCTGGCTGCTTAGTCATTGTAGTTTAAATGGGAAAATGGAAAGCATAGACCAAAAATATCTGGGTTTAGTAGTTATCTCATTTCCTTCCCCCCATCAGCTGCTTTTTGTATTTTGGTTCAGAGCTAGGTTACATCAACATCATGCATTTTGGATGCAGACATCAAATCTAGCTTGAATCTTCTACTCTTGGTCAGTTTCTTGCATCCTTTCCCACTGGGAAGAAATTCAACTTAACCTATTAAATGTGAGGGGAGAAAAATCCACTGTGCTACATTCATTCGTTACTGTGCCCAACAATTTTGAAAAAGTTCCAAGGACTGTACTAAGCCAAGAACTAAAAGCTCAAAGCGCATTTTGTCTACTCTAGCACCATAAGTTGATTAGTACTGAAATGACCTTGTCCAGTTGTGGGTCAGTGCTTATGTGAAAACAGACTGTCGTTTTTCTGTAGTTTCTATATACATTGTTGAGCTGCGCCGTGTTTTATATAAAGACAGTATAGAGAAGTTGGGATTTATAATAGAAGATACCCATTTGCCTATCTGTATTGTTACTTACAATGATGAAAGCAACATGCAGTGCTTTTCTTCCTGTAAGAAACTAAGTCATTTTTTTGTTCCTTTGTACTTCAGAATGCATTCAACTACTAAGCATTTCTGCATGTCACAATCTGTTAACCTTGGAGTGCTATAGAATTCTTCAGTCTGCTGCAAGATATTAATCCAGCTTTTGTACTGGAATACAGTACAAAATACAACAGTGGAATACAACAGGCTACCCAGTGTTACAGAGGAGTGAACCAGGAGTTTGCATCTAGTATTTTTATTGACCTCACCATGGCGCTGTGGCAGAAGACATCTTTCCGTATTATAAAAGGTAGCAAAACTAGAATCTTGGCAAATTTGTCTAGATTTATATAATGGACCAACTCTGACTATGGGCAATATATATCAGGTTAAAAAACCACAGAAGAATAGAATTTCAAATAAAAGACCATACAAAATTAGAGTTCTTCGCTCCTCCGAAAACAACAAAATACCTTATGCCACCAGGCTTGAAATCCTGGGATTAGAAAACTTAGAACTCCGCCGACTCCGACATGATCTGTGTTTAACACACAGAATCATCTATTGTAATATACTTCCTGTAAAAGACTACTTCAGCTTCAATCGCAATAATACAAAAGCAAACAATAGATTCAAACTTAATGTCAACCGCTTCAAACTTGATTGCAGAAAATACGACTTCTGTAACAGAGTTGTTAACGCTTGGAACTCACTACCTGACTCTATAATCTCTACTCAAAACCCCAAAATCTTCAACCAAAAACTGTCTACTATTGACCTCACCCCATTCCTAAGAGGACTATAAGGGGCGTGCATAAGAGCACAAAAGTGCCTACTGTTCCTGTCCTATTGTTCCCTTCATTATATCAAATTAACATAGTTGTTGCATACTTTTACTTATATATAATTTTTTCTCTCATGATGAGTTATTGTTTATGTTGATGATTGTATATACTGTTGTGACAAATGAAATTAAAAAAAATTAGAAAGAAAATCCATGAGAAACACAGAAAATTGGGTCAACCAAAAACATATTCCATTTTCAAAGATGGGCTCATATATTATCCTAATCTAATACTTGGAGGAAACTACTAGGTGTTTAAAATTTTCAGAAAGGCTAAGAATTGGCACCAGCCAAGTATTAGGAATGGGTGGGGAGGAATCTATCTTAAAGGGCAGGAGCTGCCATAGAAAAGGTATTCTTTCAGATCAGTGGTTCTCAACCTTTATAGTGCTGCGACCCCTTTAATACAATTCCCCACGATGTGGCGACCCCAACCATATAATTATTTTCGTTTTGAATTTATCGTGCCTGAAGCCGTATTGGCTAGCAATCTGAACTGCTTGCGATTGCCTTGAGGACGGAGGCATTAAAGCGGAGACTCCTCCCCTATTAAGTTTATAGCGCCTGAAGCCAGATTAGGCTAGCGATTGGGAGTGATTGCAGCTGGCTTGAGAGGGAGACATCAGAGCAAAGATTTCTCTCTTTTTTAATTCATCGTGCCTGAAGCCGAATTCGGCTAGCGATTTGAAGAGCCTGCAGCTGGGTTGTGGAATTAACCATTGGAGTGCGATTCTTCGACTTGCAAATATATTTCCCATATTTCCGATGGTCTTAGGCGACTCCTGGCAAATCATCATTCGACCCCCAATGGGGTCCTGACCCACAGGTTGAGAACCGCTGTTTCAGATGTTATCAAAGTAGGGATCTGGAACATGTCCATCCCGTGAGATGGACAGAGATAGGTACTCCTGCAAATAAATTCCCCTTGTGCCATGTACGGCTTTATAAGTGACAATCAGTATGTTGAGTTGCAATGAAAAGCCTTTTAGAAGTTCATAAAATAATGGTGTTACATAGTCACTACCTGGTGCACCCATGACTAAGTGGATTGCCATATTCTGGACCAACTGGCAGCTGAAGCCAGTTCTTCACCATTTTGGGCTGTCACAGCTGGCTGGGGAATTCTGGGAGCTGAGGTCCAGACATTTTAAAATTGCCAAGTTAAGAACTCCTCCTCCAGACACTAGAAAAGGGCTTTGATAGCATCACTTGGTTAGCAAGGGGCAAAGATGTACAACCAAGTATTATCAATGCATGTAGATTCGACACATGAAGATTCAACTTCACGTGGATGTTTTTAAAAAAGTGTGAGCCCTCAAAGCATCCTGAGAAACAGGGATCTAGGCTAAACTTTCTGCCAACACTAATTCCTGTCCAGAGGAATTAACTGGAGCCAATTCCAGAGGAAAAACACTATGCCTCCCATTCTAAACCCCGCCAGTTTGGTCCAGAAGGATGCCATAACTAATGTATCAAAAATCACTCAGAAATCAAGGAATACAAGGGTAGATGAACTGCCCCATCTCAAGCCTGCCCCCCCCCCGCCATAGGCTATGAACAAGTGAGATCAGTGCTACCCAAGTATTATATCCTTGTCTGAACTCGGACTAAAAGAAGCCGAATAATCCATTTCCTCCAGGATGCAATAAACACACAACTCAATTATCTGCTTTCTCGATTGATCAAATCATCTCCCCACCCCCTTAAAACCACATATTCATTTTAAAAAGAGATAATTAAGTCATTTAGCTAGCTAACATAGGGGATATCTGTAAACTGGCTATTCCATTCCTTGATAGGAAATACCATTACATTCTGAAGCATTCCCACCACTAGGACAGCTCTTTCGGTGCCATCTGGGTGTCCCTCAGAATATCTTTGTTTTGCACACCAGTCTGTCTGCTGGAAATGCCAGCTTCTCTTCTTGTAACGTACCTTCTAGTCACAAGTATAAAACCACCCCTTAACCAGCAATTCAACTGTCTACTGAAGAATCTGTTGGGTGATTCCTATCACTTGGTTCCTGGTCAGACCTCAATAATTTACTGTAAGTGTTCTAACTTACATTTTCACTTCCTTTTTCTTCTATTGTCATTCTATCTTGCTAGAGTCTGACAAAATATTTCTTCAGATGGTGTACTTTAGCTTCTCTAATGTATAAATGCTCCACTATACCACATTATCTTTTTATGTGATGTACCCATTCTTGCTAAATAAGTTTCACTTCCTGCTTTTTTGATTATTCTACTGGTTCATTTCCTTAAAGCAGAGGAATGTACTGGCCTTCTGCTGTCATTGACTCTATTGCTTAGATCTGCTCCAGTTTGGTTCTTGTTGATTAAGGAAGCCAAATGATGAATTCCCATCTAAGTGATGCCTAGGATTTTGCTCTACCGTATAAGCCCTATATTTTGGCATCTGATAAATTTATAAAATAAGATAAATTAAGACTTTTGCTTCATAAATATATAACAGCAATGAACATATGTACTACTGCTTTCAGAAGCTAGGATCTGTCAGCTACGATCACAATAAATGGGCTACCACAGAATTGTGGACTTGGAAGGGCATTTAAATTTGGTCCCCTTTCCTAGCATTATATGCTAATTCTTCTCTGAAAAATATTCATAATTCTCTTTGTCTTTATATTCATAATTCTCTTTGTCTTAATCTTATATTCTCGTGGCAGAATTTTTTTTTCTCCCCTTGATTCATTATTAACATTTCTATGTGTCAGGCTTCTTTGAGATACAGCAAGCGGAATATAAATTGATTAAATAAATGTATGCGATAATACTTTTAAAAATTGTAAAGGAGAAGCATGAGTCACACAAAGATAATAAAAGAGAACAAACTTGGACGGGCACCCTTTGGCTACAGAACTTTCTCAGGGAGCCATTTTGAAGCAAGAATGTGCAAAACCTCCCTAAAATTGACTTACTGTACTTTACAAATTAAAGAACTGTCCAAAAGCAGGAGAAGTAGACTGAAATTCCTGTATCTTCTATCATATGCTTTGTTTATTTTTTATCCTTACCTTGTTCTTTGCAGGCTTAGTCTTGCCCGCAAATATTAGAGCCTGTTTTCGGAGGGAGCTGGTTGTCACCTGCTGTAATTTGGTTATGGTAGGACAAGACTACTGAAGTTATCCTCCTAGCTGTATCTTCTGTTGCTGTTCTAGTGAATTCCTGGTAAAATGAAAAGAGCTGACGTGGAAGGTAGTTTCAGAGGTATAGTTACTACTAATCATGTATCACAATTCTGTATATGGTAGAATGGACATCATAGACAGAGAATACAAATATAACTTATGCAGAATTATAGATGTTAAAAATGGGATATTTCACCTAAACGATTAATATAAATGAACAACACGGTTGCTTTTATTATATGAGGCTGGGTTGGGATTCCAAAGAGGCCTACATATTTCATGGCAAATGTAGGATAATTCTGGAAGGAATCCTGATGAATTAGAAGATGATTATTGCAGGGTGGCTCTCCACCTTTGGGCAGCTTCTTGAGCAGAAAGTTTCTCTTTGTTAGTGGAAGAAGAAAGTAAGGGAGAGGAGGAATGCCTTTCCAATCCACCCGTTTCCTTCACAAAAACTGGCAGGAAATGATGCTTCTTGGAAAACCCCAATCAATACTTTAAAGTCATCTTTGGCAGCCAGGATATCATACATGTATGGCTCTTCTCTGGCATGCACACATCAAAAAGGCAAACATACTAGTAATCCCATAAGAGAAAAGGGTGTGTCATGTCAATTTTGTAAGCAAAGGGAACTGTTAAGTTTGGGTATTGACGAGGCAGGAGACCAGGTTAGTGACAACAGCTCTTTAATATAGTGTGACCCAGCAAAACTCTGGAGAAAAACCTCTCCTTATATACACTTCAGCCTGAGGCTGCATCCAATCAGAGACGAGATATTTCCCGCCTAAAACTCCCGCCAAAACTTACAGTAATACATTACACTCCTTCCCTCCCAGAAGGCACTTTGCCCATATTTGCATACTACTTCTCTACGTAGTCCTGCAGGTACGTGGGGCGTCTCCTGACTCTCCCGGACCTGCGCAGTTCACTTTCTGGAGTTGAGTCGAGCGTGCCGGAGGGACTTTTCGTTCCTCTGAGCTCCTCCTCCCGCCATCCGGCCCTGGATTATTCGCCGGCTCGGACCTGCTGTCCTCTAGAGGGACCGGAGGGTGTCGCTGGACCTCGCCTGACTCAGATAAGTCTCTGTTTGGTTCTTTGCTTACGCTTTCTGTTTGTTCTCGGCTCCAGTCAGCTGTGGGGTTAATTAAATCATAGTCAGGGCTGGTCTCGCCTAATTCTGCCTTATCGCTCAATCTGTTTCTTAATTGATCTATGTGGCGCCTCCAGATTCTGCCATCGTCTAGTTCCACTAGATAAGATTTGGGGCCCGTTTGTCTATGACTATCCCCTCTTCCAGTTAGGGCCGTCGCTGTAATTATGTGCCCACACTGAGTCTCCTATGTTTAATTCTCGGATTCTATCTGGTTTTGTTTTGAACCCGTCCTGTATGTAGTTGGGTGTAGCCGGTCTAGCGGGCACCGTAGCTTCCGCCCCATTAATAGCTCGGCTGGGCTGCGGCGGTGGCCACACAGGGGTCCTGTGTTGGACAGTTAGGAATCGTCGATTTGTGCCTGCCAATCGCCGGGCCGCTTCGTGATAGCGCTTCTTTCGCACTCCGAACAAAGCGTTCAGCAAGGCCGTTCGACGCAGGGTGGAACGGCGCTGAGAGGCATGTCGGATGCCCTCTTCAGCCAGGTACCCTTCAAATAATGCTGCGGTGAACTGTGGGCGTTATCGGACACGATGGTGTCCGGTAGCCCGTGCGTGGCGAAAAGGTGTTTTAGTGCTGCAGTGACAGCTCCAGCGGTTGTGGATTTCATTAGGATGATCTCCAGCCATTTGGAGAATGCATCCACCACAATTAGAAATGTTTGGCCGTGGAAGGGCGGCAAAATCAATGTGTATGCGGGACCAAGGGCCTTGGGGTTTCTCCCACTCCAACACTGGGGCCGTGGGAGGTAGTGGTCTGGATTCCTGACATACTTGGCATCGGCCAACCCTGTCACTGATTTCCCTGTCCATTAGGGGCCACCAGACATAGCTCCTAGCCAAACCCTTCATCCTCACAATTCCTGGGTGACCCTCATGCAGGAGTTCCAGGACTTTTTCTCAGCTTCTCTGGAACTACCACCCTATCCCCCAGAGCAGGCACCCCTTGCACAGACAATTCCCTTTTTCTTTACAAACTCTTTAAACGTCGCCCGGCAGCGGCCATCCCTTGAACCCAACTGATTACAGTTCTTAAAACAACGTCCGGTAGGAGGCCGAGCCACTTCCTGCGATGTGACTGGCCAGAGTCCAAGAGTCAATTAGTAGAACGGGTGTGCCGGGTGGGGTCCTCGATTTCCCTGGCAATGGGCATCTGCTCAATGCGTCCGCATGCCCCAGCTCCTTTCCAGGCCGATGCTGCAGTTTGTAGGAGTAGGCGGCCAAAAATAGTCCATCTGGTCAGTCTAGGTGAGAGTGCTACTGGCGTTGGGCGGTCGCCAGCCAGTAACCCCAATAGCGGTCTGTGATCAGTGACAATTTCAAAGTCTCGCCCAAAACGTATTCGTGAAATTTTTCACCCTGACACTATTAGAGCCTCCCTATCTAGCTGGCTGTAATTCCTCTCAGCCGGGACATCGTTCGTGAATAGAACGCTATAGGGGCTTCAGTGCCGTTTGGGAGTCTGTGGCTAAGTACAGCTCCTACTCCATAGGGGATGCATCACAAACCAATACTAACGGCAGTCTGTTGTTGTATTGTATTAACAGGCTATCGCTTGATAGCAAACTTTTACTGCCTCAAATGCCCTATTCTCTGACTTCCCCAAGACCAAACAGTGTTTTTCCAAGCAATTTATGCAGCGGTTCAGCAACGGTTGCCTTGTCTTTTAAAAATACAGCATAAAAGTTTACCAGACCCAGGAAAGCCTGAGTTCTGTCTTGTTTTTGGGTGCTGGGGCTCTCTTTATCGCTTTGACTTTGCTCTCAGTGGGGTGAATCCTTTTATCTATTCTATAGCCCAAAAATTCAACAGATTCGACCCCTATCTGACACTTGCTTGCTTTGACTTTTAATCCTGCCGACCTAAAATGGCCAAAACTTTCCTTAATCGCTTCCCCAGTTCTTAAATCTTCCCTGATACCAACACATCATCGAAATAGGGCACGACTCCTGGTAACCCTTGTAGGAGTCGCTCCATCAAATTTTGGAATAGCCCAGGGCCACACTCACCCCAAACTGTAACCGGGTGCATTTAAAGGCACCCGGTGCGTTACAATGGTCTGGGCTTCAGCTGTGCTAGCATCTACGGGTAGCTGTTGGTACGCTTGTGCCAAGTCTAATTTGGCGAAAACTTGTCCGTGCCCTAGTGAGTGCAATAAGTGTTGCACTACTGGAACTGGGTAGGCGCTCTTTTGCAATGCTTTGTTCAAGGTAGCCTTGTAATCAGCGCAAATTCTTATGGACCCGTCTGGTTTTATAGGGGTGACGATTGGCGTCTCCCATTTGGCATGGTCAACTGGCACTAGTATCCCCTGGCTGACTAATTTATCTAACTCTTTGTCGATTTTAGGTTTGAGTGCAAAAGGAACCCTCCTTGCCTTTAACCTAATGGGAGCTATTTGGGGGTCTAAATTGAAGGAGATGGGGGTCCCTTTGTACTTGCCTAAACGGTCCTCGAATACGTCTGCGAATTCCTCCATTAGGGCGTTTTGCAGGTTGCATCCGGTCCGGTGGACGCCAGTCACCCCCATTCCCAACGCCTGAACCAGTCTAGCCCCAGCAAGCTTGGCAAGGTTCCTCGACTAACGTGATGGGCAGGGTCTTTTCGTATGTCCCGTACTTGACCTCGACGGTCGTTGTCCCTCGAACAGGGATGCGGTTGCCCTGGTAATCCTGCACCCGGAGCCGTTGTTTCTGTAGCTTGCGCTTTGCGATGTGCGGCAAGGCTTTCACAAAAGTGTCCCAGGACATGATTGTGATAGCTGATCCTGTGTCTACTTCCAGTCGGCACGGTACGCCTTCAATTGTCGGGTTTGTGAAGATCTTTTCTTCGATGCGGGTAGCTGCGTGGTCTATGGTAACAGTCATTCGGTTTGACTTCGCGCTCTTTCTTTCCTGGCCAATCGCGGGTCGCCTCGCCGATCTCGCGCTCTGATTGGCTGGTTTGAAATTTCGGCGGGAATGTGGGGTTTGCATCTCTGACTCAGAGCCGCTCTGATTGGCCGGTTTGAATTTTCGGCGGGAAGGTTGGGGTGCTCGGCAGACTTGAGCCAGGTGCCCCTTCCTTTCACACCGCCGCAAATGGCGCCCTGAACTTACATCTTTGGCGCTGATGTCCCCCGCAACTCCCGCATCCCTCCGGGCCTTCCCTTGTCGATTTTCCGGTGTAGTGGACTTCTTCCTCCTCTTCGCTGGTTGACTCACGATAGGTTTCTTCGTGGTGGACTGTGCTCGGCTTTGCGCCCGCCATCGGCGTGAGTCGCTTTTGTAAGGTGTCTGCTGCATGGTTGGACATCTCATGGGCTCTGGCTTCGTCCAGGCGTTTGCCAATGTCAGGTTGCTCTTGGCTAGCAACCGCCTCCGCAAGCGGATGTCTCTGACCCCCGTATAAGTTGTTCCAGCAGCTCTTCGTCCAGATCGCGGTACTCGCAATGCTTGGAGGCTTGTCTCAGGGCTGCCATGTAGTCGCTGATAGACTCGCCTTCTTGTTGCCTGCGCTTTGCGATGTGCGGCAAGGCTTTCACAAAAGTGTCCCAGGACATGATTGTGATAGCTGATCCTGTGTCTACTTCCAGTCGGCACGGTACGCCTTCAATTGTCGGGTTTGTGAAGATCTTTTCTTCGATGCGGGTAGCTGCGTGGTCTATGGTAACAGTCATTCGGTTTGACTTCGCGCTCTTTCTTTCCTGGCCAATCGCGGGTCGCCTCGCCGATCTCGCGCTCTGATTGGCTGGTTTGAAATTCGGGGGGAATGTGGGGTTTGCACCTCTGCCTCAGAGCCGCTCTGATTGGCCGATTTGAATTTTCGGCGGGAAGGTTGGGGTGCTCGGCAGACTTGAGCCAGGTGCCCCTTCCTTTCACACCGCCGGCAAATGGCGTCCCTGAACTTACATCTTTGGCGCTGATGTCGCCCCCCGCAACTTCCGCATTCCTCCGGGTCTTCCTTGTCGATTTTCGGTGTAGTGGACTTCTTCCTCCTCTTCGCTGGTTGACTCACGATAGGTTTCTTCGTGGTGGACTGTGCTCGGCTTTGCGCCCGCCATCGGCGTGAGTCGCTTTGTAAGGTGTCTGCTGCATGGTTGGACATCTCATGGGCTCTGGCTTCGTCCAGGCGTTTGCCAATGTCAGGTTGCTCTTGGCTAGCAACCGTCTCCTCAAACGGATGTCTCTGACCCCCCGTATAAGTTGTTCCAGCAGCTCTTCGTCCAGATCGCGGTACTCGCAATGCTTGGAGGCTTGTCTCAGGGCTGCCATGTAGTCGCTGATAGACTCGCCTTCTTGTTGCCTCGCTCCCCAAACTCGTACCGTCGAACGTATTTGGACGGGGCTGGTGCGTAGTGATTCTTCAGGAGGGTCTGAAGGGTCTGCCACGATACGGAGTGTAGCGGTGTTGGCTCCGCTAGGGCTTCTGCGACGGCGATGACTGCGGACCCACAGTGGCTTATGAAGTAAGCCCGTTTACGGTTGTCGGAGACTCCCTGTAGCTCGTTGCCTCCAGGAAACTTTCGAAACGGGTCATATATATTCCCCATGTCTCCTGGGCAGGGTCAAACGGAGTGGGTGGCGTGTAGCCGGTCATCGCTGCATTCGCCGTCACCTTGCTGGGTTTGATTCTCGTAGTGAGTTCAGCTCTGTTCTGGTGCTCTGCCTCAAGATCCCACCTTCGTCGCCAATGTTAAGTTTGGGTATTGACGAGGCAGGAGACCAGGTTAGTGACAACAGCTCTTTAATATAGTGTGACCCAGCAAAACTCTGGAGAAAAACCTCTCCTTATATACACTTCAGCCTGAGGCTGCATCCAATCAGAGACGAGATATTTCCCGCCTAAAACTCCCGCCAAAACTTACAGTAATACATTACAGGAACCATTCACCAGGATTCTCAATGGACCAATCACTCTGCAAGGTTGTTCTTCAATATTATTATTTGATACTAACTGGGAGAAAATTTTCTCAGTCATCTTGGCCAGATCCTTTTGCCTGATAGGCCTAAAGTTGGTAAACTAGTTTCAATTGACGTTAGTAGCAGGGTGGATTTGATTGAATTGATTTAAATCGCAATTTAAATCATGATTTAAATCACTAGTAAAAAGGCTTGATTTAAATCAACTCGATTTAAATCATAATTTTTAAACAGCATCTGTCATCTCTGTCCCACAGCGGCTCCTCCTCTGACCTGCTGTTGACTCACCAACAGTCCCATTCACTTTAATGGGACAGCTGGTGATGCGGAAGTGACACAAGGTGAGGGACATGGCGGGCAGCAGGTGAGTGGATGCCTGCTACCAGGCACTGCCATGATGGATCTGAAATGACAGGTGCTCTTTAAATGTAAGGACTCATTCTTGCTGGTAGTTAGAATCTTTAATAATATTATTTGGAAACAAAATTTAGGTTTCCTATTTGGCTTGCACAGCTTGGATTCATTGAGTTTACCAAAAATGTAAATATTTCAGAATATAGAGCCTCATGCTACCTAACTAAGCTCCATTTCATGCTGTATAAATTAAATTATTAATGTTTCTTAAATAGAAGACTATCTTTAGATAGATTTTTTACTCCAAAAGCATTTTATTAAAATACATCTGATAAAAATAAAAAAAAATCTGATTTATTTTTTAAAAATTATCTATTTTTATCCATCCTGGGTAGGAAAGGGAAACGTCTTCTCTCAAGACACCCTGACGCTTCCAGAGGCTCCGTCAATGGCTCTTAATACTTCCTCAGTTCATCCCAGCTCCTAGTTTTCTTTAACATTTTACAAAGGAAAGGCAGCCAGAGTCCAATCCAGAGAATACACCTTGCCTTGATTATTTTATCCTTGCACTGTTGATGCCTAGGCTGCGTGACTGTAATGTGCTCCATATATGGGCGTCCATTTAATAACATCTCAGTAACTCCACTGGTTCAAAATGGATCCAATTGGCTGTTGGAGGCAAGGCATTCAGTTTATAGCCATGATGGTGAACCTGTGGCACACGTGCCACAAGTGACGTAGTGATATCAGTGGGCACGTGAGCTCAGCTCCAGCACACATGCACACATTGGGCTACCTGATTTTCAGGTCTTCTGGGCCCACTGGAAGTTGTCATACGGGCAATTTCTGGCATTCGGAAGACCTCCAGGGGGGATGGGGAAGGCCGTTTTTGCCCTCCCCAGACTCCTAGAGAGGCCCTGGAGGCTGGGGACAGCATAAAACGGGCCTTCCGGTCCCACCAGAAGTTGTCAAACGGGCCATTTTCGGTCTCCAGAGGACCTCCAGGGGGGAGGCCGTTTTTGCCCTCTCCAGACTCCTAGAGAGACCCGGGAACCAGGGGAGAAAGAAAAACGGGCCTACAGGGCCATCATGTGCCAAGAGCGGGGGGGGGAATCACACACACATGCACGGGGTGCACAGAATTATGGGTGAATGCATGCGATCCCCCCCTGCCTCCCCTCCTGGCACGCGATGGCAAAAAGGTTAGCCATCACTGGTTTATAGGATACCAACATTGTAATACCCATATTTCTTACCAAGTGTTTTCAATCCCAAAGACTTGACTTTCAACTTCAAAGCCTTAAATAGGTTGGAACTAAGTTACTTGAAGGAATATCATCACTTGACCAGATTTTAAGATGGCCTCTTTCCATTTATTGCTGTGAGCAGGGCAGATTGGCAAATATAATGGAGGTGGCCTATTCCACACAGCTTGTGTGGGCTGTTGTATGGGGCCAGGTTGATTCTATTGTTACAGGCTTTAGGTATCCATCTCAGGAACTCTTGTTGGGTTATTTCTTAAAGCGTGCTCTTAGTTTTTACTTGCAATTTTGAGTTTACATTTTAGTTTTATCTGCAGGGGATCCTTCTTACTGTTCCTTCTATTTATTTATTTGAAGAATCTGTTATGTTAGCTTTTTTCTATGAAGCTGAGCTAGAAACACCTAAATAAAGCTATTTTTTTAAGACTGTAGGGTGAACTTTTATAAGTTTCAACTATTGCTGGGAAGTTTTACACTTCCAAGCTGCAACTTTTTATGTTGATTCCTGGATTCCCATTGTTTGAGGGTGGCGGTGGAACGGTCTTTTTTGTGGGGAGGGGAAGGGGGCGTCTGTTTAATCTCAATGCTGGCAAAACTGTAGCTTCATTCTTGATGGTGGCTAGCAATCAGTGACATCCCTGGTGCTAAGCAGTGAATCTGTTCCACAAATCCTTGCCAATAAAAAGGGATAAAGACTCCAGTACGCATTGGGAGTACTGGAGATGTCAAGCCTGGAACAGCTGCTATTATTAAGTCATTTCTCATCAGTAATCTGCTAATTAACCTTCTGAAAATAGAAACATTTTTGCTTAGTGGGAAATAATTTTCCAGTCATTGTAATGACACAGGATTCCCCACTTGGGAACAAGACTGACATCATTACAAATTTCAATCATTCAGTGTTTAATTGTAGCAGAGTATTTCAAGTTATAAGCTTCTCTTGAGTAATATTATTTGCCTTTCGCCAATCTAACCCACTTGACATATGTGCAGAGTGTGACCTCCATAAACTGAACTGTTCACGTGGAAGACACGGCAAAGTTACCGTAACTGAAATGTATTCAATGCTCATGGTGTTATACTGCAACTACAGTTCTATATACGTTGCTGGGTTCAGGCTCTTCAATCTGAAAGCTACTTTTTTAAAAAGGAGGTAAGCATTTTTTATATGATTGTATATTTAATTTATTAATGGCAGTTTGGTATAGTTATTAAGGCATCAGGCTACATACCAGGAGTTCTAGTCCCATCTTAGGTTCAAAGCCAGCTGGATGATCTTGGGCAAGTCAGTTTCTCCCAGCCATAGGAAGGAGGTAATGACAAACCACTTTTTAAAAAAACCTTGCCAAGAAAATTGCAGGGACCTGTCCAGGCAGTCTCCAAGAACCACATACAATTGAACAGAAGAAAAAAAAAGTCTCCAAGCAGGTCAAAGTACCATTGTTCTTCCTGCAATGTTAATTTTATCACTGTTTTAAATTTTAATTTTAATTGTTGCAAATCACAAATAGCAATCACTTTGAGTTCTTGTGACCTGATAAACCACTGGTAACATTCCAAAAAAAACCTGAATGGTGGAAAAACCATGGACAACAGAGGTGAGAGTAATATGGCAAAGATGCCCATTAACCAGGGTTTTTAGTAGTATGCATTGTGTAAACAATACATCGTTGGTGCAAATGATCCGGTGAGTTTTGTCCTTGGGTGTTGATATGAATCTAGTCTCAGTAATCTTCCAACACAGGTTCTTAATGAAAACATTACAAAAGAGAAAAAGATATCATTATAGCATCAGGTTTTGAACATATAATTTATATATCTCCCCTCTGAAGAATTCTGGCATTCAGCCTCAATACATACTAATTCATTACCTGTAATTCAACTTGAAACCTGAAAGATAGTTGAAGTTTAGCTAGAGCATGGGTGTCAAATGCACAACACATTGTCGTCACGTGAAGTTTTGTGACATTTTTCCCGTTCACGGAGCTGGGGTGGGCATGGCCTGCATGTGACGCATCCGGCTCATGGGCCATCAGTTTGACACCCCTTAGCTTATTACTACAATGTTATTTGGCAAAGCTTTCTTTATAAATTAAATGCATCCTTATGTTGTGTACCTGTGTGATATTTTAATTATCTCATAATTTCTAATGTTGCTAAGGTGGAACTAGATCATTTGATCTATGTAATCCAGTATCTTCTACTCCGATTGCAAGCAGCTTTGAATGCTGTTGGATAGGGACCTCTTCCATCATTTTGGCTATTGCAATGTGCTCTATGTGGGGGTGCTTCTGAAAAATAGAATCTTCAGTTGGTTCAAAAATATGGCGATGTATGTGGTTTTGTGCAAGACTAGATTTGCACATCTATCACTTTTCGTATAGCTGCCAATTTGCTTCCAGGTCAAACTCTGGTTGTCTTCTTTAAAGCTCTCCTTGGCCTAGGGCCAGGTTATTTCCCCCAGTTATAACTACCCAATCCACCAGAGCCAGGTAGGCAAGTGATATTATAGGTCCCCTCTTCTAAGGAGATCCATGTACTGGAACCAAGAAGGCCTTCTCTGTGATGGCTCCCTCCCTGTAAAAATGATCCTTGCAGAAATAAAATTGCCTCCCCAACTTGACTCTTTTTTGAAAGGCTCTAAACATATGATTTTGCCAGTGGACCTGGGGACTCCAGGATGATATGGAACTCATCAAGTGATTGGATGTTATTGCTGAGGGGGATGAGGCATCGGGGTTTATTGAGTGTTGTATTGGGGTTTTATTTCTAAAAGCCACCTGGGCAGGGGTGAGTTTCAAATTTTTTTACTACCGGTTCTGTGGGTGTGGCTTGGTGGGCATGGCGTGTCTTGGTGGGTGTGGCAGGGGAAGGCTACTGCAAAATCTCCATTCCCACTCTACTCCCACCCAATCCAGGGGAAAGTTATCCCCGCTTCCTCCCGATCAGAAGGGACTCGGGAGACAGAGAATAGATGTGGGTGGGGCCAATCAGAATTTTTACTACCTGTTCTCCAAACTACTCAGAATTTCCGCTACCGGTTCTCCAGAACTGGTCAGAACCTGCTGAAACCCACCTCTGAACCCGGGACCACAATGAATTAGGTGGGCAGCCATATAAATTTTCTTAATAAAAAATCATCTACATCTCAGCATTTAACTTCAGAGGTTGCTTGGACTTCTGGTTTATGCAGCGGTTGCACTAACATGAAACATACACATTATGCAAGAGCTCAATTTAGACCTTATGTACCATGTTTCATAACTCCTGATGCTTCGGTAAGAAAGAGCAAGACGCATGAGAGAAAAAGCTTTACCACCATTTGCATTAGACTGTTGTCATCTATTAACAAGCCATGACAATCGAAATGATGGCTTATATCTTGATGTCATGTTATATAATTTGTCTTATGAAGTCTCAAGTACATGGAGTATTGGCATGATGTTACAAGACATGTGCCACCTTTTACTCCCCTTTGGACTCCCATGCTTCACAACTCCATCTATCACACAGCCGTCAGGAATTACTCTACTAGATGCAGCCATTGATGGAAATAACTTTTCCCCTTTGATTTAAGTAGATTGCAAAGAGTGAACTTTGGACTTTCGGCATGTAAAAATGCTGTGAGAGCTAGGCTCAAACAATTAGCATTGCTAATGTCTTAGATTTGCTCCTTCCCCATGTTGCTTTTTTACAAACATGAGAAGGGTGCAGTGCATATATTTTTTATTACAAATTTTACTAGTTTATTGAAATATAAAATACAAAGAAAAATTAAATAATGGAAAAGTAAGGGAGGAAAATGGAAAGAGGAAAATGGAAAGAGGAAAGAGAAAAGTATTGACTTCCAACTCTTAGTACAATAGAAGAAGGTACATACAACCTCAGCATTTTACTTTTACATAGTAATATATACTAGTCATTTCAACCATGATGAACCTATCTAATCAGCAAAACCCAAAATCAAAGTTTCATTTTTTCCCATCTCAAGCACAGAGTCCTGAAGTGGTTTCCAAGTAAAAGCAAAGTAAGTTTTCTTTAATTAAAGAGTTAGTTTAAATAACACCATCGGTTTTTGCAGCCAGTTCTCCATTGTGCAATACCTGTATTTCTGATGTCAATTCAAGAAAGTCCAATGATCCAAAGCATATGAGAGGAAATGGGGGTTTCTGATGGTAACAAGAGCACATAGGATGCACTACACTGAGCAATTTCCATACTAGTGAATCAATATCCCAGGGAAATGAAGTCATTGTTTTAAGACTGGATGTCAAAGACTGGTGAGAAAGCTAGATCATCTTTGTGTATAAGGAGGAATGTGTGTCCAAGATTAGTATTCCTCTATCAGATGACTGTATTGTATTTTAGCAGTTTTATACCAGAGTCATTTTAACATTTTAGATTCACATGAATCTCAACAGTGAAAGAGAGCAAACATTCAATTTCTCTTTCATTTGTAGGAGTTAGACCCAGGATCTAAGTTGAACTCTTCTTCCTATTGTTTTCCTTTATAGCAACTAGTTCTGGAAAGACAGAATAATTTAAGAACTGTCCTTTAAATTCCCTTTCCTCTTAATTATTTATATAATCTATTAATTATTTTTGCGCTCTTGAAAAACAGGAAATTTTAAGTCATAGCAAATATAAAAGATGGCCTATGATCCTTTAAGACTTCCTTCTGGGAGATATATGGCTGGCCACATCTGTGACTACTTTAAAGGTTTTAAAAACTCATCTGTTCTCTCTGCATTTTAATTGAAAAAAATTATTGTATTTGCTGATGACAGGCATTCCAAGATCGTGTTTTATTGCAACAGTCTGCACTTGAAACTGTTTACAATTAATATCACTGAACTAGTTTTATGGTCTTGCCTGCCCAGAAAAGATGCTGATTTTGAAAATAAATGTAAAATAAATACATGGCATAAAATAAAAATATACCCAACAGGGAGATTTTCTGTCATAAGGATGATGTTGAATTGTCTTTAAGCTGTTGTGGAAAGATGAGACACAAGCCAGCTCTTCTGGGAAGGAAAGGTTTATTTATGCGCAGGTTCAGGATACAGAACAAAGCTGAGGGTCTGAACAAAGTCAGGGGATTTCCAATGTGTCTTTATATACTGCGGTTTCCTTAATATAGTTGACAAGGCATTTCCTTATGCAGGGGAGTTTGCTTGACCAAAGTTTTTCCCAGGGCTTGAGGTCTGTTATGTGTACTTTTGTTCTAAACAGGGTTTTGTAGGCCACCTTAAAGTCATAAAATCTTTGCTATTGAATATGTAAAGCAAAGATTTGTATATCACTCCAGCAATGAGACAGTCTCACGCAAATCAAACATGTCCATGTCCCTATTTTTCATGCAGGAAGCAAACATATTAAATACTTACGGCTACTTGATCATTTATTCTTTAATATGGGACACAGCTTTGGTCAATTGATCAAACTGATAATTAAGTGAAGCTGTAAAACAGACTAAAACAGAAAAGATACCTGGATCAGATAGTTTACTGGCTTCTTACTACAAATGTTTTGAGGATGAACTCTTAAAAGTTTTACAAAATTTAATGAATGCTATTTTACAAAGGCGGAAGATGCTAGATAGATGGAAAGATGGAAATAAGGCATTAACATCTAAGGGGGTCAAACTTTGACCTTAAAAAAAATCCCCTATCAGATATCATTATTGAATAAAGTTTATAAATTGTTTTAAATGATTGTGGCTGAGAAGTTGAAAATAAAAGAATTTGACATGGTAACTAGCAGGTTTTAAGAATAATCAGAAGACAAAGATGTTAACAAAAATATAAAAATAGATTATCAAATAGAGCTGATGGATTAAACTGACTTTAAGATTGAGAAAAAGTAAAATATTTGAGCATTGTTATGACAAATATTAATCGTATGTTATTTCAAAATAATTATGTTAAGACATGGAATGAAATTTAAAAGACATGCTACGATGGGAGAAACCACAACTGTCAATGTTGGGGGAGAATCTGTGGTAAAAATGGGTGTTTTTTATGGCAAGGAAAAATGCTACAAGTTAAATATAAGATATACAAGATGCAAGAAAAAGAACTGGGTTTACCTAATCTGAAATAAGATTTGCTAAGAAATAAAAGACTGTTAGAATTAGAAGAACATAATATGAAATTAAGTTAACTATAGCTACATTTCAAATGTATAATTTATTTTTATTCCTCTTTTACTATTTTTACAAATAATTCAAAGCAGCAAATACATGCAACACACATTCTTCCTCCTATTTTCCCCACAACCACCACCCTGTGAGGTGAAAGTGACAGTCCCAAAGTCACCCAGTTGGCTTTCATGACCAACGCATGACTGGAACTCATCTCCTGCCGTCTAGCCTGCTGCCTTAACCACTAAACCAAACTGGCTGTCATGAAATCTAGTGTAATATTTCTAAGAATCCAGAATGAAAATTGCTGTACAAATGTAACAATTATAATGCATTTTATTTTAGAACTTTTGAACAATTATTAAACAGTAATCAGTCTAAGAGTTTGAGTAATATTTATTACAACACCTCCCCCAACGTAATGGTTAATTAAGTAGCTTCTTCTGTGTACTATTTTTTTCCCACCAAAAACTGTCACCTGAATTGCTTTGTGAGTGTGCTTAATTCATTTTAAATGAAACTCCCCTAACTGATAATAGCAGTTTTGCTTCTTTCATCTGGAAAATTCTGTATAGGGTTATGGTTCTGTTTCTATATTTACATGCCTCACCATCTTTCTATAGTTGGATGTAAGAATTCAGGAAGCAAAGTGAAAAATAATTATACATTTCTCAGATGATGCAATATTTCCCCCCCTGTTAATTTCCAAAATGTTTCCTCTGCCCAACTTGTTCCATCTTGTGCTTCGTTGATTTCCTCTTCTATGATCTGCAAAAAGGTGTTATTAAACATCTAAAAGATGGATCATACATAATGCCTAATTATATTTTAAAAACCCATCAACTTCTGTAGAATAGGAACAAGGAGAATTTTGAACTCTTGATGATTTGGCATGTCAGTTCAGAGATTTTGCATGATGCATGCTGACAGCTCTCGCTCAACACATACACACACACACACACACACAAAGGTTATATCTGCTAGGGTGAAAAGCATACCAACAACTAATATCACATATTTTACCTCCAATTGAACAACTTTTTTTTAAGGAGGAAGGAGTGCCCTGGACTAGTTGACAGACACTTGTTTTGCTTAAAATACTTATTTGATTTCTATAGCCACTCATGTCAACAAATGTCTTTTGGTGGCAAACAGGTAATCCTTGACTTACAACCATTTGTTTAGTGACTGCTTGAAGTTACAATGGCACATACAAAAAGACGTATGACCGTTTTTCACACGACCATTGCAACATCCCCATGGTTGTGATCAAAATTTGGGTGCTTAGCAACTGGCATGTATTTATGATGGTTGCACTGTCCCAGGGTCATGTGGTCACCATCTTTAACTTTCCCAGCTGGCTTCCAACAAGGAAAGTCATTTAACAACTACAGTGATTCACTTAACGACTGTGGCAAAAAGGTTGCAAAATTCACTTAACCCCCCTGCTTATCAATGGAAATTTTGGACTCAATTATGATTGCAAGACAAGGACTACCTGTACATTCTAAAATGTAAGAAAAACAAACAATACAAAATAAATATCTATGGTTGCTGAATACACCTATTGCCATAGATGTTAATACATGCAAGAAATAGTCTCCTTAATACATTTGTGGTGCCAGGCTTGAGCACATAACCAAGTCTTCACAGCCTTATGAAAGTCCAGCAGGGTCATCCTGATCTCCAAAGGGAGAATATCCAGAGACAGTGGCTATGGCAGAGAAGGCACATCTCCTGATCCCCTCCAGCCAATATTTCTTGGATGAGAGGGCCTGCAACATGTCCAAGCTGTCAAACTGAATTGGACAGGTAGAAACAACTGGGAGAAGATAGTCCCTTAGATAACCTGGCCTCAAGACATGGAGGTCTTAGAAAGCTTAATTAAAACGTATGAATCAAGCACTGTTCTTCTTGGCACTGCCTCAACTTCATGCCATGCCCGTACTCATTAAGAAAATATTTTGTTTATACATCTAATTGTTAGCTAACCCCAAAATGGCTCTGTGTTTAATGCTAACATCCAATTGTTAGCATTATTCTGCGAATGGAAAACTTTTATATTTTCTCTATATTTGTACCCAAAAAAATTTTGTGTCACAGAGTTGGAACAAAAGTCTAAACAAGCTGCAAGACAACACCCTTTCCTGCCTCTCTCCACATCATGCAGTCTTATGTAGGAACGTTGTCATATCATCCTATGAAACATAAAAGTCTGGGCTGAAAAACCTACTGCCAGCAGAAGGCAGAGTTGGTGTTAACTTTAGGCAAAGTGAAAAAAAAAGTCTCAGTGAGTCACATCAGAGGAAGACAGCTGTGTATCACAGGCCTTCCCTGAATCTAAGTTAGCTACTGCCAGTGGTGGGTTGCCCCTGGTTCGGACCGGTTCTATAGAACCGGCAGGAGGCTCCACCCACTGACCCGAACGTTATCAAAAGTGATCTGCGCACGCGCGTGCATGATGCAAACTGGTATTAAAGGTAAGTAGAACCCTCCCGGCTACTGCCTTCAAATGCAGAAACATGCCAGGGCTGTGTCATGTGTATCTGTCCCGTCCCCCCAACCTCTGTTAATGCAGAAAGAAAGCTGAATTGCTAGTCTATTGGCTTTTGTAACTTGGAGGATCTGTCAAGCAACAATTTGTTATGTACCAGACCTAGCAGCCAGGTATTCATGCATTAATTAATGAATTCAGAATTTTTGTTTGCTCTGGCACCAAAATGCTCCAGCGTCCATCAGGCGAGGATGTAACAAGAATGGTGTCCTCAAACTATTCTAGGCCTCCATGAAGCTCCTCTTATTTCCATGCATTTCAGAAAGCAGATTTTTCCAGAGCGGCCAGTACAAGTCACGTTAAGGGGTCGGTCTGATGCAATTTACTCACATTTCAGGAATGGGTGGCCTAGCCTACTGCTCTTGGCCACCTGTAAGCACACTATGTTTTGAACTTGGAGAAGCAGCTCTAAGGGAAATGGTAAGAAAATCCACTTCCCTTGTTTCTCCATGGGTGCTGGTAGGAGTAGCAAATAATGCTACTCCTATCTGGTGCCAGTTCTCTTCTTTCACCACAGGACTTCTGCTGCTGGTAATTGATCTCATTCCAATCCAGTCATCTCTTGGGGCTTCAGTGAAGGTAGGAGCCCTATTTTGCTTCATTGCCAAAGTGGTCAACACTTTTTGAGCTAGCTCAACTTTGTGCAACTCCTACATGGGATGACGGCACTTTAGAGCTGCCATGAGGAAGACCCTTGAACTGAAAGTTTTCTTTCCACATTGCATTACTCCTTTGCTGCATTTTGATGTTCATGAGCTAGCCTCAGTACTTTTGAAAGCTCTCAGAATACCAGAATTGAATAACCCAAAGGATTCTTTTTGGACGACAGGTTTCATAACCTCCAGCAATCAATTCTTGCTATGGAGACTGAAGAAAAGAGTTCCTTTCTAAAGACATCTCTACTTATTCATGATGGTACCAAATGACAAGTGTCAATGACATCACAATGCAAATTTTAATCATTTATTTAACACATTTTTTAATTCCATTTTCATTATAGTCTGGTTCTCCGATACTAGCTGGACAAGTCCCTGCAGTTTTTGTGGCAAGGTTTTTCAGAAGCTGTTTGCTACTGCCTCTTCTCTGGGGTTGAAAAAGTGTCTGGTCCAAAGTTACCCAGTTTGCTTAAGAACTCACAGTCTCCTGGTTTCTGATGCTTTAACCACTACAACCAAACTGGTTCTGTATTTAATGGATGGGCTACCCCAATTTGTTAGGGACATTCTGGTGCCCCAATTGTCCATCTCACAAAATGCAACGATGTAAATCATATTGTAGTAAGTTTACATGCAAGTTCAAAGGCCAAAGGGGTCCTTATTGCTCTCTGAACTTGGTTGTTTTCTTGCAGACATTTCATTACCCAAACTAGGTAACATCAGCAGATGGTGTTATCTAGTTTGAGTAATGAAATGTCTTCAAGCTCAGAGAACACCAACAGCCCCTCATTTCAACCCTGAGCTATAAATATTCTCCTTTATCAATATCAAAGGCCATATTACGTTGATGCTGCCCCCAAGCCCTCCTTTCCCAATATTTCTTTCATTACTCTTAGAATTTGGCCAGATTTTTTTTGTTTTTTCCTAAATTTTGTTGCTGGCAATCCTTATGATTTATATTGATATATTGACCATCAATTGTGTTGTAAATGTTGTACCTTGATGAACGTATCTTTTCTTTTATGTACACTGAGAGCATATGCACCAATCACACTTGGCCAATAAAAAATTCTATTCTATTCTATTCTAAATTACTTTGACATACGGTACAAAAATAAGCAAGTTAATGAAACAACATAGAGAGGAACGCAAATACGTGCTAATCCTGACCTCAGGATGCTTATAAATTCTCAAGTCATTTTAGAAATTATGTATTCTATAAGTATGCTATGCATACAACTTCATTTTTATTAGTTGTGTTTATTGTACGAGCAAATGCCAGTGGGGAAATTTCAATTAAAAGGAATTTTGCGCTTTATGCATTGTTATGCCAATAACTGCTTTACTGATCACATCTAATTACTGGCTATATACAAGTAAGCATAAAGTTATCTATAAACATGCAGTTAAGACACATCAAAAGAGGTGACTGGTTATTTTTGAAAATGTTTGGCTCTTTCATCTATTATATGTTTATTGAAGTACACTGGGCACTGTAGCTCTAGTATAGAATGGTTGTTGCAAGTACAGTGTGCCTCTAATTCAGAGTATAGTGGAATGTAATTCCACCTAATGTGTAAAGACCAGAATTATTCAATATAATTTAGCAAAATCACTTCAAACTTTAATTTTGTGCTTTTCTATATGCCTTAATAAAACCCAATGGTGGTTCTATTACATGCCTTACGAGTAAGACACCAACAATGAAGTAGTGAGGCATATTCTTTCTATACTTTTCAATCCTTCAATAAATCAGAATCTGCCAACACAAAATACAGTGATTAGCCATGATTTACTACATGAGCCACAATTACATTAACATGGTACACCAGAAATCCATAATTTTCAGGCAATGGCTGGGTTCATACAACTTGCTGATTGACAAACCTTGGAGAACAATTAACCAGTGGAACAACTTGCCTCCAGAAGTTGTGAGTGCTCCATCACTGGAAGTTTTTAAGAATAGATTGGATGGATATTTGTCTGAAACGATAACATCTCCTGCTTAAGCAGGGGGTTGGACTAAAAGACTCCAAGGCCCTTCCAAGTCTTACTCTGAAAATCACAATTTGGCATACTGTATTATGTTAACTCAGCTAATGGAGTAAGGATAAACACGTGCCAATCTGTCTGCAAGAAACAGTCAGCTGAATAATTCCACCAAAAGGAGAGGGAAATTTTGCAATTTTCCATCACAGCATTTTCTCCTGAATTTCAGGTCCATGCTTAAAGGACCTGAATTGCTGAAGTCTATAGGTGACAATGACTTACCAAACTCCAGAATCTTACTCCGCAGAGCAATCCTATGAACCTTTTTTTTCCAGATCAAAGCTGAATTCCAGAGATTTACTACCAACAGACGCTGCCCTTTAATTTTAACGATGCAATTGCTGAGACTTTTAAGTACACCACCTTCTAAGTAAGCCTCCATTAAAAATAGAAAAGACTTACAGGATTTCCAGTAAGGTCGCCATCGCATTCTTTAGGGGAATTACGCCCCAATGCAGTGGCCAAGAGTCTCCTGGGAGAAAATGCCCGAAGAATCGCGCTCTTGTGTAGCAGCAATCCTGTGCAATACTCACCAGGAAGTAAAAAAAAAAAAAAGACGGGTTGGAAATCGCTTCCCTGGAAACCCGCTTCGGTTGGGACCCCTCCAGCGCTGGCACACACGCCGACATTAATACCAGCGGCACGTACCAGTAAGATCGTGCCCCGAGTGCCATCATGCACAGCCCCAAGAAACAGCCGAAAACAGCGCGCAGGTGGCGGGCAGATCAAACACCTCACCTGCGTGCCTCACCACCAACATCCTCCTCAGCTGGTCCAGAGGGGCGGCGTCGGCGTCGCCGGTTTGGCCGAGGGATCGAGCGCAGGCAACAAGGCAGCGTCTGGTTGCCGGGCGAAACGCTCCCAGCTGCGGCGGCAGGTTGCGTGGATCAGGAAATTAGGGCAGCCGGTTGGGATTGGAGGCGCTCGCGAGCCAACCAGAGGCCGCCCAGGCGTCCGTGAGTCACCGGCGGCAGCGGCGCGCGGAGCGGGGAGGCTGCTATAAGAGCGGCGCCGAGCTGCCCTCCCCTTTGTGTACGTTCTTCGGCTCTTCCTTCACCGGCACGACCGGTGTGTGCGTGCGCGGGTGCACGCGCGCCGCCTTGCCCGGCACCTCCTGGATTTCTGCTTCTACACCCCCCCACCCATCCACCGCCGCCGCCCGCAACCTTCCCCCCCCCCCGCCGCGCGCGCTTTTGCCTCGGACTGGAATTGCCTCCTCGCATCGCCGCTGCATTGTCTGCTTCTGGCCGCCCTACCTGGAGCCTTTCCCCCGCTCCACCCACCCACCCACTACCTACCTACCTACCTACCTACCTACCTTCCCTCCCGCGGACGCTCTTTACCTTTCTCAGAAGGGGGAGGGCAGCGAGGAAAGAGCCCCCCCCTCCGCCTGCGCGTCCGCCTTCTGCCCCGAACTTGTACAGTGAGGAGGCGCCGCACGATGGACACGTTCTGGCGGCGGGGACTGAGGCCGGGGCTGCTGCTGCTGCTGCTGGCGGCTTGGCTGCGTGGAGCGCGTGGTGAGTAAGGGGGCTCCGTTAGCTCGGAAGCTGCCGCGGCTCCCGGCTCTCTTCCCCGGGGACGCCTGGCAACCGGGTAGGCGGCTGGGCGAGGGCGGCGGGACGCGAGCGAGCCGGCGTGGTGCTTTTGCCTCTGGGGAGCGGCGGACTCCCTCGTTTCTCCAGAAATGCTTCCCGAAGAGCAGGAATTCTAACACGCGCACACACCCACCCACACGAACGGCTACGTGCTCTTGCGCCCGTAGTTAACATCCCTTTTTTTTCCCCCTCTTGCCCGTCCGCCTTGCCGAGACGCCGGGTAGAAAGGGGGAGGGGGGGGTTGCCGCTTTCACTTGGTCTCGGGTGGCAGTCGTGGGAAGCCTCGCTGCTGCCTGGTGAGAGGAGCAACCTGGCCTCCTGCGGAGGGTGTCCCGGCCTTTCTTTGTTCTGACAGCTGTTGTGGGCTCTGCCGTAGCCTTGACCCTAAAGTTGAGCCCTTTTGCTCAAAAGGGAAAGCTCCTCAAGTGCTCCCCTGTACCCCCCCCTTCCTGTGGTTTGGTACATCTGAAGGGAACCTCCTCAGTGTTGGTCACAGAACTTTCCATCTGCCTCTAGGGGGTGAGGGCAGGCCCTTGAAGAGTTCTGTGTCGCACCATATTGTTGGTGGGGATCTCAAGACCACACTGTAGTGTAAAATGTTTATGTGGTCCCTCTGTGTCGCTCTATTCAGGAACTAACTGTGGTTTAATGGCATTTATAACTGTAACTGTGACTTAATGGCTGGGGTGGACAGCAGTGGGCTCCCAAGTGAGAGTGAGGTCAGTGAAGGAGTTATACAGAAGAGGAAAGCTGTAGTAGCAGATGCTGAGAATGCTGTCCCTAAAAAGAGTTCAGGGAACTACTTCAATTGAAAAATGCAGATAGTAGATACTAATGATAGATCCGGGGAACATAGTTTGGGCAATGTTACATGGCCTGCAGGGACCAGAGACACACAGCGCATTGTTCTCGGCAGTATTTTAGTTGGCATATGGAGCTGGTTTTGAAGGCCAGTGATGTTTTTAATTAATGCTTGAATATGTGTTTGAGTGGTTTAATCATGAAATAGCTACTCCCTTAAATAATAATCCTGGTCTGCTTTTCTCTGCTCGCCTAACTTTCTTGAAATGTGCAGCTGGAGAAGATAAAAACTGGAAGAAACTCCCCCACACAATTAAGAACTTACCAATCCTTCATGGTTGTTCTAGTTCCTAGTACTTTAAGTCTAGGCAAGGCAATTATCTCAAATAGGATTGCACTGCAAGTGCTGTAGGATGGTGACTTGCAATTGTTGGTGGCAAATGTTAATTTTATGGCTGGGGGAGGCTATTTAAAGCTAAACTAAAATTCCAGGGTGTCTTAAATAGGAACACATAGGTGAGATTGTTTTGTTTATTAGAACAAATTCTTTGGACTCAGCTACATTATGACTAGGATTATTGCAGATGGATTTGCAGTACTTGGCCACATCACAGTTTGCTTCCTTTCTATAAATCTAACTTGAGTAACCTTTTAACTTTAGCACTTGAGAAACAAAATGCCAATCCACCAAAACAGTAATCCTTCTTCCCTCCCAATTATTCCATTGTAAACATGCTGTGTGTGTAAAACTTACAATACTTGTAAAACTTACAATACTTGACTGTGGTGTAAACATTTCTAGACTACAGCCTTTCATCAGATACAGAAAAGAATGGAATCTTACATTGTATTTGTTTCCTTGTGTGTTTTTTTTAATCCCTGCTTCACTGGAAATCATTAAGGCCTGAAAAATTCCAAATATACATTGATAAGTTTTCTTTGTGGTGGTTTTTAAATATCTACAGTTCCTGCTGAAGCAAGCTTTCCTCATCATGCCACTTAGGAATTTACTTCTTTTTCAAGCATTAGTAATTTGGCCAAGAAACTAAATTTCAAGGCCAAGTAGTGCCAATATCAAGTTGCACGTGTATCTTCCAAAGGCATTAGAGTAGGCGTGTGCTGCATTGCTATCAGTGGGAAGGACAGGCAGGGCATCCAATTTTTAATGTAGTTCTAGCCCTAAAGTGGAAAATCCACAGGATTCCAGTAAGCATAGATAATGATCAGAAGATCATAGGAATTGCAGTTCTTCATTTTTGTTTTTAGTGTATTTGTTAGTGTAAAAGAAAATATTGGATGTGAAAGAATCCTGGTTAGGGGTGTTCAAAACTCTGCTCAAAATGAGTATGCCAATGTTTCCACAATTGTGATAGTATTTCAACCATACAAGTAATTCTCAACTTACAACCATCTATTTAGTACCAAAGTTACAACAGCACTGAAAATAGTGACTTATGACCAGTTTTCATGTTTGTGACCATTGCAACATCTCCATAGTCACATGATAAAAATTTGGGTGCTTATGGCAGTTATACAGTCCCAGAGTCATGTGATCACCATTTTTAACCATCCCATCTGACTTCCAGCAAAGTCAATGTGGGAAGCTTCATTTAACAACTGCATGATTTGCTCTACTTAATAATTTTGGCTAAAAAACGGTGTAAAATGGGGCAAGCTCACTTAATCACCTTATTTAGCAATGGAAATGTTGGGTTCCATTGAGGTTAGTTGAGGACTACATGCAGTGGTGGGATTCAAGTAATTTAACAACCGGTTCTCTGCTCTAATGATTTCTTCCAACAACCAGTTTGCCAAACTGCACAGACAGTTAACAACCGGTTCTCCCGAAGTGGTGCGAACTGGCTGAATCCCACCACTGACTACATGTACTGAAAAGTTTCAAGACCTCAAATAGGGTGTTGAAATACTTACGGTGGAGTCAAGATAGTTTTGGCACTCTTTTGATAAGTTCAACACAGCCATCTTGACCAGACCTACCACCAATCACAGTAAACTAATGAAATGAAATATAGCAAGTAGGTAAAAACATATTTAAACAGCTGCCCTGCTTGTGATTAAATTTGGAATACAAGAGTTGATTGCCCTTTGCAGCATTGAATACCATGAGCTAACGTGTCAGTTTGGGCTTTAGATTTGGCATGAACCTTCGCATTGGGTATCAGCCATCTTTAATTTTTGTGATGTCCAAAACCATATGAGCTGCAGAAGCCTTTCATATATGTTGTATGTTTGTCATGTTATTTCCTTACAAAGTAAATGATGCTATAAAAAGTGCTGAAAGAGTAGCTAGTAAGCGCAAAAAAAAAAAACCAACCTAAAGGAAAAGAAGAAATAAAATTTTACTAAACTACCCCATTGTGTTTATCTTGCCATGTATGACTGTCCTTGCTTCCACTATACCCATATACTAATTCATTGCTTTGTTCTTTAATCTTATCTTTTTTTTGTTGTTTTTGAGATTCTTCAACTTTCTCCATTACTTTCTTGGTTTTTCCTTTCCTTGCAAGCCATTTTTCTTCATGTATGTATTTATTATACAATTTAATCATAAAAAGGTACTTGTAAAGTATGGTTTATTGTGAGGAATGAATTAAACTTATATATCTATATACTCTAAAAGTATATATCGACAATACTTTATATAACAAGGTGGACATATGCTTGTTTTCATGTATAACTACATATTTTCAGTTCTTTCAAGTTTAATTCATTCCTCACAATAAACCATATTTTACAAGTACCTTTTTATTAGACTTTTTCAGGATTTAGAACAATGTTTTTCAAACTTGGCAAGTTTCAGTTATGTGGCCTTCAACTCCCAGAATTCTCCAGGGAGAATTGTTCAGCATGCTAGTTGGGGAATTCTGGGGGTTTGAAAAACACTGCTTTAGAATTACCCCCTCATTCTCTAAAGATATACAAATTCATCCATTTCCTTGCATTTCTACTGGTAATTGTTCACTTCCTTTTTCTTGTCAAATGCAAACTGTTTGACAGGAGATTTTCAGAGAGAGAATGAAATGATCTTTTCATCTCACATTGCAAAATATTCATAGCACTGTATTCTGAAACAAGTGAAGTTAAAGTGAGGATTGTGCACTTAGCGAAACTTTCTGTCTGCTTGTTGGGATTATTCCAATTAATTACACATTCACAGCTTTACACATCAGGGGAAGGAAGATCAAGACTAGGTCCTTATATGTGCTACTCAGCATATATAAACACTTATTGACTTTCTTCTAGCAGTTTTTTGTAATTTAAATTTGGTTTTGACAAGCACATTCCACAAGAGTGGCATTTAAGGAAAGCTATTTAAATTGTGGAGATTAATGCGTTCATTGGTTTTCTATTCAGGGAGAAGCAGAGATCTAGCTCACAGCTTTAATAATAATTTTGAAACAAGCTTATGTATTATGACAAAAGATGTCCATGCTTGTATGAACGCCTTGAATTTTAATCGCATCTACCTAATGCTTTACTCAAGAGAGAGGTTGTTTTAAAAGTCTAAACTTCTAATGTTTTAAAACTTTAAAAACTCCTTAATCCTGGGTCTCATGAGGTAGGATTTGTCCAGTATACCTTTTCCCAGATCTCCATCCCTCAGTTCTGGGAAATAATCACAAGTAGTCCTTAACTTGCATCTTGTAACAGTTCAAAGTTACAACGGCGCTGAAAATTATTTTGATTAGTCCTCACACTTATGACCAAAGCAATATCCCCATGGCCATGTGATCAAAATATGGACACTTGATAATGGCCATGTAATTCCAATGGTTACAGCATCCTGGGATCAAATGATTGCCATTTGCAAGATTGGCTTTTGGACAAGGAATGTCAATGGGAACAGCTGGATTTGCTTAAGGACTGTGTGATTCATTTAAGGACCAGAGTGATTCACTTATCGAGCATTGCAAAAAAAGGTCACAAAATTGGACACAACTGCATCATTCTATAATGGAAGTTCTGGTCCCCAATTATGGTCACAAATTGAGGACTATCTGTACCATGTATGTTGACCTTTTCCTAAGTACTTAGTGTGCAAGAAAAGTAGAAGAATCTTAAACTGGACCTTGCCAAAAATCAGCTTAAAGACAACTTGCTGTTTTAGTGAGTACTAAAAATAAATACAGTCTTGTTAACCTTCAGGTGACAAAAGTAAATATCTACATGATGCAACAAATTAGGAAAGGCTTGCATCATGCTGTATACTTCATTGGCCTTTAAAATATTAAATTTCAAGGAATTCCAGACAGACAACCTTGACTGAAAACCATGTCTTATTGTATTTCATTCAGATCATCTTAATAGGGGATGAAGTACTGTATAATGGTTCTTAGTTATGCCCTGGGTGTAGAAAGCCCAAGCACAAATCCATCCTAAGTTTCACTATTAAAAAACAATATTTTTTATTATTTTGGTTAGCCAGTGACCAGAGATTTAGACTGGATTTGGCATTTTTATCCACCTATTGAATTCTTCCCAAGGACTTGAAACAGGCAGATGTTGATGTTTGAGGGTGTTACAGATATTGTTGCAGGATATAAGTCGCTCCAAATAAATCTACCTTTTGCAATTGATGGTGATTTTGCCAATATCAGTAGTGTTCAAGTCACAGTCCAGATATTTTGAGATTGCACCCAACGCACCTGTTACCATTATCTTTGCTTTCTTTTGCCATAGTAGTTCTATTTCTATTTGCAGCTTTTTGTATTTTGTGATTTTTTTTTCTGGTTATTTCTCTTCTCTTCTGCGGTCTGTGAGAACTGCCATGTCCACTATCCAGACTATTTTGTCTCTTTTTATTGACAGTTGTTAAGTTTGGGGAGTTATGTGGCAGGTGCTTTTATCTGCTTGAATTTTAATATTGTTTGCCACACAGTCAGCCAGATGTTTAGACTGGGTTTGACATTTTTATCCACCTTTCAAGGCCTTCCCAAGGTGGTATTATTTCACTTTTTATGGATTACACACTAGATAGGTCTCTTTCTGCCAGTGCTTTATAGGTAAGATATGAGCAAGCAGTAGCTGTTTTACCCCAAGGAAATGAAACTCGTAATTTTGCTATATTGAAAAGGACTGTTCCCTCCGTGGTGGAGACATGCTTCAATTTTATCTGTGAGATGTCTCAATTTAATCTCTGGTATCTTCATAAGGAATGGGAAGTTTTATCATAAAAGAGTCTGTAAAACTGATGCCAGTTTGAGATCACTAATCAACAATCTAAAATTGCTAAGGCAATTTTCCCTTATTCTTGTGTATGACAAAACAACAGACTTGTGTTGTGGCAGATATCAAGTATCCCTGTGATATGGAATTGTGTCCTTGATAAATGTATTGCTCTTATGAACAGAATAACAGAGTTGGAAGGGACCTTGGAAGTCTTCTTGTTTAACCTCCTGCTCAGGCAGGAAACCCTATACCCATGATGGTAAACCTATGGCACGCGTGCCAGAGGTGGCTCGCAGAGCGCTTTCCGTGCGCACACACACCATCGCCAGCTGCTCTTCTGGTTGCACAGAGCCCTCTCTGGCCACATGTGCCGTTGCAAGAGAGGTCTTCGCGCACTGGAAAACCAAAGACCAGCTGGCCGGCACGCACCTGTTCTGGTTTGGCCACTCGGTGCCTAAAAGGTTCGCCATCAGTGCCCTCTATCATTTCAGACAATAGTTGCTACTCAATAGTTGCTACTATTGAGCCAAGTATCACCTTTGTATTTGTTTTTTCTTGCCTAAAAGTAGAACCTTACTTTTTTACCATTGAATTTCATTTTGTTAGATAGGGCCCAGTGTTCAAGTCTGTCAAGACACTTCTGTATATTAAGCCTATCTTCCGGAGTTTTGGCTATTCCTGTTAGCATGGCATCATCTGCAAATTTGATGAGTTCCCCTCTATCCCCCATCTAAATTATTGATGAAGATATTGGCATACTGTGCCGACGCATCAGGCATTTGGTGGGCTTCTCATGAAGGCTGCTAACGAACGACAGACTCATGGGCTTCTCGGGGTGAGAGCCTGGAGAAAGTCTGGGATGAGAAGCGCCAGAGCAAATTCCAGAGCCCCCTTTTATTGTGTATAGGTAAAAATGGGTGGTTACAGAAGGTAAGCAGGGGAGGTTACATATTAGCATATATTCAACATGTGAACACGTGACTACAAGCACATCCACAAGCCTATGATTTTGGGAGAAAGCTCGTAATTCTTGGGAGGAGTTTTACCATGAGGTGGCTCTTTGTTTCTCTGCTTATTGCCTACATGGTACAGTTGCATATTGTAGCAATATGGTTATAAGCACAGCTGAGCAAGATGAATATTTTATGTGTGCAAAGCAGTTTTCTTATCATGTCCGGTGTTTCCCGGACAGGCTTTGTAGTTAGCATTTCTGAGCGGTTTGCAACAGCAAGTGTGGATACATTTCTACGGAATGGTCAAATGTAGTGAGACATGGAAACATCACAGTTAGGGTTATGTGGTTGGAACAGGGTATGCAGTAATACACATACAATGGAGACTTTGTCTGCTTGCTACTTTTGCTTGTACATGATCCAATTCTTAGAAGAATCTACATCTACAAGTTTATGTTATTTATCTAAGAGATTATGTGGCTAATGCAAAGCAGAATTATCTGACCATTGCCATAATGATTCCCAACAATACTGGGCCTAAGACAGAGCCTTGGAGTATCCCGCTGTATACTTCCCTTGTTGTAGATGCAGTTCCATTAAGGATTACATGTTGACTGCAGTTTGTTAGTCAGTTATGAATCCATCTGGTGGTGATCCTGTCTAATCCACATTAGCCTATTTTATCAAGTAGTAGATTGTGGTCTATTTTATCAGATGCCTTTCTGAAGGCCAAGTAAATTATATCCACAACATTTCTCTGGTTTGCCAATTTTGCCACTTTGTCAAAGAATGCAGTAGATTTGTCTTGCATGATCTATTTTTGGCAAACCCATGTTGGTTTCCGGTTATGACTTTCTTTGCTTCTAAGTGTTCACAGATTTGTTGCTTGATTATCTTTTTCCAAAATCTTCCCAGGTATTGATGTCAGGCTGATAGGTCTATAGTTTCCTGGATCCATTTTTCCCCCCATTTTTGAAGATGGGAATTACATCAGCCCTTTTCCAGTTCTTTTATTTTTCTATCATAGTCTTATAAATAATAGTAGTTGGTTCTTTTTCCTTTAGCTGTAATGTAGATGTGTATGTATGTGTATATAGCATAGACCATGTTTTTGTAGAAAGCAGTAAAATACAAAGGACAATCTTCACTTTAACCAATACCTTACATGCACATCTCATTTTGTTAGTTTTATGATGATACTATGAAGTTGGATTTTATTTAGATTCCCCAAGAGCTTGTATCCAAGGGGTTTTCTTTGGGGTGGGGGGTGGGGCGGGAGGGAAAGGGAAAGGGAGGAGTTAATAGTTCTTACACTAAAAACCAGTCTGTCAAATACTGTAAGTGCTATCGACCCAAAAACAGAATGCCAGAAAAAGCAAGTTGTTGATACCTCTCGTAAGTGCTATGCATCTTCCATATCTAGACATATATGAAGGATGCATTTGATTCCTTTGAATTTTGATGAGTTTCTAGGTCTAAGTCAGGTATCTCTGTAATTAAAATCTGAAAAAATCTGAAAAAGGGAAAGCACCCCTTTCAAGATCAAAGAACGGAACAGTTCTTAAATGTACCAAGACAATATATTTGAAGTCCAGTTTATATTTGTACAACAGTGCAGCTATATTTTTTTCCTCTGGTGCAGTTTGCTTTCAGCATCAAAAGATAAGTTCTTCAATACTTTTCTGTTTAATCTTTCAAAATGACCTCTTAGTTTTTAGTATTTACTGCTAGAGTACACTTGAAGTACAATTTTGCAAAACATTTTCTCCATTTTTGTACCACTCACTGACAAATTATGTTACTGGATTCCTTACTTGGCTCAACTTAATTTCCCATTGCTGAGAAAAGAAAAAAATAAGTTTTTTTGAAACCTTCAGTAATTTGTTATCTTTATCCCAGGATGAATGGGGTACTTTACAGAATATAAATCTTCTTAAAACCCAGGAGTAGGCAGAAGATATATTTAGATTTGCTATTTATCCTTTGGATGATGTTCTGTTTATGTTCTGAAATAGCTTTTTCTCAATTGATGTGGAAATGAATGATTTAACTTGAATATCTGAATAAGATTGATTTTCTAAATAAGATTGATTTTCCAAATTGAAAAAAGATTATTTGAATCAGATTTTGCTTGATTTACAGAAGTCTAATGGTTCATTCATAATTAACTCTAATTTTATTCCCTTACTCGAATGTCATTCCCAGTATTTTCAAATATTCTCTGCATTTTTTACAAATACATAATTGTAATGTCAAAATACAACTATGTTTTATAAAGTTTCTCCAAGGTAATTAAAACCTTTCCCCTTAAATGACATGTCACTTTCTCAGCTCTGGGAGTTTTATCAAGTTTTGAGACTAGTTGCTAAGCATTCCTTGTACTGTACATACAAGTTTAGAATTTAGAAAGGAAATTGTATTCGATTTGAAAAAAGCTTAGTCTTCGGAGTTCTCCAAATATTCCCTAGATTTCTTTCCCAGTGTTGCATGTAAGATTCCTTAATAGATTAATACCTCACCTAACTCATTTTTAAGTGTTTAGGTATCTTCTCTTGGAAATGGGGTATCTCGAATTGCTGTATAGATAAATATATATAGAAGTATGTATTATATATGCCTCCATCCATATGTGATGCTATTTTATAAAAATGCTTTAAAAAGTAAGTAAAATTTCCTTATATTATCTCACATTTATTATTTGCCCAGCATATTGATTCTACTAACTTTTAGAAATAGCTGTGTCAATCTTAGCCTAAATCAAGTCTAATAAATAATAGTAATAAATATTATATCAGAGATGCTCCTTTTTCAAAACTGCAGTATTAACTGAGATGCATGAAGAATTGCATTTTAGGAGCAATCACTTCATAATGACTTGAAAAACTTTAGTTCCTAGATGACGGGAATTGTCATTCTTAAACTTTGACGTGTTCTGCTGCTTCAAAGTCTATTGGATCTAATTGTGATCTATTTCTTAATTCAAGGTACAAGGGTAACATGTGATGAATCACAATTTCAATGTCACAATGGCCGCTGCATAACTCTGCTGTGGCAATGTGATGGGGATGAAGATTGCACTGATGGCAGTGATGAACTAGCATGCGGTAAGCTTAACATGGCCACACTGATCCAGTCTGTTAGTAGTAGGGTTTGGTTTTATATATGTCTTTTAGTCATCTTAACTCTGATGACTTCCTGGACAAATCCCTGCAGTTTTCTTGGCAAGGTGGTTTGCCATTTCCTTCTACCTAGGATTGAGACAGAGAGTGACTGACCCAAGGTCACTCAGCTGGCTTTGTGCCTGAGATGGGACTTTGACTCACACTAATCACTACACTAAACTGGCTCAGTCCTACTAGGACAATATTCTTTTAAATAATTCAGCATGGCTCTGACAACCAGCCAGAAAGAACAACAATTATAACAACAACAATAGTGGTTCAAACTTTAAGAAGGGTTATCAAAGCATCTAACCATGTAGAGCAACTGTGAGAATAGTAGCCATAATCTGAATAGTTTAGGATAGAACTGCTAGTTATATCAAGAGTTTCATACTGACCTTGGCATTGAAGCCCACAAGCAGAACTGGGCTTCTTGTACTGCCATTTCTTTGACCTGAATTAGAAAAGAAAGAGCAGACATTTTAAAAAATCTACTCACTATTTATTTATTGATTGATTGATTGATTGATTGATTGATTGATTGAATTTATATTGCCGCCTATTCGCCCATGGCAACTCAAGGTGGCTTATAGAATATAAAACAACATTTAAAACAATAAAACTAATAAAAAGAATCAAAAAAATTAATAAAGAATAATATAATAAAATCACTCCCCACCCATCCCCAGGGACAGCAGATCAAATGAGCCGTTTAATGGACTCCATCCCGCTCTAGGTTCCCCAGGCTCACTGGCAGAACCAGGTTTTTAGCACCTCCCGGAAGAGTATTAGATTGGGGGCCGTTCTAATCTCTGGGGGAATGATGTTCCAGAGAGAGGGAGCCACCACAGAGAAGGCCCTTCTTTTGGTTCCCACCAGGTGTATATCCCTCAGGGATAGGACCCGCAGCATTCCTTCCCTTCCCGCTCTGATTGGTCGGGTAGATGTGACCGGCAAAAGATGGTCCCTCAGATATAATTGCTACAAAAACTTCTTTGCTTTTTAGTGTCTTTACTTCTCAGACCCAGTTAAAAAGGGTTCTGTGTAGTAAGTTGAGGCTAACTTAGTTCTGCCCTTACCATTCTCCGGTGGGATGCGGCTGGAAATGCAGGATATTGAAAGTATGATTTCCTTCTCATTGTAGATAGAGATAGAAGAATTGAATATACATCTCGTTTTTTAAAAGGATCATAGATGTTCCTATTCTGCACAGTTGCTTTTCCATGATGCTGTTAGACTCTTGTTATAATATTATCTAGTATCTAGCATACACAACTGTGGCCGTGTTGTCTAAGCTTTGTAGGAGGATAATTATATTAGTCCATAGGAGCTAAAAACTAGAATTTGACAATGCCTTTTCAAACTAACAAGTAATATTTAAAGGTATAACCTCATGAGCTGTGGTTAAAAGAGTTTAAAAACAATATTAAGTGAGAATTTACTGTACTCATAGGCATCAAAGGTTTCAGGATATTGCTAAAGGTTTCAAAAAACAATGGGTTTTATTTATTTATTTATTTATTTATTTATTAGATTTCTAGACCGCCCTTCTCCCGAAGGACTCAGGGCGGTGTACAGCCTTATTAAAACACATAGGTACACAATAAATTTAAAATACATTTAAAATGAAATATTTAACCGGCCAATTTAAAACTAAAAACGGTCAAACGACCGATATAAAACCCTAAACTATAAAATTATAAATAGATTAATACAGTTTAAAATTCAATTAAAACTAAGTTAAACTAAAATATCAAATTAAAATAATATTTAGGCTAGTCCCGCCCGATTGAATAGCAGAGTCTTCAGTTCCCGCTTGAAGGTACGGAGGTCGGGAAGTTGGCGTAAACCAGGAAGTAACTCATTCCATAGGGTCAGTGCTGCCACAGAGAAGGCTCTCCCCCTGGGGGTCACCAGCCGGCACTGTTTGGCTGATGGCACCCGGAGCAGGCCCGCTCTGTGGGAGTGCACAGGTCGTTGGGAGGCTATCGGTGGCAGAAGGCGGTCTCGTAAATAGCCTGGTCCTAAGCCATGGAGCGCTTTAAAGGTGAGCACTAACACCTTGAATTGCACCCGGAAGGCTACCGGCAGCCAGTGCAGGCCGCGCAGGATAGGTGTTATATGGGAGCAACGTGATGCTCCCACAATTAACCACGCAGCCGCATTCTGGACTAGCTGGAGCCTCCCGGTGCTCTTCAAGGGGAGCCCTATGTAGAGAGCATTGCAATAGTCCAGGTGAGAGGTAACGAGGGCGTGAGTGACCGTGCGTAAGGAGTCCCGGTCAAGAAAGGGGCGCAACTGGCGCATCAAGCGAACCTGATAAAATGCTCCCCTGGCGACGGCCGTCAAATGTTCTTCTAAAGACAGCCGATCGTCCAGGAGAATGCCCAAGTTGCGCACCCTTCCCCTGGGGGCCAGAACTTCACCGCCCACAGTCAGCGAAGGCGTAAGCTGACTGTACCGGGACGCCGGAACCCACAGCCAACCCATTTTTGAATAAATTGTTAACTGAATAGGCACTTACATATCTGTCTCGTATTTATTTTTATCCTGCCTTTATTATTTTTTACAAATAACTTCAAGGCAGTGAGAATATATCCAATGTACCTTTCTCCTATTTTTCCCCACAACAACAGTCCTGTGAGGTGAGTTGGGCTGAAACAGAGTGGCTGACCCAAAGTCACCTAGTTGGCTTTTATGCCTGCGGCAGGACTAGAACTCACAATCCCCCAATGTCTAGCCTGGTGCCTTAAAAACTAGACCAAACTAGCTCTCATATATAATCTGTATCTTTATAACCAATCTGTGCTCCGTATCTCATCTCAGTTTAAATCCTACATCGGTTTAGCCATTCTGTAAATCTGATGATATAAATTTTAGCTCATGAAAACTTATGCCTTTTAATAATATCTGTTAATAAAAAAAGGTGCTATCAGATTCCTGTGGAGTAACTAGGATAAAATTGGCTATGTGACTTTCTGAGAAATGAAGTTGTCCCAGCAATCAATTTTTTAAAAAATCTGACTCTTACTTGTTTTCAGAGTCCTAGGTCTGCTATGCTATCAAATAGGGGTGAGGCTTTGAACAGTTCTGGAAGGGAAAATTTGAAATAACTTTTAAGCAGAGCACTTGAAACTGTGTAGCAGAGTTCTTCCTGTATTTTAGGCAAATTTAACAATCTTACTCTTATACAGTGAAGAAGACATGTTCTGCAACAGATTTTGTTTGCCAGAATGGGCAGTGTATACCAAACAGGTGGCAGTGTGATGGAGATCCTGACTGTGAAGATGGCTCCGATGAAGGTTCTGAGATTTGCTGTGAGTAGGCTGACATCTATGCTGCAGGTCGACTGCACCATCTTCCCTTTTAAAGATGGAACTAAACTGCCTATGCATCAATACATAATTCATCTGTATAAAGTAGGCAGTCAAGTAAAGATCTATTGTTAGATTTATGTCCCTCCTTTTCTTCAGAATTCACATACTCCTCTAAAATTTTCCACTCCTATAACATTCTTCAGATTGAGCTGGCCAACGGATAGCAGATAGGTAGGCTGGAAATAATTTCAGGTTCAAACCTCTATGGCATTATTCAAGCAAAACTACTACTTTCAATTGAAAGCATAGCTTCACCATTCTAATGTTCTTCAGATTACTTGGTTATGCAAATTTTGTTTGTTTATTTCACTATCAAACTTCAAGACCGCCCACCTCATTCACAGAATTGGAAGGGACCAGACTGAAAATAGTATTTGAGAACTTCGAACTTAACGGGAGAGACCATAGTAATATGATATTTTGTTTTATGATAGAGAAAAAAACAACCACTAAATATGATTATGTATAAGCCTTAATAACAAACTGAAAGATCCCAAAGAGAATCTCTATTTGGTATAATTAGTTCTGATAGCTTATTATTTTAAATTTCTATAGAGCATCACACATTTCAAATTGATCCATACAATACTGTATTAAATGAAGATATGTTCCCACCATAGAGATTATCCCAAAGTATCCTGAAATAGTATAATGCTACATGGCTTATTTGCCTCTGAATGGGCAATTCCTGAACTTCTGTAGCGGATAATATGCACAGCATTGTGTAGCTTTGCTTTCATGCTTAAAACTGTAAAGAAGTCACAAACACCACCATCTAAATAAAGGAGGGGAAACCTTTTGGAGATTGAAAGGAAACATTTAATATTTTGAAGGTAGACTGATAGGACAAAATGTGTGGGGATGGAATATACAAAGGTTGAGGTAAATCTGGGGACTCTCCTAAATATTTTAGGTATATTTTACGGGTATGTTTGGCCCCAGAATTGTGAGAAGCTGCTGCAACTTCCAAACAGTTGTGGCAGATGAGGCTCTAGGGAGTTTGAGAAAGTTTTGTGGTTCTGCATATAGGTCACCCTTGATTTGAGTAAATGCCCTGACTCCTCAGACTTAACTGTCTTCATAAAGCACCTAAGCAAACTCTTAATCACTTCTCAATAGATAGAAGAAAATGTACGATAGGTGAAATCAGCTGTGGTCCTCTATCAACTCAATGCATTCCTGTATCCTGGAAATGTGATGGAGAAAATGACTGTGGTGATGGTACAGATGAAGAAGGCTGTGGTAAGCCGTAGTTACTGGGAATGAAAGGGCGGGTTTAGCTGGCTAGGCTGTGCCATAATTTCCCCATAAAAATTAGCAAGTGTTTAGTTACACTAATAGATTCTGAACAGAGATATTATTTCCCCTTCTTTCCTGTAATTCCTAAAAGTAAACATTGCTTTGGTTCCCTTGAGTTAGTGTTAACTCTTGAACTAGTCCCTGCAGTTTACTTGGCAACATTTCAGAAGTGGTTTATCACTGCCTCCTTCCTAGGGCTGAAAGAGAATGACTGGCTCATAGTCAGCCAGCTGGTTCTGTGCTTAAGGCAGTGGGACTAGAACTCAGTCTCTCAGTTTTTAGCCTCCTGCCTTAACCACTACATTAAACTAGCTAAGAGTGTAATGTAACTAGGGCTTGCCAAATCCCCATTAATGTTTTGAGGAACTGTGACATCTTAAGGCGATATGATATTAATTTTAAACATCAGTGTCTAATATAGCAAGGACTTTAGCTTAAATATTACATAAAAATTTATGAGGCTTAAATCACTTGGGAAAAAAACTAAAACACAATGCTAAATCCATTAGAAATAGTTCTTCTTTCAAAATGCTATTTTATAGTAAGTTAAGCTATCCTAAAAATGGACATTTTCACTGTATAGGACAGATAGATAATGAATTAGGCATTTTCATCAGTCGTGCAGTTTCTGTGTTGCATATAGTTCTTCCAGTATCTAGTAGTTTGAACCCTGATTGCTGAAATGTTAGAATGCTAGATTAAATGGCAGCTTGGGCACAGACTTAGAAATTAATCTCACCAGGATAGTAATATTCTGTTTCCGTTTCTTACTGGCTTCCCAAGAAGCAGCGCTGTTTGCTAAATCAAATTATTTCAACTGTTCCTTAGCCAACATAACATGTAACCCTGAAGAATTCACATGTGCTAATGGGCAGTGCATCTCAAAATACTTTGCCTGCAACGGGCAGGAGGACTGCAGTGATGGGACCGATGAGGAGGGCTGTGCCACTTCTACCTGTGGAGCAGGGGACTTCCAGTGCACAAGCGAAAGCGACATCTGCATCCCAATTAACTGGGTGTGCGATGGGGAAGCCGACTGCACCGACAGGTCAGACGAATCTCCAGAACAGTGTGGTCATCAGCCTATCCAAACTGCGAAGTGTGGGGACAGTGAAATGCTTTGCGATTCGGGGGATGAATGTTTTCACAAGAAATGGCGCTGCGATGGTGATACAGACTGTAAGGATGGAAGCGATGAAATCAATTGCCGTAAGTAAGAAGCTGTCACTTGGCAGCAGAGGTTTTATTGGAAACCGAAATGATTTTTAAAAGTTTATTAGACTTGTTTCCCACTTTTCTTTCAGAAGCTTAAGCAAAGTACATAGCCTCTTTTTTAACCCGCAACAACTTTATAAGATCAGCTGGGTTGGGATAGTAATGTCTTTAAGAACTCCTTACAAACTTTCATGGAGGCAGAGCTATGATAAGGACTTTCCAGCCAGATCCACATCGTAGGCAGTGCTCACTATTTTCACACTAAAACAGAATTTAAACAAAAAAGTAAATAGTGACAGAATCATAAGGCTCTGAAGAAAAATGTTATTGCTTCTTTACATTGATCTTGAGAAGTACAAACATTTAAAACATCTCTCTTCATTGTTTTGGTAGAATGGATTTTTATAGAAAACCTAAATAACCATTGGGGCAAAAAAATTCAATGGCTCCACAAAGAGTTATGCTTTGAATGAATTTATTTATAGTTTTTAGAAGTCTTTGTAAATACCACTGACTGTATTTTAATTTTCCAGAGTTTTGTGATAATAAATCTAGTAGCCAATACCAGGAATTGAGTAAGTTTGTATGTAAAATAAATTTATATTATTGAGGAAGTACAGTTTATAAGCAGCATGAATCATTATTGGTGGTTGGTTTTTCCAGTTAAACAAATAAAAAGACTTGACTAATTTGGCGTTATCATTAAAGATGGCAAAGTATGATACTTTGCTTGTCTTTTGGTTAATACTATCTGGAATAGTACGATTTATGTTGTGAAATTATAGGAGTGGTGTTACCTATCAAACATCTCTATAATCAGTTCTGATTATCATAAGACATTTAAAATGAATTCTGGGATGACATTCATCACATTCAAATCCAAATAATCTTCCAAGAATGCTTTAACTTTCAAGTACTGTATAAAAGTGTTCTATTGTGGTGAAAAGATTCCTTTTTTTACCTTTATATATGTATTTTTTTTGAAAACCTAAAGATGTTCTGTGATGTTGAATTATATAGCAAAATTTCAGAATTTGACTGCTTATCAGTCCAACAATTATGATTATATCTCTGTTTCTGGGAGATAGCTAAAAGAATGTATTTTTTGATATATTGTACTTCTCTAAGAAAAAAAGATTAATTTTAAGAAAGGTTCCTTTCTTGGTAAATTAAGCAGAGATACTCTATTCAAATATTCATAATAGTTTGAATTGAAGAGACATATTGTAGATATTTTATGAAGGAATGATTGAACCTGGCCTATTTGGAACTCAGTTGGTATTGATAATCATCCTTTTTGCAAAAACATATTTAGTAGGTTTTCACTTATTGTTCAGTCTCTTAATTCCACAAAATTAATTCTGTTCCCATTGTGTGTAGTGAATATCTTTGTCCTCAAAATTCAAGTCCTTGGAAAAGGAGATAAAAAGCCAGAAATTGTTGTTTGTACTATTTCCAAGGCTCTGTAGAATGATGGAACACTTTTAAATGTGTACTTGAGATAATAGATACTAATTTCTTAACTGTCAGATATAAATGCCACTCTGATCCCAAGGAATCTCATATTAGCACATAGAAGACATTTAATTTTCTAACGAATAAATTGTTTCAGTTAAAACTATTGGCATTAATATCTGATCATCAAATACTTATTTGATAGAAGTGCGGTCCTTAAATGGTATCTCCTCTATTCAGCTTCTCGGACTTGCAGACCTGACCAATTCAGATGTGAGGATGGCAACTGTATTCATGGAACCAGACAGTGTAATGGTGTAAGAGATTGCGTAGATGGGACTGATGAAGTGAACTGTCATGCTGGTAAGCAACAAGAATTTTAAGAGTTTGCAGATGTCAGTATGTAACCTGAATATGTAGCAGCCATATTCCTTATGCCATGTTCTAGAGCAGTGGTCACCAACCAGTGGTCCATGGTGGTTCGCGAGAAAATTTTGGTGGTCCGCAGAAAAATTATTTGCATTTTTTATATTGCACTAAATGCTATTTATCCTTTTAAAAAATTCATATTAGTGGTCCTCGGGATTTAAAATTATGAATTTAGTGGTCCCTGAGGTCCAAAAGGTTGGTGACCCTAGACCAAGGGTCTCCAACCTTGGCAACTTTAAGACAAGCAAGCTGGCTGAGGAATTCTGGGAGTTGAAGTCCACAAGTCTTAAAAGTTGCCAAGGTTGGAGACCCCTGTTCGAGAATCTTGTTGTAATTTCCATGAGAGATTTCTTCAGTTGGTTATACTTACTCCCTGGATCATGCCCTTTGAGACTTTTATATTACTGCAGATAACTCTCACAACTTTCCTGATTTATCATAAATTAGTATTGATCCCCTGAAACAGATAATTGAGTTATGCCGCAAGGAGACACTAAGTTGGACATGGAGCTATTTATTTAATTGTGGCTTTTCTTTCCATCCTCCAGTTAATCAGTGCACTGGACCGGGAAAATTCTTGTGTGGTAGTGGTGAGTGCGTAGATTTCAACAAAGTGTGCAACCAGAAACAGGATTGCAGGGACTGGAGTGATGAGCCTCTCAACGAATGCAGTAAGTTGTAGTTAAGAAAGCCAACTATAAGTAAAAAAAATTCATCTGGTTCTAATGAAACAATTTCTTATCTCAAGAAATAATGCAGCACCTATTGTAATAGGCCACATTCCAATCTGGAAGCTCTATAGTTGCACACAGTTGTACAGTTTTCCCTCTTTGAAAAATTTGCATCTCTGAGTCATCCAAATAAATAACAACTTGAATGGCATTACTAGTTCTTCTCCTTTCCAGATGTAAATGAATGTTTGGTGAACAATGGAGGCTGCTCTCACATCTGCAGAGATCTGGTTTTAAGTTACGAATGTGATTGTCCAGCTGGCTTTGAGTTGATAGACAGAAAAACATGTGGAGGTAAAGATCCTGAAAAAGAAAACATTTCTGAAGTTACCGTTTGTTCATATTATATTGCAGCTATGAGTATCTTTTTCCACCCCCTAGACATTGATGAATGCCAAAATCCAGGTATCTGCAGTCAGATTTGTGTCAATACCAAATTCGGCTATAAATGTGAATGTAGTCGAGGCTACCAAATGGATCCACAAACAGCAGTATGCAAAGCAATTGGTAAGTAGTTGGAAACGAATACCCAACTCAAATTCCGTCATAGGGTCTTAGAAAGGCATGGTTAAACACTTCTTAGACTGATAACTGTTGATCAAATAGGTTTGTTTGCCCAATCCAGATTTGTTGAAATGATATCTCCAGAATTGCCAGCTAACTTGTTAAACTTCCACTGCTGACTCTCTTTGGAGTGTTATCAGCTGGCATTTGGACTCCTGAATACGCGGTTCCAGTTAAGGTGACTGAATACATGGATGGTTAAGCCGACCCCTGCATAAGGCTTGCAACTTTCTTTCAAGAGCTTTTGGGAAGAGCTGTTTCTTCAGCAACTGGCTGTAGGTTTTTATTGCCTAGCTTTACACAAATGTACTCTTGTAGGAGGAGAACCAAGTCTGCTTTTTACAAATCGTTGGAACATCAGGCAGTTTGCTCTCGAAAGGCAGGACTACACCCAACTTATAGGAGACCTAAGAAATGTGGTCGCTCTGGATGCCGACATGGCTGAGCATAAAATCTTTTGGGCTGACGTTGGACCAAATGCAATCCTCAGGTAAACTAACTGTGCAAGCTCTTTCTGTGTGATGGTAAAAACTTAATATATCTGCCATATCTTAAAAAACAATCTGTGGGTTTTTATCTGTATGATAAAAATGCTTCTGATTCAAGTTTAACATACAACCTTCTTGCTTCCTTTGGGGTAACCCTTGGACTTCCCCAAACTCATCCTTCTGAAATTTAATAACATGTTTTCAATCTTTGCAGCACAATTGTTCTTTTTAAAAGGGGATAATGCACATAAAAGTAAGCATATCAATGTAAGTAAGCATTCCAATAGTTTAAAGCATCTATTTTGAGTAGAGGGAGTAAGTCAAAGCTCCCTTCCCAAAGAAATTGACCCTTCCACCTTCACTGCCTTGCCTTGGAATACCTTTCTTAATTCAGTCTGTAAACAGAAAATGAATTCCTGCCACTCTTTAAAAGTCTATGGGTTTTCTTAGAGAAACTGTACAACATCTGATCTGCACCTAGGTCTGGTCAGTAGTCTGAAGTGGGCTATATAACTCATTTATAGCTCTAGTTTTTATAGTCCAAGCAGAGAGGGTAACATTTTGGTATCTTCTTGGCAGTGTAGTGAAGGCAGCCGTTACTGGTGGGACGGTAAATAGTTCTGTGGAAAATGACATGCTTGGCTCTTAGCTGCTAGCAGTTTGGGTTAATCTATATCGGGCACGTTCAGCCTTTTGGCTTGCCTGGGCTGCATTGAGTGAAGAGGGATTATCTTGGGCCGCATATAAAATATGTAATATAGTTAATGGATATAAATGCACAAAATGATGTTAAAAGTGTATGATCTTGTGGGGCCATATTACTAGCTGTCCAAGGCCACATACTGCCCAAGCTCTGGAGGTTGGACATGCCTGATCTAAATAGAAACACCTGCAATGTTCTCCTTGCTTTCTCCTAAAATCTTGCTTTGTACCCAGCTTCGAAATGTCTTTTGCATTAACCAGCCATCACTAAAATAAAAATTAACAATATGCCTTGTTTCAACTGCTGTTATGTTTGATGAGCTATTTATGCTGACTTAGGAGAACTAGCTATAATAATTGTCTAGGTAAACTTTGAAAGCACCATAGAAGCTCTGGGCCAGCTATATTCCTGACAGATTTTATCCTAAAAAGCCTTGTTTCAACACAACTATCTGAATTTAGTAAGAAGCTGTTTTGGTGGCAAAAAAATTTAAAAGGTAGGAAAAAATTGAACAGTGGCTGAAGCCAAACTTCCAGGCAAGATCTTGGATTAATTTAGAACCAGACATGACCTGTTCTTTGTGCCTTTGCCATATGCTTAAATATAGTAGGTTGCATTCCCTGGTGACTACATTTAATGAAATGTTTCTCCCTAGTGCCTCAATTACTTCTAGTAACAAACCAGTGCGACATCGCCGGATTGTAGACAATGTACCAAGTCCTGGAGGAATCGCTGTTGATTGGATTTACAAGAACATCTATTGGACTGATTCGTCCCTGAAGTCTATTTTGGTGGCCAGCCTTGATGGCATTAAAAGGAAAGTCTTATTTAACACTAACTTAAGGGAGCCAGCGTGTGTGGCTGTGGATCCACTTTCTGGGTAAGCCCATATTTATAATACTTGGTATGGAAGTATCTGAGCATTAATTCTGAGAATCTTTAAGCCTCTTTAGTAGAATTGTAATTTACAAATAGACACCCTCCTGAAATTAAATCACTCCTGGATTCCTGTGAGTTTTGCATCACATAATTTGAGGAGTGACATTGGAGGGTCTTCTGGGGAAGGGCCCATGCAGCTCAGAAGAAATCCTAAAGTGATTGTAATTTCACTTCAGAATCTCTTTCACAGCTGTGCTAACACTAGCAGCAATGTTGACAAAGACATAGCAGGAGGTGGCATAGCAAGAATTGCTAGTTTGTAATATTAGATACTTTCCAGTGATGTCTACACATCTTACTTGAGTGTCTCTATTAATAGCTGCTGAGAAAGCACTGTGTTTCTTCGGAACATAAAACAATGCACCGACACAATAGAAAACCCTAAGGATAAATAATGTATTGGAGGGGGAGGTCCAATATTCTGGCAAAGTAGCCCAAATTTAAGGTCGAAACTTAAGGTTCAGTTGAAGAAGAAACATGTTTGAAAGGAGACGGTAGAAATAAAATAACTGTCTCACAAGAGTAGACTTATGACAGCTCTTACCTGGTTTCTCTTACAGCTTCATGTATTGGTCTGATTGGGGTGAACCAGCCAAAATTGAGAAAGCAGGGATGAATGGACTTGACAGGCAGCAACTTGTGACAACAGATATTGAAAGGCCCAATGGGATTGCACTAGGTATATTAATGTTATTCATACCACATTGGAATTCCTTTCTTAAGGAATTCTTGGAGTTATTGGTTAAATTAGACTAGTATATTAAGGGTTGAAGGCAAGTGACCTCCTGTAATGAAATTCCATGTTAAAATGTTCTCTTTCCTTCCCACCCAAAATATCACTAATACCTAGCTAGGTGGTATTGACCTAACTGTATCTTGGCTTCTGAATGGCCATGGCTATCATCTGGCCATGATAAGAATTCTTTCAATCACTGTCATGGCTTTTATTTACCCATTGTGTAGTCAGGAATGCTACTTCATAACTTCCCAAACCTCCAGGTTTAAAGAGAGTTGAAACAAGTAGGGAAGTTCTTGTTAAATCATGGTTCTTCTGCCCTAATTACTGACATGTATTTTTGTTTAGATCGTGTAAAAAATCGTGTTTACTGGGTTGACTCCAAACTGCATAAGCTTTCCAGCGTGGATATGAATGGGCAAGACCGCAGGATTATATTTGCATCCCACGAATTTCTTGCTCATCCTCTTAGTTTGACAATATTTGAGGTAAGAATCAAGGTTTGCAGACATGTACTTTGAGAGGTTGCAAGATCATATGGAAGGGGCAGTTTACTATTTAGCTGCCTCTAGCTCTTTTGAGGGATGGAGAAATTGCATTGCTAAAATTGAATAGACACATTGTGAAATCCTGGCATCATGATCTTACTTTTTTTTCACATAAGAATTTCAAGGAGAAGAAGTTGGAGAAACTAGACTTAGTATAGCTATTTTTCTTTTTTTAAAAAAACACGCACCCAAAAAAATAGCCTTCGGTCTTGTTTCTTTTTATGATATTACTGCTTTATTTCCTGCAACCTTTAGAGTTGGACTGGGTGGGGCAAGAAACAAAGTATGGAAGACAAAATATGCCCCAGGTCACAAAAAGGTAGCAAATGTATAAGCTGGTGGAGGAAGAAAGATGAGTTCATTTGGAAGAGGTTTCTTTTTTTTTTAACCTATAACTTGTAGTAATGAAATGCATGCTCTTTAGTGTACATTCCATTACTAAAATATGAGGAAGTTAAAAAATAATCCTTCAGTTTGAAATACTCACTCTTTTCTTCCTAGGACACAGTTTACTGGACAGATTGGGAAAACGAAGCCGTGTACAGTGCCAACAAATTTACAGGATCTGAGCTGCAAACAGTAGTAAACAATCTCTATGATGCTCGAGACATCATTGTGTATCATGAACTTGTTCAGCAGTCAGGTAATAGCAGGGGCGCAGGAGTAAAATTCCAAGCAAAAACTGAGTTCTCGAGTTACAGATGGGAGGAAAACACAATACAGGTAGTCCTCCAGCTACGACCATAGCTAAGCACGGAATTATGGTTGTAAATCATGTCTGTCATTAGGTGGATCACCAGTGAGTGCTTCTGATTTTATGACTTTTTTATGGTGATCGTAAAATGCCACAGTTTTTAAGTGAATCCATTGTACTCAATGTATGTTTTTTGCTGGAAACCAGAAATGAACACTGGTTTCCGACAAAAATATATATATAAATCAAGGTCTCGTGATTTTAGGATGCTGCAAACAACCATAAATGTGATCACATGACATGGGTGGCCATTAGAAGTTCACATCCAGATCATAAGTAGTCCTGGAAATTCGTTGTAGCTTTAGTTGCTAAGCAACCAGTCATAAGTCAACGATGGCCTGTATTATTTAGGCCTCCCTGAGGAGAAACTTTTGGATGATTTCAATCTGTCAATTCCTTTTGACTTGGTATCATCATTTCAAAGTGCCTTGCAAATGCCATCTAGTATTAAAAATAGAAATAGTGCCAATGGAAGTTCATTGGTCACAAATTTTCCATAGTTGCTCCTCCTGCTTTATATCATAAAGATTGGGTAATCTTTATCTTATATCATCTTGAGCAGCGGATGTCCTGGAAGGGGTAGGGGGTAGGGCATTCCTGTAGTGCATTTGTAACCTGATCTGGAAAGCCAAGTAAGACATTGTAATTGTTTCAAATAATAAGTAGGCCTCAGCCTTTGCTGCTTTGTTAGAAATTGTAGTCTTCCATCCTAGGAAACCTATGTTTAAAACTTTTCCACCCACAGGGAAAAACTGGTGCGAAGACGAGAACATGACAAATGGAGGCTGTGAATACCTTTGCCTGCCTGCACCCCAGATAAATAGTCGTTCCCCAAAGTATACTTGCATGTGTCCCGATGGAGATACCCTGCAAGATAATGGCTTGAAATGCAAAGGTATAGTCTGTGACTTTCTTTGTCGTCGTGTAGGAAGCACTTCCGTCCTGCCATCTCATGCATACAACTCTTGCTAAAGTATTAAGTTTGGCCATTAAACAGCATCCCGACTGCCTGGCTTCTGCATTTCATGGATACCGCATGCTGTGTAGAACATTAAATTTGAACATCAGCCTGATTTAATTATCAGCCATGATGTACCTGGATACAAGCCATAAAAACCTTCTTCTCTGCCAGGGGCTCATAAGCTCCTTGCCTCAAACTCTGATTGGCAATCATATAATTGTAATCTATAAAGAGGCAAGATGTTTTGAATAATCAAATTCTAATCCAGGGTCTTGGATTGCATAATTGTAGATAGCATTCTGATTTGAATATAAAAGCACAATAATATGCAAGTCAGCTGTGGCACGCTAAAGGACACTGTGTTTTGTGTGCTGATGGTGATAGATTTGCAGCTTGATTCAAACAAACTTACAGTAACCCTTGATTGAGTAGATCTTTCCATTCTGTTGAATAGAAACTGCAATCCTTGCTTTGTTTTCTGCAATGATTTTGCTTACCGAACTGGCTAAGAAGTGATTCCTAGCATTATGATACCCGACCATAATGATATCCTTGCTTGTTGGCTACATCTTCATAGCACAATAAATCTAACATATTTCAGGGCCAGATTAACTAAGCCTGCATGACCATACTCATCTGCTGTGGGTATTCCACTTCCACCCCAAAAATGGGGGGTGGAAATGAAAAAGAGCCAATGCAGAGCTTCAAAGTTACCGATCTGTAATTTCAGGTACAGGAACTGCTGTGGCTTTCACTGAGACAAAAGAGAGCAGCAGAACAGACAAACCACCTGGACCACTTTCTGGAGGTATTGGTCCTGATCCAAGGCAGCTCAAAAGAGTTGGTGGTAAAGCAGGATAAATTTAGCCAAAGCTTTGACCTCAGAAGCAGGAATGAGCAGCTGTTAGTCTTGCTGGGATTATTTCAAGGAATGTGGAGCTGGACTGACTTGGCTTGATTTGGCAAACCATTTACGTTCTTAGAGAATTCCTAGCAAAACTTTTGGTAAAGCTGTAACTTAAGCCTTGTTTGCAGTGTTCCTCACTGCTTAGGTAAAACATTCAAAGCAGCTAGTTAAAAGAAACCATTTTAGCAATCCAAGAGGAACTAAAAGCAGGAGGAACAGTTTTTTAACTAAAGCAGACCAATTTCAGTAGGAAGTTTGAATACCTTGGAAGCAAAGTCACATCTAGTTAGACTTCCTGCAACCATGGGATGTGGAGCAGTGCTTGGCTAGATCTTTATAAGGACTTGAGCAGCTTTATGGTCCTAAGTATTTGATCCTTCAGATTTAAAAGCAAAACCCAACTTAAACTCTGAAACAAATGAGCAACGAAGCTGCTGAATTACCGGTACGCAGTTCAGGTAGAGCTGCTAGGATTCTGCAAGTCATATAATAGCTAGGTGGGCACTCCAAGTTCTGATAATCCAAAAACAAGGCTGGGTCCAAAAATAATCTCAGAGTGCAAACATAAGATGATCCTTCAGTTGTGTCAAAGGCTCATTACTTATTGTTGAGACTAGAATATCCGATTTCATATTGTCTGGGTTTTCAGTTCTTTTAACAGTATTTGTGGATGCTTATTGGGTGGAGCTTAGCTGTACTGCAATGTTTGTCCATCTCTGTTGGTCCAATCTGTTCTTGTTATAGCAAGGAAGATGGTCATGTCAGAAGAGTAATGAAATATTTTTGAACAGATAATGAAGTGATTGTGAACTGAGCAGAAACTGCTGAGATACAACTGATATGCTGTACACCGCCCTGAGTCCTTCGGGAGAAGGGCGGTATAAAAGGGCGGTATAAAAGTTTAATTAATAAATAATAAATAAATATAAATCAAGGCCATTTCCTGAATCATGTAATTTCTTTACTGGGCAATGCTATGTTCTAGATAGAAAACTTGATCAGACTATCCATAATGATAAATATATTGTATTATAAATTGTACATTGTAAACCTATTGTAATTGTTCTCTTTCCTTAGGTCAAAATCAGAGCAGTCCAGTATCAGAAGAGCTGGCTTCCTCCAGAAGTACATCAGCAGCATGGGCTATTCTTCCTATCTGTAAGTATGAGGTGGTGCCCTGAAATCAGGAGAAAATATTTTCAGCATGGTTTTTTTTTTTTACACCTGCACCATGTTTCCCTTTGGGATATAAAATTATTTTTGAAAAAAGCAGTATATAGAGGTAGAGGGAAGGGCATAGTGGTCAGAGAGCCCAAATAGCGTTGTAAGAAACCACATCTAGATCCTAACTTGGTAGAAATGCCCAATGGATAGTCTCCCCCTCATCTCCCTTTCTCAGCCTAACTTGCCTCACATGATTATTGTGAAGAAACAAAATGGAAGGAGAGACCATTATGAGATTCTTGAGGAAAAGGCCTAATACAAGTAATGAAGTCTTAGTCTTTAAGTCTTACTTAAAACAGAATAGGCTTTCCAGCTGAATTTTTAAAATCTCACAATTTCTCTTAGTACTATTAGTAACAGCAGCAGCAGGAGGCTACTTCATGTGGCGCAACTGGCAACAAAAGAATATGAAAAGCATGAACTTTGACAACCCAGTGTATCTGAAAACCACAGAGGAAGATCTCTCTATAGATATTGGAAGACACAGCAGTACAGTTGGGCACACGTATCCAGCAGTAAGTGAACTCCTACTATTTTCCAAAAGTCACTGATAGAGTTAAAATGGGCAATTCTACTTGGTACCCAAAATATAAACAATGATTTTTGGAAAATCATGAAAAAGCTTTTCACAGTTTTTATGGCATCTGATTAAGGATCCCAACAAGTGTTGTAGTCTGTATTTATTCCTGGATATGGATTTTTAAACATTAATCCAAATCTCAAATATTGGTAAGTCCTGACACTTGGGATAGATTGTCATGGAGAAGATCGATCTATATGGACACTAAGAGTCAACAATGACTTGATAGCCTATAATCAGTCAATAAGTTTCAAAATCTCAACCAGTTTCTGCCAAGAACTGCTTTTCAGTTGAAGCCTTTAGGGCACTTTAAAGCTTAACAATGGCACGTGATGTAAAACTATCAGACTCGAGCTTCAGCAGTTTTTTCCTCAGCTCCACTCCTTGGTTAAAAGGATATATGAGGTTTGTCAATGAGAACTGATGGCACAGACAACTTTGTGTTCATATAGTTTGCAGGGGTGAGGTGGAGGAGAGATTCTCAGTGGCATGGGCCACATTTCACATTTGGAAGAAAGTGAGCAGAATGTGCAATTCTGGATAGGGAATATGTTGCAGCACTCGATGGTATGGTCAATTTGTTAAGAGTTGCATTTAGAATGGAGTTTTTATGTGCTTTTGTCTTCAAATGAAGGGATGTACATTACTGAAATATAGTGGAAAGCTTGGAGGTTTCAGGTTACCCTCAGCAATAAACAACTGACCCCTAAACCTTACCTGCCTGAAACACAGGTGCATTCATCTGGGATATAACTTTTCTTTTCTCCACAGATATCAGTTGTAAGCACAGAGGATGATTTATCATGATCTAGTCTACACTTTTGCATGGTAGCCAGACAGTGGCTGAAGAAATCCTTGATGAATGAAGGCACAGGTGGAACAAGTTCACAAAAAACACACTTTCATACAAAGTTATAAAGATCTGTGTTCGCTATCAACTTTTGATGGTTCTTACTTACCTGTAACCCTTGAATAAACTAAGTATTCCCACCACTGGCTATGTATAAAGCACTTTCCAAGAAGCCATATTATAATAAGTGCTTCAGAAGTACTAGCTGTAAATAATTGTACAGGCCCAATTGTAAATCATCCGGGGAAGGGATAGTTTATTAAGCACTTTGGAATAACATTTCAATGTAAATTATTGTATAATTTTTTTCAATGTTTGGAAAATGGCAATAGGAGAAAACGGGTTACTCAAGATTAATTGCCAAAAATTTGTAAACTAACTTTTGTATGAATTGTGAATTTGTCCTCCCTGAACCACCTACAGGGGTGTGCAGAGGACAACTGCTCTGTATCAGAAATCACTGTAAATTTCAACACTGAAATGAAAGAGGCAAAACTCTGTATTATGACTTGACTCATTCTTCTTAAGATCGCTTAGTACATGGGTGGAACTTCAGTTGAGCTGATCTAAGCAACAAGGCAAAATTAAACTCCATTCCCATAAAGGACTTGGATATGGTACTTAAAAGTCAGGTAGAAGATATATCTAACTTCTTAAAGAAATGGCCTCCATGTCACTAATCCAGTGAATCAGGCAACAAACCTTATTTATACAATGTACCCTGTATGATGGTACTCGACTGCTTTGAAACACATCTAATTTGGTACTCAGCACATTTTGATACAAAAATTATATCCTGAAACTCATCATTTGTTTGGTACTCAACGCACAAGCTAGAACTTGTCATTTGTTTGCTGCCTTATGACTCATTACATTATTCCATACGGGAAAAATTTGGTACTCGTTTTTGCATCTACCAGAACCAATTGACAATGGATAGTAAGGTACCATGGTAATGAGAAAAGGTGCTTGAAATCTTAATTTCAATAATCTCATTATTATTAAGGGTATCCATAAGGGACTGCCCACTGTGGCATTTGACTTCAAATATAAAGATGTTTTGCTATTTGGAGGATGCGGAGATTTTTAGTGTACATGTTATCTGCCCGCTAACCTTTTTAACAGGTTAACACAAAAAAAATCACTTACAGGATTTTGTCCTGTGAAAAACCTCACCAGGAAACTTACAATGCTTCCAAAAGGCAGGCAAACAAACAAACATACTGAACACTGAGTGCTTGAGCTCAGTTAATATTTTTGCACAAAGTTACAAAGAGCATAACTGAGCAAACAACTCCTGTAATAAAATGCTGCAGTATAAACACATTTATCTTGCTCCAAACGGGTGAAAAGATAAGGTACTTGATAGTAGAAAAGAGATAGAAATCTCGTTATTTTTCCCTGGTGGTGTGTAAATATTTTTAGCCAAATTAATGTGGGGTTAATCCTGGGACATTGTGCTTGTATATAAGCAGATGCTTATATAAATTAGTTTCAGTATGAGAGGAGAGAGAAAAGGCGTTGACAAACACTCAAAGCAATCATTTTCTCCGACCTGGTGTTTTCTAGATCTTCAGCCATTCTGACTAACAGTCCCCTAGCACAGATGTTACCTAATCAGGTAATGAAATGTTGCAAGAATACGAGGCTCAGAGAGCACTAAGGATCTTAACTGTCCCATGCTGACCATGGATGAAAACTGTATCAGAATGGGGGAATCGCTCAAGGGATGCTGCAGAAAGACATTTAGCAGCAGACCCATCCAAGTAGCCAATAGGGAGATAATTGAAAAGTTTGCTTTGCTTTGCTGGATTCAATTGCTGGTACCCACATAATCTAAGGCCGTGATGGCGAGCCAATAGTACGCATGCCAGAGGTGGCACACAGAGCCTTCTCTTGCTCCAGGTCAGATCTCCGTGGTGTTTCTTTCGTGAGCTGCCATTTCCCTGCAAATGACGAAACGGAAGCTCACAAAAGAAAAAGATCTTACCTCTTGCGGTGCTGCTAGTGTTGGGATTCCCTGCCTCCCGCCAGCCAGCTGGTCTTCGGGTCTCTGCTGCGCATGCGCGCATGTCTGTGCAAGTGCATGTTTGCGCATGTCTGTGCAAGCGCGCCCATGCCCACGCACCTTTACTTTGGGCCTGCATGTGCACAGTTTGGACACTCGGTGTCTAAAGGGTTTACCATCACTGATCTAGCCAAGGTCTGCTTATCCTTTTTTCTTCATCTGTGTTGTAGAGCAGCAATCCAAAATCTAACCCTAACCCAGGAGAAAAATTTTGATTTCCTTTCACATTTAATTAAAATTTAAAATGGGCAATCTCATTGTTCTCCAATCATACATTTAATGTTTTCAGCTACATTAAAAGTTATAATTTGGCAAAACTTATAAAGGATTTCTACTTTTAGTCAGGCTGTCCTTCCCCAGCATGTAACCCAGGGGTGTCCAACCTTGGCAACTTTAAGATGTGTGGAGGTTCAACTCCAAAAATGTATGGCTTGGAATTCAGATTGGAAGTCTCTGCCCTGGGCTCCCAGTTGCTTACTAACTTTTGTTTAATTGAACATTTTTCTTTTATAAAATACTGGAAAATATTGTACCTTTGGAATTCTTTGATTATACTGAATCTTTTTCAGTTATAGTGAATGTTTCATATTGAATATTTTCCTTAAATAATTGGGTGACGTTTGAGCGAAATAATAGATATTTAACCTTCCATTAATTGTTAGGTAACATGCATCCCTTGTTCACAAAAGTATGGAGTGGTTATTCTCAAAATAGTATGCATAAATAGAAAATGCCATTCTATTGTGAAGCCTGCCTTGGTGAATTGACCTGTTTCAATTCCAATGAAAACTTGGAATTTGTTTTAGGTCTGTAATTGAAAGGTGAGAGTGTGTGTATTCAATCAACTGGGTTTACTCTACAAAATACCAGAAAAGTGTTGAGAGAGGGCAAGACCTTCCAGGATTGCAAATCAGATGCTCTCTGCCTGTCTTTCTCCTCTGGCTTGAATTCTCTTCCTCTGTGGTGTGCCATTAACACAAGTATATATGGGAAGTCAGCCATGTAACCAAGGGGTGTCCAACCTTGGCAACTTTAAGACTTGTGGACTTTAAGACTTGTGGACTTGTGGAGCATGCTGGCTGGGGATTTCTGGAACTTGAAGTTCACAAGTCATAAAGTTTCCAAGGTTGGACACCCCTCATGTAACCTCAAAAACAGCCAGCCTGGAGATAGATTTATGGCTCAGGAAGTGAATTCTAAGAACACAAGACAGGTGAATGACTGCAGATGAATCTTCCCTGGTTTTTTTCACTTGTGCTTTTCCTCCTTGGCAGTGTTCAGATATTAAGTGGCTACAGCTGAATGAAAAAAAAAGGCACATTGAGAACATAAGCAGTCATTCTCAAGGATTCTTTGATGCTGTGCATTGATTTCCTTTTGGCTTTTAAAAATCAGGCACCCCTGCTAATTCCTTTGTGAATGAAGCATTCATTCAGCTAAACCTACAGAAAAAGCTATTGTCATATTCGCCTAAGTATAAGAAGTATATTTTGAGTCAACAAAGCCTCGTATTAGTAAGGGTTTTTAAAACTTGCTGTTTAGACACAAAAAAAAGGAATCTGTTACAGATGTATATTTTAATGATAGTTGATAAGCACAAGACTCTTAACCTTCAAAACTCTCCCTTGCCATGATTCATAGCCTGACATTAGGTGACAATTTCTTAGTCTGTCAAGAAATAAGAATACCGTGGTGTTAGCTTTCAATCACTTCATACCTGGTATTTGATCTGCTGAAAGCATAAGCAGTAATGGCAAGATATATAAAAGCAAAGACTCCTTCAAATCCCATTTAACTCCTTTGACTGCACAGACTTTGGCAACAGTATTTTGCTTCTTTCCCAATTTTTTTTCAACTCCCAATCTAGCCTACGGTCTTCATCCAAGTATTCACCAGGTCCAACTCTGCATCAGTTGGCCCAAATAAAAAAAGATGGTGGAAGTATTCTAAATTCAAGCAGCATACTGAAATTATTTGGCTTTATGAGATCGTATTATTTCCCTTAAACAGGATTATGGTTTTTTTATCAATAAATTCCATCTAATTTATATTCCTAGAAACAAGTGAACAAAAACTCTGTGCCAGATTTAAAAAATGTACACCTTTGAGCCAACCCAAAAAGCTGCAGGATGAAATATGTCTCCAAAGTCTGAGAAGTGACTAATATGTGCTTTGTGCCTTCAAATGCAATAATAAGGATACAAGACCTTTTGGGACAGAAAACTGCATCAGACTTTTAAGCAACATGATGTGCTTTTTGCTATATAAAGCTTTTAATCTTGTATTTACTATTTTTATAAATAACTCAAGGTGATGACCATACCTAATGCTTCTTCCTCCTCCTATTTTCCCCACAACAGAACCCTGTGAGGTGGGCTGGGCTGATAATGAGTGGCTTGCTGGCTTTCATACCTAAGTCGGGACTAGAACTCACCATCTACTGTTGATTGACGCAAAGTCACTGAGCTGTCTTTCATGCCCAAGGTGGGACTAGAACTCACAATCCCCTGTTTCTTAGAACAGCGCAGAAGCAACTACCTGTTTCAGCAATCAGATATGACCCCGCAAATAGATGAGGCACCCTGCAAAGCAGTCAACAACTGTGATATGGCATGTGTGTAGGGACAGGGGGAATATATTTGCTAGCTTTACAAATAAGAGCTATGGAATGTGCTCCCTCTGGAGTTGTGCTCAAGTCTCATTCTCTCCTTTTCATGAACGGAGCCCACACCTTCCTCTTTAACTGGGTTTTTAGTTTAAATCAATGATTGTGTGGACTGAGTTTAATCAGATCTTAACTGTCTTAAGCTTTATTGCTTACTATTAGCTGTGTCAAGTCTAAACTGAATAAATAGGAACACCGGGCAAGATACCTTGTAGAGGGTAGCATTCAACTCCTTCTCCCTGGGTGAACAGACGCCTGCAGCAAATTCATTTCTCATCACAGAATGATCCAGATGGCATGTTCTAGGTGGATAGTTTCATTGGTCGTTCCAAAGGAAAATGAGCTTGAAGGGTACAGAACCAACACTGGAGATTCGACAGATGTTTGTTCAACTCTGTACCCTCCTAGGTTTCGCACCATCCAGCCACAGCCTTGGGTACCTAGAATAAAGCAAAGGCCACTAGAGAGAGTGAAACTCACCCGCCTGAATTTAAGATTATTTTGGATTTAGCATGAGATTAAAAAACTGGGAGCCAGATCATTGACTTAACATTAACGTAAATCCACAATGTTTCTGTGTGGTGTAGCAGGATAAATGGATTTTCATCTTTCTCGCCATCTGTTTATTATTGTCACTAGTACTATCAGTCAGCAGTGTGTCCTGAAATACCTAAAGTACCTCATTTGTTAGTTTGTGGCTAAGGCCATTTCGGCAAAGTGGTGATGCAGAGGAAGGTTATATCAATTGATTTTTAACCCTAATAACCGTTTCATTGGAATGCACAATAAATTGCATTTATTGTGCATTCCAATGAAACGGTTATTAGGGTTAAAAATAATGCATTCTTTTCACATTGATTTTATTGCTCAATTGTTGAGAATTCTACTTTGTACCTGTATGCTGCACAATCTTAACATTCTTTCTTTCCAATATAAAACTAAACAAATAATTCCCTCAACACTGTCAAACTATTTACTAAGTCTGCAGTACTATTAATCTTCTCATTGTTCCCACCACTCATCTCTTTCTACTTATGACTGTATGACTGTGACTTTGTTGCTTGTATCCTTATGATTTATATTGATATTGTTTCCTGATTGCTTATTTGTACCCTATGACTATCATTAAGTGTTGTCTCTTATGATTCTTGATGAACGTATCTTTTATGTATGCTGAGAGCGTACGCACCAAGCAAAATTCCTTCTGTGTCCAATCACACTTGGCCAATAAAAAGTTCTATTCTATTCTATTCTATTCTAACTACAAGTGTGCTCTTAAAGGGAGCTTTTTAAAGTACACAAAGGTTGGCAGAAAAGCATTTTAATGAATGGAGTTGATTTCTGTATAACCTCCACTTCCACAGGGGTCTTTTTACTTCTGTTCACTCACTCTCCATTTTTACAACACCACAGTTTATATGGGGCTAAATGCAGAAATAGCAACTCCATTTCTTGTGATTAACACTAACAGAAAAGCAGTTTTTCATTGCCACATCTCCCCCCCCCCACTTCTGTGGTTTATAAATTCAGATTTTGGTATGATCTGCTGCTGTAAGATCTCTTCGGTTTATTCTCAGGCTTTGAATCAAATAAAAGGAATGCTCTTGGAAGTGTTCTGAGGGAATGCCGCACTGAACATTTGAATTTTCTTCTTTTTAATCTATGGGCATTTCAACAGCATTTTGAACCTAGGGCTGTCAGTCCCAGACTGTGAAAATCTAAACCGCATTAGAGAAAGCAAAGAGTTCTAGATTTCTTCAACCCTCTATACTGGGATGGGGTTTCAAAAATTTTAGCAAGGGGTTCTCTGCCTGATTGCTGGGTGGGTGTGGCCTAGTCAGCCTCCTGCACCATGGCAGGGGAACATTTTTGCCCTCCCCGGGCTCCAGAGGCTGTCTTCAAGCCTCCGGGAGGGCAAAAATGGCCTCCCCAGGCTCTGGAGACCCTCTGGAGGGAACTTCCAGTAGGTCCATTTTTCACCCTCCCCGAGCCTGTGTGCGCACCCTGCAAGTCATCCAAAACGGGCTGTGTGGGGACTCCTGAGAGGGGCGGGGTGGGTGGGGCGGGGTCAGCCAGGAGTGGGATTTGGGGGTTCTCCAACTGCACAGAATCTTAGCTAGAGGTTCTCCCGAACCCCTGTGAACCCCCAGCAGCCCACCCCTGCCTATATAGCTCATAATTAGTGTGGGTTTATTGTTTTAACAAGTGTGGGTTTATTGTTTTAATAATTCTAGATATACCTGCATGAGAAAAAGTATGTTTTTGTATTGGAATCCCCAACATCGTCCATGGAGAATGTTAAATAATTTTTGCTTCTGTTTCAAACCTGATTTGTGTTTATGTTCCCTACTGAAAAATTAATTTCAGCATCAGAATCTGTTGGTGTTTTAAAGGCCAACTGAAGGAATATTTTTATTTAATTTCGTTAAAAGCTTCTTTTTGTCATATTCACTCCTTTTTCATCAGTAGAGCTCTTTTACTGATTTTTCATTACCCTTACTCAGTTTGTTCTTCCTGAGAAAGAAAATCAATAATGAAAACATTGAACAGCTTAGTTACTGCTTTTCTTTATATTTTCTTTACAATAAAAAGTTACTATTTTGTTACAACACATAAAGACAGGGAAGATAAAAAGTAATTAAATTCTTTATGGCAATAAAAACTGTTTAAGGATGATGTAATGATAATATCCCAGTTGGGCTTAACAGGAAACAATAAAGAAACAAAATCTTTAAGCAGGAAGCTACTAATTAGAAATGTACGGGACCTTTGATAAATGACATTTATAAATAACCATTATAAAGAAATCTTGGCTTGGAAATGCTTTACAGGATAATACTGTATTATGTTAAATGTTGTTTGAAGTCACTGTTTTAATAATCAATAGATATGCTCTTGACAGTATAATTAGAGTGCAATTTATCATTCATTCAGTTTGGAACTTAACACAATATTAGGCATGACTGCTATAAAGCTATAGATTACATCATAATTGCAGTAGTATATTTAGGGCTAATTTAAGGCCTGAGCTCAGCAGGAATATGTTACACAAATCAAGATAACACACTGATCACTATTATTATTTCAATTAAATTAAGTCAAATTTTTGGAATAAAGCATTTCAATGTATTTCCTTGTTGGCATATCACTTAGGGACTTTGAAAGAAGAGGATATTTGCATTTCACGGTTGAACTGTCTGAGCTTGAATGGTTCCTTGCAAACATTTCATTAACAAACTAGGTAACAACATCAGTGTTAGAAGGTAGTGGGGTTTGCTCTTAATTTTATATACTAGTTGCCAGTATTGGTGGAGTGTACCTTGGTGGTTCCTTGATTAGGCAGTTGTTTACTGTTTGTTGGTCTGCATTGGTAGTTTCTTCACTGGGATATTTGTTTACTTGATTTCCTGTTAATCTTGGTGTTGATCTCTGTTCATAAGGGTGTTGATTGCTGGTGAGGATGGGTTTTGGTCTTTTTGTTTCCTCTTGGGCTTTTTGATTATTTCTTGAGTGGTATGTAGATATTGTTTATCTCTATGTGCCTGTTCATGGTCAAGTTGTCTGAAGGCTTCGAGGAATTCTTTGTCGTTCTTGGACTTGGCTTGATACTAGGATGTTCACAGTTGAAACTATAGTTGAGATTGCTATGTGCATTTGTGAAAATTTTCACAAATTTAGATAAATTCAGCCCTCCACAGATTTGGTTTGCCTATTTTGGTAATGAAATGTCTATAAGAAAACCACTAAGCTCAGAGAGCACCAACGACTTCACTTGGAGGCTTAGCAAGGGTGGGATAGTTAGTTAACCGGCACAGCTGAAATATTAAAGGTTCCTTGTCAAAACCCTGATTCAAAAAATTTCATCCAGCAGTTGAATAGCGTGGGTGAGGGAACAGCATTTCCAGCAAAAAGAACTAGTCTAGATGGACTAAAGGTTTAACCCTTAAGGCGCAACAATCATTTAGATTCCGTTTATATTTGTGGCCCATTTACATTCTCAGATTTATCTAGGCCAGGGGTAGTCAACCTTTTTATACCTACTGCCACTTTTGTATCTCTGTTAGTAGTAAAATTTTCTAACTGCCCACCGGTTCCACAGTAATGCACCATGTATCTTCATCTATGCATGCCTCTAGCGCATTTTGGATTGGGTTTGGGGGGGGGCTATCGGCTCTGCTTGTCTGTTACAGCTGGATGGTGTGGGGGGAGATGCGCGAGCTATTCTGGGATGAGGGTCTTTTGTTTGCGGTCGCACTATAGTGCCATTTAGTTTCACTTACATAACGTGAACTAAACTTATGCGCGGGCGATACAAATAGTATATTTTCAGAAATGAAATTTTTTTCAAAAAGTTAATTAAATTAAAAAAAAGGACAGTACTTCAGTATAGTACAAAACCCCTACCGCCCACCATGAAAGCTGGAACGCCCATTAGTGGGAAGTAGGGACCAGGTTGACTACCATTGATCTAGGCCATGATGAGTGTGCAGCCCTGTGATATGATATGAATCTGTTCAATATTTTATCATGTCCCTCAAGTGCTGCTTATTTTTCCATCAGTCTCCCCTGGACAAAGAAGCAAGACATTTTCAAGTATTTGAAGCAAGTGGATGTAGTCTACCATTAACTTTGAGAGACTCATCCATTTCTCTAAGAAATCTTTTCGGGAGAGCTGGAAGATTTTTTTAAAAAACAAGTTTATTTTTTTTTAAACAAACAAACATACAAACAAACAATACATCCTTAATCATTCAGTGCTTCTTCTGAGTACATATTTTGTGTCTTCTACTCCCTCCTCCATCATTTTCATATTATATTTCTATCATATCTTTGTATTTTTATTTAGATTGTTACATCATTTTTCCCAAATTTCTTATATTTATATTCATTCATCAATTATCTAGATTTATATATATCTATCTTGTCTAACCATTGACATAATTGCCCCCATACTTTAAAATACTCCGATTCTTCCTTTTCTTTAATTACCAATGTTAATCTATTCATTTCTGCACATTCCAATATTTTCTTAATTACTTCTGCCTCTAAAGGGATTTTCTCTGCTTTCCAATTTTGTGCAAATACAATTCTCATCTCATTGCAGTTACAATATGTGTAATCAAATAAAATATAGTAAATATTCTATTTGCTATACTTTTTTGGTAAGATACCCAATAGGAACAGATCAGGTTTTAAATCAATACATTGTTGTATCATTTCCTCTAGCCATGTTCAAATTTTAATCCAATAGTTCCTCATTTCTGGACACGTCCACCACATATGATAATACGATCCTGGTATTTGATGGCATTTTCAGCATTTAGCTGATTTATCTTTAAACTTTTTGCCAATTTTTCAGGTGCCATATGCCATCTATAAAACATTTTATATTGATTTTCTTTATATGCTGTCGACATGTTTAATTTATAATTTCCTTCCCATATTTGTGCCCAATTGTCTAACTCAATTGTATATCCAAAATTCTTAGCCCATGCTATCATTGTTTCTTTTACCTGTTCTTCTTCTATCTTAATACTCAATAAGTAATTATATAGTTTTTTAATCATTTTTTCATCTGTTCCTGTGAGTATCTCATCCAGAGAGCTGGAAGATTAAAGGAATGAACAGCTTGCTTGGGATTGCAGGGTAAAGAAAATTTGGCACAAGTTGCCTCCCTGCCTTTTTACTAAATCCTTTTGCATCTCTGGAAGGACCAAACTACATCATTGCCTTTTGCTGACCCCCTGGACCCTAAAATGCTCTCTCACCTGACAGCTGTTAATTTTATATACATATTGATGCTTAATTATTTGCTAGGAGATAGACAGACAGACAGACAGACAGACAATGATAGATGGTTGATAGATGATAGAGATGATAGAAAGATAGAGAGATAGAGAGAGAGATGATAGACAGAGATAGAGAGGCAGACAATGATAGATGGTAAAAAGACGATAGACAGTACAGTAGATAGATGAGAGATAGAGATGGATAGATAGGTAGGTAGATAGATAGATAGATAGATAGATAGATAGATAGATAGATAGATAGATAGATAGATAGACAGACAGGCAGACAGATAGATGATAGACAGAAGAGAGAGGGGGGGAGGGGAAAATCCCTTTTTTGGTACTCCAAAGAGTTATAGTGAGCCAAAGTTCACAATGCTGAGTCAAGAGAGAGATACTAGCAGCATACATGGAGATATGCTTAAATTCCATCTCCATGATCACAAGGCAGCCTGGTCATTGTTCATTAGAACCAGCAATATCTGGAATATGACAGGTTCCTCCAGGGGTGAAATCCAGATGGTTCTGATAGGTTCTGGTGAACCAGTAGCGAAAATTTTGAGTAGTTTGGAGAACCGGCAGCAGAAATTTTGAATAGTTCGGAGAACCGGCAAATACCACCTCTGGCTGGCTCCAGAGTGGGGTGGAAATGGAGATTTTGAAGTATTCTTCCCCCTGGAGTGGGAAGGAAATGGGGATTTTGCAGTATCCTTCCCTGCCATGCTCACGAAGCCATGCCCAAAGAACCAGTAGTAAAAAAATTTGAATTTCACGCTGGGTTGCTCACCTTATTGTTTTAGATCTTGGTGTCAATATCATTGACGGAGGACACTCTCTTGTGTTTCTGGAGATGGAGACACTACCTTATCCCTTGCAAGCCTGCATGGTTAACTTCATAACAATTCAACTCGAATCAATCTCACCAAGATCTTTTCTGGCAACTGTGTGCTTTTTGGACTACCGTATATACTCGAGTATAAGCCGAGTTTTTCAGCACGTTTTTTGTGCTGAAAAACGTCCCCTCGGCTTATACTCGAGTATATACGGCTTATACTCGAGTTTTTTTTTTTTTCTTCTTTTTTTCACATTATACCGGATGGCGCAAACTTGGCGGGCTTTTGCATTAGCGCGGGGAAGCCCTGCCGGTGCAGTGAGAGGGCGGGGCGGGGGAGCCGCCAGCCTTCTCGGCTGAGGGAGGGAGGCTTTCCCTGACCGGTAGCTGCCTCATTTCCCTCCCTCGGCTTATACTCGAGTCCCCAGTTTACCCCAGTTTTTTGGGGTAAAATTGGGGACCTCGGCTTATACTCGGATCGGCTTATATTCGAGTATATACGGTAATAGTGTCTCAGATGGCCTAAAACCTTGAGAGTATAAATTTCTACAAGAGAGATATGCAAATAAGTTCCTCACGATCCGAAGAATGACAGCCCATCCCCTTGGATTATAAAGTCAGTTGTTAAAATGTCAGTTCAGTTTTACCGCACAAGTTTTCCGTCTTATTTAATGATAAAAGAATCCTTCGGACCATCTTGGCACGTGCAACCTTGGATGATGAGGAGCAATTATCCGGGATACCTGCAGGCTGGGACCCTTTGCATAACAAACAAAAATAATTTATTAATATTGTGCCCTCAGCCAGGAAACAAGCCATCCCCAATAAAAAAAAAATCAATAACCAAAGAACAGTTAAAAGCACATAAAAGCAATGAAACGGGCATGCGTCATGACCTACGGTACAGGTAGTCCTCGATTTACGACCACAATTGAGCCCAAACTTTTGTTGTTGTTTTGTGAGATATTTGTTAAATGAGCTTTGCTTCACTTTACGACCTTTCTTGCCCCAGCTGTTAAGCGAATCGATGCGGTTGATAAGTTAGTAACCCGGTTGTTCAGTGAATCTGGCTTCCCCATTGATTTTGCTTATCAGAAGGTTGCAAAAGGGGATCACGTGATCTTGGGGCACAGCAACGGTCATAAATATGAGGCAGTTGCCAAGCATCTGAATTTTGATCACATGATCCTGGGGATGCCTCAAAGGTCGTAACTGTGAAAAACATTCATAAGTCACTTTTTTCAGTGCTGTTGTAACTTTGAATGGTCACTAAACAAATGTTGTAAGTTGAGGACTACTTGTATTTACAAGACCACTATATATTCTAGAAGCACACTTCAAAAACTGAATCTCTTTCAGTGTACTGTAGATTTAATAATATATTTTAGGATTTTATCCTGTATTGATATTGTATGTTTCTTTCCCGCCCCCACCCCCACCTTTTTTCCTTCCTTCTTTTTTCTTCCCTTTCTACTTTTTTCCATTATTGTGAGGTATGGTTACTTCACTGTACAGTCACTGGTGTATTTTTACTTATTTAGTATATATCGATAATAAAAAAATATTTTAAAAGGCAACTGAACACCAAGAGGAATATAACAACTCAATCTGTCTGTGGCATTGGTACGCCAGCCGGTAATTAAATTAATCTTTTTTCCTTGCATAATCAGACCCTGATTACCTCTCACTAGTGTATTGTAAAACCATAAAGATATTGATAAAATGCAATCTGGGCAGTGTTTTTATCTTTCCCGCATATCAACACATTTTTACATCATTTCAGGAAATGGAGTGATAACCTAATGAACTCTAGGCTATCACTCCATTTCCGGAAATGGTGTAAAAATGTGTAGATACACATACACACACACACACACACACACACACACACACACACACAAAGTGACTTATGACCGTTTTTCATACTTGCGACCTTTGCAGAATCCCCATGGTCAGGTGATCAAAATTCAGAAGCTAGCTAACAAAAATATTTATGACGGTTGCAATGTCCCGAGGTCATGTGATCACCTTTTGCGTCCTTCTGACATGTAACATCAATAAGGAAGCCAGTTTCACTTTTCAACTGTGTTACTGACTTAACAACTCCAGTGATTCACTTAAGAACTGTGGCAAGAAAGGTCATAAAATGAAGCAAAAGTCACTTAACAACTGTCTCGCTTAGCAACAAATTTTGGGCTTAATTGTGGTCATAAATTGAGGTCTGTGTGTGTATGTATATGTATACACACACACACACACACATTTTGCAGAGTGATTGCTTCAGCAGTTTGTCCTGGCATTAAGCTTCCAGCAGAGAACAAAATGGGTTAATGAAACTCAAAATGTTCCCAGGTTTAACTGTGGCCGGGGGAATTTAAAAAAAAAACCAGGATTTTTTTCCACCAGTCTCTTTTTGCTAACCACAACTTGCACATATTCAGTGTTTCTTTTTTTGTGGGGGGAGCAAGTTAGAAGATTTCTGGGGCACTGCTGACAGAGCAGCATAGAACATCCACATCAGTGATATAATGAACGATATAAAGTGAAAGCATGCATTAGGGAATAACAAATGAATAGATGTGAGCAGAAAATAATGAAAAGGTTAAGAATGGCTATTACTGGTCTAGAGCGGTAACTCTTAGAATATTACTTATTGCAATAGTGGTGGTTGGAAAATTACTGTATAGGAATTGTATTTATATCCGCTGGAGGATAAGAAGCATTCTTAAAGTTGCTTCTTTGATATTTTGGAATGTAGCTCTCGGTTCTCCATCATTTTCTCAAGCCCACCGAGCTCACTGCAGTTCTATATCCGGGTTCAAGGAGAAGAGCTTTTTCCGCTGTGGCCCCATTCTTGGCCCCAACTTTGTGCAACACTGCACCACCAGAGGTGAGAAATCCTCCCACCCTTTGGACCTTCAGAAAGGGTATTAAAATTTGGCTTTGCCATTTGGGTTGGAGTCTCAAAGGGAACACTCATCATTCAAGGTGCTTTACAGGGTAAGAAGACCTCATGTCATCTGTCTCTTAGTCTTGATGTTTTGTATAGTTTTACATTTTTAATCTGCATTTTAATAATCCGTATTTTAATTATTAAGGCCCGGAGTTGCCTTATAAGGGAGATGGGCAGCATAAAAACATAATAAACAAATAATAAAGGTTCACAAACTCAGTATGTTTTTCTATACCATTTGCATCTATAGGATTCTCCATAAGTCATCTAATAATAGCAACCCATTTCTTGTAAATGTATATTTGCTAGCCATCAAATGGAACAGTTTGTTCAGCAAATATAGCAACCTTCCCATTGAAGCTTGAAGTCTCCTTTCTTTAACCCCACCTACTTGCATCCTTCTGGGGGTTGATTGCAGAGAGAAATTTATGGAAAAATTCTGGACTATGTCAGGTGAAGGGGATCCGCTCAAGGGATATATCCAGCTCAACTCCAATCCAGGTGTTCTTGTGGGCAATATAAACATCCCTTTTCACCAGACTAAACTCAATCCGTCAACCGTTAACTCTTCTCACAAAATTCTCAGCATCAATCATTTTCACAACTGGGTTTCTGCCCTTCAAGAGTCCTACAGAGACCGAAGAAAATCCTGTAGCCAAAACTACTCAGGTGTTTTTCTCCGGACTCCCACAATGGCACCTTTTCTTGTAGCCATTTCACTCTACCTTTACCTTTACCCACTTGGTGTGTTTACTTGCAGCAAAAGCTGCACAAGGTCAGTTGAGATTGCTCAAACATGATTCAGCATTGTGAACTTTGGCCCAGGATAACTCTTTGGAGTACCAAAACAGGGATTACTCCTCTCTTTCTCTCTCTCCCTCTCCTTCTCCCTCCCTCTCTCCCTCCATCTCTTCTCCCTCTCTCCCCCTCTCTCTCCATCTCTCTCTCTTTCTCTCTCTCCCCCCTCTCTCTCCCTCCCTCTCCTTCTCCCTCTCTCTCCCCTCTCTCCCTCTCTCCCTCCCTCCTCCCTCTCTCTCTCTGTCTCCCCCCTCTCTCCCTCTCCTTCTCCCTCCCTCCCTCTCTCTCTCTCTCTCGTGATCTGCTTTCCCAGGGAGTACGTTTCATGTGTTGAACAAGGTGTACAGAAGAGATAAAGAGAATAACAAAATAAATAGGAAGGGACTTTGAAGCAGGAGACTCTATAACATTTCGGGCAAGGATAAAAGCACTGCTCAGTTGTTAGAAAAGGGGAAAAAATGAAACACACAAATAACATGGATGAAACCGAGTTGAGGTAGCTGGAAGGGGAAGAAGGCTGTGCATAAAAATCTGGCTGTGTGTCAGAATATCACCTGGAGATAACGATTGGCCAAAACAATCTGGGATCCAGAGGTGTACCCAGTCTAGTCAAAATGTAGATAATCGGCTTTAGCTGATTTTATTTTTGTTCCTACAGCTCTCTCATTGTTTACAAGAACTTTGGGATACAGTGATAAGCAATTCAGTAAACAATATCAGATCCTCCTCCTTCTGTCTGTGACCAAATTGAACAGGAGGACCGCATCCATATCAATTGTCTCTATATCACATACAAAACGTGCAATATTTGGGTGGAGGAAGTACAATTGAAACAAGATCAGATTAACTTGTCAGAGGCTTGATATAATCATTCAGAGACACCGGCATTTGCTACTGTTGCTCGTTCACAAGCAGTAATTAAATCAGTGATTAAAATAATTGACACAAAGCAGTTTATAATAATTTCCTGCCTCTCCCATTCCATCTAGTTAGGCCTACATGGGCTAACATCCTGCCAGATTTGTTAACCTGTTGATGTTCTTACTTTTGGATGGAGTATTTCATATCAGGTACTCAGGGGGTATACACATGGTCTTCGAATTACCACCATTCGTTTAGTGACTGTTTGAAGTTACAACGGCACTAAAAAAAGTGACAAAGGATCTGTCTGTGGAGATTCTCAGTCATCCAGCCATCTTTCATGCCTAAGGCAGGACTAAAACTCACAATCTTCCAGTTTCTAGCCTGGTGCCTTAATCACTAGATCAAACTGGCTTTTTTTAAAAAAACTTTTTTTTACTTTCTAATAAAACTTGGATCATGTGGATTTTGCATAAGCTACAAAAATTCTGCAGCACAAAACTGGCAAACATTCTGCAATGTAGGTGTAATATGCCATAGCCCCTACACTATTTGAGCTCTTCATACATTTGATTCGCCAAACCTTGACTGTACATCATCACTAGGTGGCACAACCTGGTTTGTTTTATCTGATCACTGCTAAGTCTTCAAGAAATTATTATATTTTATCATATGGATTTCTTAAACTTCAATTTTCAAATCTGAGGTGGCCTGAGAGTTTAATGAAGACCAATTTAATGAAAGGATTGAGAGCTAGTTCTTCAAACTGACACCTGAAAGAAATGTCACTGAATTCTGAGATTTGCTGTGATGCAAACCTACAATTTGTACCTTATTTCTCTTTTTTTTCTTTATATTAGAAGGGAATAGAACCCAGTTTAGACCCAGTTTGGAAATATAATAATAAACATTAGTAAAAGATTAACCTTAAAACTGTTCAGTAGGCAAAACAATCCTACTTATCCATTTGGATGTCCCAAATTTGAGCATTCAAGTGAATACTAAAGTCCAGCTGGCTTTAGGAACAGTATTTTCTGTCCACACTAATTTGACCATAACAAACAAAAATTCCTTCTATCATTTCAAGTGGGAGAAAATTTAAACTTAGGCGTAAAAGTCTTCTTATAATATGATATGGCAAAGAATTAAAAGATTTAGGATCCTCCTTGAATTCTTGCCTGCTTGGTCTATTCAGAATATCCCAATTCCAAAGAGGTGCTGTTGACATGCTATCAGCGATCAGAGAACAGGAATCCAACACTGGATTTCGGATTCGCCCCTCTATCTTCAAATATCTGTGTCTAGAAGGGAAATGCAGAGAAATTGAATGCATTTATTTATTTATTCAATTTCTACAGCCGCCGATCTCAAAGAAGTGACTTTGGGTCAGTGGTGGGTTTCAAATTTTTTTACTACCGATTCTGTGGGTGTGGCTTGGTGGGCATGGCATGGCTTGGGGGTGTGGCTTGGTGGGCGTGCCAGGGGAAGGATACTGTAAAATCTCCATTCCCACCCCACTCCCGGGGAAGGTTACTGCAGAATCCCCATTTCCTCCCAATCAGCTGGGACTTGGGAGGCAGAGAATAGATGGCCAGTCAGAATTTTTACTACCAGTTCTCTAAACTGCTCAAATTTTCACCACCGGTTCTCCAGAACTGGTCAGAACCTGCTGAAATACATCTCTGCTCTGGGTGGAAAAAAATTATGACACAATTAAAAACAGTTACAACATAGTACAAAATGAAATATATATGACAGCCATGAAAAAAATATAATCATAATTGCCAATGTAGCCATGAAGCAGGGCCCTTCACACATACATGGGCGCAGGCCTAGGCACAAAGCCAAGTCTTCAAGGCCTTACAACAGAGGTGTCAAACTTGATTTCATTGAGAGTCACATCAGGGCTTTCTTTGACCTCGAGAAGTGGGGGACGTGGCCACAGGGGATGGCCAGCTCATGTCGGTGCCTGTGGTGGCCCGAGTGCCGCACACAGCCCTCCCGAGATCAGTTTTCACTGGTAGAGGGTTGTAGGAGGCTGTCGCACCAAAAATGGAGCTAGGGAGGGACCTGTGCAGCTCTCCCAAGCTCCATTTTTGCTGGCAGAGGCATTGCGGGGTGGTCCTTCACTGTTTCCAGGGCAGCCCTGTGGGCCAGATCCAAACACCCTGCGGGCTGGATCTGGCCTGCGGGCCTTGAGTTTGATACCCCTGCCTTACAAGAAGCCAACAGGCATAGGGTCAAACTGGATTTTGAGGCAAGAATGTTCCAGAGGGCAGAGAAGACACATCTTCTAGTCTTCCCCTGCCAACACTCTGTGGCTTATGGGACCCGTAACATGTCCAGCCTGCAGGACCACATTAGATGGGTAGAAAGAAACCATTGGAAGGAGTCAATCACTCAGAATGCTATTTTAGAAGCTAGGCCTGGTGGGCATTCATGATTTGCTTTGTTTCAAATAGGATTTCAAAAAGGCATTTCAAAATACCCAAAGGTGCAACTATAGTACAGCACCTCACTACAATCCCTTAAAAAGCAACCTCATCTTTTTTCAAGATCAAATGCAGAGGCACCAGTAAAATCCCAGAAGAAGATTCAGCTGCTTTAATAGATTGCAGATCATGCTTCTAGGTGTTTCAAATTTTCCAAATTATTCTGAAGTGCTGCATATCTCTTTTCGCTTTAGTTGAACCTTATAGTAGCTGTTACTTGAGTGGATGACAGCAGTTGACCATCCGTTCACATAAGGCAGCCCTGTGTAACAGTCATTAAACGTTTATGGTTAGGATCTGTAGGGCTAGAATTATATTTTTCCTTGGTAGATGGATAACTGGTTCACTAAGCCAGGTGGAAATTATAGCTGTTAAGCTTGGTGGAAATTATAGCTTTTCCACAGGAAGAGAAGGAAAAGCATGCTACATTAGATGAATGAAAATAAATCATCATCTAACTAATGATTATCCAGCTGAATTCTCCTATATCCAAAAATAGGATATAAAGGCTGTTGGTTCCTGATATTTACAGATTCTGAAGATAGAATGATTAGCTGTGAAATTGTCAAATCTTTAGAGAGCAATCAGAAGCCATATTCACCCAATATGAGCTTATCAAATAAATAGAAAAATGGATGTAATATTCCCAATTTATGAACATTCAACCCAACTGCAGAACAGAATCTATGCATATATCACATAAATGAGAAATGACCAGAAAGTCTGTATTTTCCTGATTGGGCATATACACTATGTATACACGGTGTGTGTGCACAAATGTTTCTCTCTCTCTCTCCCCACCCCATCCCCCTTTAGGATCTTTAAATCATGTAGAAAATGTCCTGAATAAACCCTGTTTAGTTTCAACAACAAAGTGAATCTTTAAAGAGCCATTTCAGGCTTCAGATCTGTTTTCTGACCCTTCAGCAATTAAACAGCAAACTTACAAAAATATAAGCAGCAGCTTACTGCATCTGCTTACAGCATCTAATTCTAAATTTATTTGAGGGTGTTTTTTTTTTTAGTGAAATATCACTTTGGGGTCCTTGGTACTCTTTGAGCATGGTTATTTTCTTGCAGACATTTTATTAGCAAACTAGGTAACCAAAGGTCTGCAAGAAAGCCACCATGCTCAGAGAGTGCCAAGAATCCCACAGTTCAACCCTGAGCTACAACTATTCTCTTTTATCTGTAAATGGCACTTTGATACCCGCCATCAATTGTAGTTATAATATTATAAGAATAGAATATGGTTCTATATATTCTATTCTCCTTTCATTATACTTTTCTTAAAACCAAAATCATTTTTGTGATTCGTTTGCATGTGCCTCATCACATGATCAGAATTTTATGAAATATTTGAACTGTGGCTGCCCCACAGATTCAGACTGTCTTTTTCCTTCTTTTGCTTCTGATCTTCCATTTGTCTATTTCTACTCCTAGTTTCCTTCCCTGGATTCCAAAGAGCTATTTCAGATCTCATGGAGCTGTGATTTTTCTTCCCCTGATTAGTGTTAGCTTATGCTGAACTTAAATTGCTATTATACTTATTTAATATCACTTCTGTTGACCTCAGTATTGAGCATAAGAGTCAAGAAACATCATTTCATCACTGCCTTTCTCTAAGTTCCTAAGCTGCCTTGGAGCGATGAGAATTCCTCACCCCTATTTTACATAAAGAGACATAAAATAGCTTACACATGCACCATTCACATTTTTGCTTCATGTCTTTGTCTAGCCATCTTAAAAAAACCCACCATTTATGATGGGAATCTCCCTAAGACACTCTCTTAAGAGAGATCCTAGCAGAGGTGGTATTCAGCAGGTTCTGACCAGTTCTGGAGAAACGGTAGTGGAAATTTTGAGTAGTTTGGAGAACCGGTAAATACCACCTCTGACTGACCCCGCCCCTATCTATTCTCTGCCTCCCAAGTCCCAGCTGATTGGGAGGAAATGGGGATTTTGCAGTATCCTTCCCCTGGAGTAGGATGAGAATGGAGATTTTACAGTATCCTTCCCCTGCTATGCCCACCAAGCCACACCCGCCAAGCCATGCCATGCCACGCCCACCAAACCACACCCACCGAACCAGTAGTAAAAAAATTTGAATTCCATCACTGGATCCTAGGTAATTTTTTTTTTTTAATTTACATTTATATCCCGCCCTTCTCCGAAGACTCAGGGCGGCTTACAGTGTATAAGGCAATAGTCTCATTCTATTTGTATATTTTACAAAGTCAACTTATTGCCCCCCCAACAATCTGGGTCCTCATTTTACCTACCTTATAAAGGATGGAAGGCTGAGTCAACCTCGGCCGGGCTTGAACCTGCAGTAATTGCAGGCTGCTGTGTTCTAATAACAGGCTTCTAACAGCCTGAGCTATACTATTGTCTTTGAGGTGGGGGAGGGAGAAGGGAGAAGGGAGAAGGGAGAAGGGGGTGGGAGAGAGGAAGCTAGAATTCTGACAAATGCCCATAAGCTCCACAGAACTTCAGCATTTCAAAGAAACTTTGAAATTTTGTTCTGTTTTTAAACATCTGGCACCTGAAATAAATTGGCTGAGCTGGTAAACCCCAGAGGAGGATGTGAGATCACACAGGTGTGGCTCTAAGTCCAAAGAACTTAGGTGTGGAAGTATCACTTCATTCAGAGGGATACTCTTGAAGTCAGTAAGCTCACTAAATTTCATCAGCCATCCTGAATAAGTTAGCATCAATCACAATTTTACTTCTTCCCTAACCCAGGTTTGACCTTTTGCAATCTGGTACCCTATGGAAGTGCTAAATAGCCTGGTGGGGATGTTTGGGGTAACTTATATATGAATAAACTGAACAATGCAGTCGCGCCAAATTATGTTGCATATATAACATTGTTTTTCTGGCTTCTTTTAAGTCTTCACTTACAAGGAGCATTTGCAGAGCTTCTTCCCTTCTCTTCGCATAAACCTCTCCAGTTCATTAAATTCTAACAATCTCAATGTTATAGCCATGAGAGCACACATCCATTTGGTGTCTCTCAACAGGGGGCGTGCTGGCAAAGCATTTCATTTGGGAGTCAATTCTTCAACGCTTCCAGAAAGTGGGGCATCCTTTTGATCTGAAAGGCATCGTTCAGTTTCTAAAGCAATCAAGAACCGAGCTGAACAAACTTCCACGTAGGTGTTAGTTAGATTAACTAACAGGTATTTTGACGTGGGGAATGAGGTGTAGACCCTGAGAATTTCCCTTTGCTGAATTCAGAATGCTACAATTCAAAGAGGACGGTGCCATTTGTCACAGTATCCTAAGGGATGCAGAACAAATCCCATTTTCTTCAAATGTTCCTCAGAAGCTGTTGTAGCATGTCTACGCCATCTGGCTTTAGATTATATCTGCTTCCTGCTCCATATTCAGCAACTTTCTTTGTCGTAACACGTATTTCACGATTCTATAGAAATGGATTCCTCATTTAAATAATGATCAAATGGAAAATAAGTTGGGGATGCTTAGACTTCAGTTGCTTGGCTACCTACAGTATCTTTACATAAGATTCCTTGTGTGTCCAATCACACTTGACCAATAAAGAATTGTAATAAACAGCAGACCAATTTGTAAGTCTGAAAAATCAGTGAGAATGAAACAAGAGGCACATGTCAAGTAGGCCCATCAGAAAATGCCTTATGCTGAGCCAGGCCATGGGCCAATTTGTGTTCTGTCCCCCCTCGCCTCCGTCCAAGCGATGGCTTAATTAGCTGGCACTATCAGTTCTGGCAGCAAACTAGCAAGCGCCTGCCAAGTGTCTCTGTTATCTCCCTCAATGCTGATGAGTCACCCAGGAACAAACAGTACTTCAGCTCTTAGTTAAGCAGTTGATTTGCCTGCTACGAAGAGGCACAGCAGCTCTTGGTGCCTTTATATCCTGTGGGGTGTGGCTCCATGACTCAGCACTTCCTAGGCCTGCCCCACCCCTGCTTCTGTTGTTCCCGCCTCTCCTGCCTATGAAACCTAGGGTCCAGCCAGGCCTGATTGCCATCAGCTGGGTCTGGAGGCGTGGCCTGGGGGGGAAGAGTCAGGGGACGGAGGCCTCATTATCTCTTCCACCTGGCCTGCCTCTGGTTCCTGGAGCTGAGCCAGGGAAGCCGGTGCTCCCGAGGTAAGTCCTGATGGCCCTTCCCCCTCACTTTCCAAGTCACTTTCTGGCAGGATGCCAGCTCAGGGGGTGCAGACACAATAATTTGACTCCAGAAGAGTAACACTGATTCTAAGGCAAGGGTGGGCAACTATGGCAATTTTACAACCTTAGGACTTCAACTCCCAGAATTCCTGAGCCAGCCATAATTGCCATACTTGCCTACCATTGCTCTAGGTCTAGGGTTTCTGATTCACCTAGTCAGTGGTGTGTTTCAATTTTTTTACTACCAGTTTTGTGGGCGTGGCTTGGTGGGCATGGCATGGCTTGGTAGACGTGACAGGAGAAGGTTACTGCAAAATCCCCATTTCATCGCGATCAGCTGGGACTCGGGAGGCAGAGAATAGATGGGTGTGGGGCCAGTCAGAATTTTTACTATTGGTTCTCCGAATGACTCAAAATTTCCACTACCAGTTCTCCAGAACTGGTCAGAACCTGCTGAAACCCACCTCTGCACCTAGGGAAGGTAGGGCTGAATCTGATAGCTTCTGTATGCTAGAACCATATAAATAGAGGTATGACACCATACATTGATTTAGGTTGGAAGTTCAAGGAAGGCATTAAACATTTTCCAAGGTGTACAATTCTAGAATATTCCTCCCTCCACCCCTAAAAAAAATTAATTGTGAGGAAGCAGGATCTACTTTCATTTACCTCAAGCCTGAATAAATTGACAAATATTCTCATTTGGGATTTCTCTCCATTTTTTTCTTGCAGGGTTTGCACTGGAGGTAGCCTTGCTTCATATAGAACTAGGTGGTAGTTCTGGTGCTCAAAATTGGGCCATTTACTCTGTTCAAATAAAATTAACAGAGCCAAGAAACCACCTAGAGAGAATTTGCTCTTCTAATGATGTTTGGTAAGCCCTTGGTCACTGGTTAAGCCATTGTAGTGGTCTCCTCCTTAGAATATGGCTATGTGTATGGCTAATAGTGTATTTATTAATCATTTGTAAGAGAGGAAGAAGAGAAGGCAAGCAGAGAGAAGCAAGAAAAAAGGGGATAACAGAAATCAGCCATGATAATAATGCTGATTTATAGGTGGTCCTCGACTTACGACCACAATTGAACCCAACATTCCTGTGACTAAGCGAGACAGTTATTAAGTGAATTTTGCCCTGTTTTACAACCTTTTTTTGGCAACAGTTGTTAAGTGAATCACTGTAGTTGTTAAGTTAGTAACACAGTTGTTAATTGAATCTGGCTTTCCCAAGGTTGATCCCATGGTTTTGGGACACTGCAACGGTCATAAATATATGTCAGTTGCCAAACACCCAAATTTGATCACGTAACCATGGGGATGCTGCAACGGTTATAAGTGTGAAAAATAGTCATAAGTCACTTTTTCAGTGCCATTGTATCTTCAAATGGTCACTAAAGAGATACTGGTAGTTATAAGTCGGGGACGACGAGTCCTGATTTACTCCAAAGGTTTTAAAACTCTAAAGCAGGGTCATTCGATCATTCTAAACCGCAAGTGGTATTTTGAAGTAGAATTTCCCCGTTGCTTTCCTCCTGCCTTTCCTTCCTGCCCTTCAAAAGTAGGAACATTTCAATTCCCCACCCGATTAATTCCTCTCACCACATTTATTGAGTCAACCTGGGTGAGAAAAAAGCTGTTGGATCTCATCAGCACATTAAGTGTTTCATTGCTCTGTGTACAGTATAATTCTAGGGTGATTAATTAGCTGGAGTACTTCAGATCTCAGAAACAGAGCAAACCGTTAATGTAATTGAATTTTACAGTCGGCTCAACAAATTAAGAGAGAGAAGCAACCCACCACATAACAACTTTTTTTTTTTTTGCATTTCATTACAAAGGCATAAATACTCCTAAACACAAGGTGGCCGAATAGATTTTCCTTCTGAAATGGAGCAATGCTGCATTTTCACGGGACACCAGATAAATATAACAGTATATCTCGATCACTTGTTTCTCTCAGGTTAAAGCCATTCCTAGATTTATTTTGTCTTAAGGTTATTATTATTATTTTGTCTTCTTGTGTTAGGCTTGTGTTAGGAATCAGTCAGCTCAAGGAAGAGTTAGTAGTCTATTTGGAGAATGTCTTCTGAGAGGATTAGCCATTTGTTTGGGTTAATAAGAAAAGGGAAAATGTCAGATGGGAAGGTTACCAAAAGAAGGGAGCCATGTTAGTGGCAAAATTATCTGGACGAATCTGGTAGCACTTTTTTCAACTAATGTATTTTATTACAAAGCACCAGCTTTTCCCTACACGATCTGATTAAGTGAACAGCAACTCACAAAAACTTATGCAGTTGAGGGGCAGCTTCTAGACCAGAGGTGTCAAACTCAAGGCCCGCAGGCCAGATCCGACCTGCAGGGTGCTCAGATCTGGCCCCTGGGCCTCCCCTGCAAACAGCAAAGGACCGTCCCGCGATGCCTCTGCCAACGCAGCCCTCCCAAGCTCCGTTTTCACTGGCAGAAGGCTGCAGGAGGCCATCATGGCCAAAAATGGATGTGGAGCTGGCCATGCCCCCTGTCCCCCTCCACCGAGGTCAAACACAACTCTGATGTGGCCTTCAATGAAATTGAGTTTGATGCCCCTGTTCTAGACTAATACATAGAACAGTAATGGCTAACCTTTTCTGGACAGAGTACCCAAAGTGTGTGTGTGTGCCCAAGCCTGCAAAATGCAATGTATGCACCCCCTGTGCATGCGCGCATGCGCCGCACGTGCCCTGCCCCACATGCATGCGCATGCATTCCTCCCAACCAGGGGTGGATTCTACTTAATTTTACTACCGGTTTGCAATGGGACCGCACGCATGCTCGCTTCGCTTACGTGCGTGCAGTCGCACTCTTCTATGCATACGCAGAAGTTTCCTGATGACCTCCAGGTCCTGCCGGTTTTAGAATAGAATAGAATAGAATAGAATAGAATAGAATAGAATAGAATAGAATAGAATAGAATAGAATTTTATTGGCCAAGTGTGATTGGACACACAAGGAATTTGTCTTGGTGCATATGCTCTCAGTGTACATAAAAGAAAAGATACGTTCATCAAGGTACAACATTTACAACACAATTGATGGTCAATATATCAATATAAATCATAAGGATTGCCAGCAACAAGTTATAGTCATACAGTCATAAGTGGAGAGAGATTGGCGATGGGAACTATGAAACGATTAATAGTAGTGCAGATTCAGTAAATAGTCTGACAGTGTTGATGGAATTATTTGTTTAGCAGAGTGATGGCCTTCGGGAAAAAACTGTTCTTGTGTCTAGTTGTTCTGGTGTGCAGTGCTCTATAGCGTCGTTTTGAGGGTAGGAGTTGAAACAGTTTATGTCCAGGATGCGAGGGATCTGCAAATATTTTCACGGCCCTCTTCTTGATTCATGCAGTATACAGGTCCTCAATGGAAGGCAGGTTGGTAGCAATTATTTTTTCTGCAGTTCTAATTATCCTCTGAAGTCTGTGTTTTTCTTGTTGGGTTGCAGAACCGAACCAGACAGTTATAGAGGTGCAAATGACAGACTCAATAATTCCTCTGTAGAATTGGATCAGCAGCTCCTTGGGCAGTTTGAGCTTACTGAGTTGGCGCAGAAAGAACATTCTTTGTTGTCCTTTTTTAATGATGTTTTTGATGTTAGCTGTCCATTTGAGATCTTGCGATATGATAGAACCCATAAATTTGAAGGTTTCTACTGTTGATACTGTGTTGTCAAGTATTGTGAGAGGTGGAAGTATGGAAGGGTTTCTCCTAAAGTCTACCACCATTTCTACGGTTTTGAGTGTGTTCAGTTCCAGATTGTTTTGGTTGCACCACAAGGCTAGTCGTTCGTTACTACCAGTTACTTGTTACTACCAGTTACTACCAGTTCTTGTGAACCGGTCTGAATCGGGGACAATACACCACTGCCCCCCACGCACAAACACTCCCACACATGTGCGTGTGGGCCCCTGCCCCCTGCGTGTGCGTGGCGGAGAAGAGCAACCAAGATGATTAGGGAAAGTTAGAAAGGCATTCACTGAAGTCCTCTTTTTGGCTCAGTTATAGCTTCAGGAATCCTTCTAAAAACTCCAAGCAATGTTTAAGCAATATTTGGTAGCCAGAACATTCAACCAGAATGTAGTTATCCTCTGAGATAATAAACTAACTCAAACACTTTTCTGCAGCACTGTTCATATTCAATTTATTAGGAATCATTTGATCAGCGTACCAGCCCCCTTCCTTCCCCAGACAGATCAGATCATCTGATAAAATTCAAAACAATTGAGGCCCTAATGCACAGAAGTGCATATACAAAGGCTTTCTATATGAGATGATACAAGAAAAAGCAGCAAATTTTTGTTGGCAAAATTAATTTGATTCAAAGTTCTCATGGCTCAGAAAGTTATTTCCTTAAGAAGGACTTAAGGGCTACAATTCTGAGCTCGTTTACGGAGAAATAAGACCTATTAAAATCAATAGAACTTTCTTAAAAGTCACATGTATTGATTGAACCACAGTACAGAAATCAATTTGTATCAAAGCTGTTTTTTTTAATCAACTAAAAATCTTTTCTCCTGTTCCTTCAAGCAACAATATCCTTGATAACCAGTAGAGCTAATACTTTTACTGCAATATTCAACGAGGGTAAGCAGGATTTGGGATGAAGGAAGTCCTGCTGATATTTTACAGCAGGTAAACATACTGTACATTGTTCTTCACAAGAATTCATGTGACCTTCAGATTTATCTCCAAGGGAACTAGCAAGAATGAGTAGAATGACTGACAGGAAGAAAAGTGGCTGAGAGTGAGTACATGAAGACTCCTAAAAGAAGCAGAATATTCTCCTGATAACATAATAATAGAGTTGGAAGGCACCTTCTAGTCCAACTTCCTGCTCAAGCAGGAGACCTTATATCACTCTGGACAAATGCCTATCTTATTTCTTCTTTAAAATTCCAGTGATGGAGCACCTACGACTTCTGCAGACAAGCTGTTCCACTCGTTAATTGTTCTCACTGTCAGGAAATTTCTCCTTAGTTCTAGGTTTTGGTTCTCTCCTTGATTAGTTTCCATCCATTGCTTCTTGACCTGCCTTCAAGTACTTTGGAAAATAAGTTGACGTCTCCCCCTTCTTTGTGACAGCCCTTTAGATATTGGAACGTTGCTAAGTGACTTATGACCAAAATTTTGGGCTCAGCTGTAATTGTAAGTCAAGGACTACCTGTACCATCTTCCTATTCTTTGATACCAGAGAGATCTTCCCAATCAGCCCATCTTTATCTCACATTCACTTTTCTTTCTTGCCTTCTGAAGTGATGCTGGCTTAGACGGACTTTCTATTCTCCTGGAACCCCGTCTCTTATATACCATTATTCCTACCTTAATGGAATTTGGTCAGTGTAATTTCTATCAACCCACAGCTGCCTGATATCTCTCCTTAGATACCTTATTTTCCTTTCTCTCAGAAAGCAACAAGCTCCGCTTCAAAATATAACTCACAATTCTGTTGACAGTTAAGGTAGTTCATATCCCAATAGAATTCTTTACTCTTTCTGCTTATTCAGGCATCACACAGATACCCACATACTAATAAAAGGGAAGAGCAAATGTAGAACATTCCCTGCATATCAAGTCTTTAATGCATTATCTGTGTAAAATAAGAGAGTGAAATTGATTAAAGCATGAACTGGAAAAATGTTAATCCAAGGCCAATGTAAGGTAGTTAGTTAATGTGTTTGATTAGCAAGCTTTAAATTTCACTCCTCCGCTGGCCTATCTAGATGACCTTGGCCTATTCGCTAGTGTTTAGGCTAGCCTAGCTATAAAGTAGGGGTGGGTAACTATGGCAACTTTATCACCTGTGGACTTCAACTCCCAGACTTCCTGAGCCAGCATGGCTGGTTTGGGAATACTGGGAGTTGAAGTCCACAAATCATATAGTTGCCATAGTTGTCCACTTTGCTGTAAGGGTTGTTATGAAGATGAAGAAGAGAGAAGAATGTTTTGTATCTTTAACTGCTGAAAGAAAGCTGAGATAGAAGCACACTGCACAAAGCATTTACTTTGAAGCTCATCAGGAAAAGATTCTGATGCTTCTTTTCATGAAGCAAAAACTTCAGATTGAACATGATACTTGGGGATTTCACAGACATGTCCCTGTAGTTTTCTTGGTCCAGGATTAGCCCACAGCCCTGATAGTCTCGATAGTCTCCTAACCAAGTCCAAACCTGCTTAATTTTCTGATATCAGTCAAAATGCAGCACAAATATCTATATGTCATGCTACACATTAATCTTGGCTGGAATTTCCATTGTCTTGTCATGGTTGCCACCTCAACTATTTGTATTTGGTGCCTCCTTCTACAATTATTCCTATCCCATTATTTTTTAATGAAAAGAAGGACTAGGGTGACATGATAACAGTGTTCCAATATCTCAGGGGTTGCCACAAAAAGAGGGAGTCAAGCTATTCACTAAAGCACCTGAAGGCAGGACAAGAAGCAATGGATGGAAGCTAATCAAGGAAAGCAGCAACCTAGAACTAAGGAGAAATTTCTTGACATTTGGAACAATTAACCAGTGGAACAACTTGTCTCCAGAAGTTGTGAATTCTCCAACACTGGAAGTTTTAAAGAAGAGAAGAGACAACCATTTGTCTTAAATGGTATAGAGTTTCCTGCCTGAGCCGGGGGTTGGACTAGAAGACATCCAAGGTCTCGTCCAACTCTATTATTCTATTCTATTCTATTCTATTCTATTCTATTCTATTCTATTCTATTCTATTCTATTCTATTCTTAAATCAGACATGTCACTAAAAGGCAAAATCGTGAAAGTATGTCTCACTCACTTTGGCTATGTCATGTGGGGAAATTCACTGGAAATTCAATTATATTTGGTGGCTGGATGCCATCAAAACTGACACCATCTGGAGCATAAAACAATTTCAAAGAAATAGCGCAAGATCAGATGATGCGGCGAGACCTGACCCATAGAATCGCCAAGAATCGGACACGACTGAAAGGATAATAACATCATCATTATATCTATTAAAAAAATGAAAAATAGATAAGAAGACTTGTTGGGATGGGATTTTAAAGCTTGTCCAAGGTTGGTCTGCTTCATATCATATTTGTCTTCTGGTAGATTGCTCTTGCTTTGGTGACATATATTAGCTACTGGATTGGGGAGATTCAAACGCAGGTCCTGATTAACCATGGAACCTGCTGTGGGATTTGTGGATTTCAGCTCAACCTAATACCCTCCCGAGAGGGTATAAATGCAATGCAATGCAATCTGTGCATGAATGCATGCATGCATGCATGAATGAATGAATGAATGAATGAAATTCTGTTTATTAGAATTGTAAGCCACTTGGGGATTTTTTGCCATTAAAAGTGATGTAATTTAAAACTCAAGATCTGGAATTTTAGGCTAATCCTAGAAGATACTGTCTCTCCCTCAAAATGTGATCCCAGAGTCCTTATTGCTTATTCGATACAATCAGCCCAAGTTCTCTGGACTCTTCAACCTTTCTATTATGCAGATATTTGCACTTTCCCGATTTGACCTTTTAAAAAGGAAGTTCTTATTTTGTTGGTCTTTCTGCATTTACCTGACATTTTCAAATGATCCTATTTTAAACCCAGAGAGATGTACATTCAGAAACCAGTATTGGCATTTGTGGATTTAGTAGTTAATCCTCCACCACCACCACCACCCACACTCACCCGATAACAGCATTCTGTAATTTTCAGCTGACTGGCAACCCATTAACTCTCAGCCTTAATTTAGAAAGAGCCGCAAGTTTCTTCCTCGCTTTTCTCCCAAGTGGTCATTGGCTTTTTCTTCTGATTCGTTGGCCACTTGTTTTGCGTCACCATGCAGACAGCCAACATTCTTGGGGACCTCTCATGCAGTGAATGACAGATTACAGCTTCCTGACAAGGTTCATTTAAGACACACACTCTCTCCCCAGGGCATTGCTGGTTGCGTCTACCGAAATATCTGCACCGTTTAAAAATAAAATATCTGAAAATAACAGAGGGGAATTATTACAGGGGAAATTAAGTGGCATTGTGTCTGGAGAAACAGGCAGGTTCTCTCTTTGGTACTAGGCTTTACATAAGAAGCAAGGAACTAATTTCTCCAAATCTTTTCTCCTTAATGGTGGAACTGATATGGTCACCATGTGTGCAAATTATTCAATTTTTTAAATAATGTTTTGCTGTACTGAAAGGTTCTGTTAAACTCTTGCATGAACAATTGAACCAGTGGTGAAATCCAATTTTTTTTACTACCGGTTCTGTGGGAGTGGCTTGGAGGGCGTATTGTGTGGCTCGGTGGGCATGGCAGGGGAAGGATACTGCAAAATCCCCATTCCCTTTCCACTCCTGGGGGAAGGATATCGCAAATCTCCATTCCCCCCCCACTCTGGGGCCAGCCAGAGGTGGTATTTGCCAGTTCTCCAAACTACTTAAAATTTCATTATTGGTTCTCTGAACTGCTCAGAATTTCCGCTATCGGTTCTCCAGAACCTGCTGGATTTCACCCCTGAATTGAATCCAAAATGTCTGTTGTTAAGTGCGACAAAAGTGAATTTTATTCAGTGGTGAAATACATTTTTTTTTACTACCTGTTCTGTGGGCGTGGCTTGGTGGGTGTGGCAGGGGAAGGATACTGCAAAATCTCAATTCCCACCCCACTCTGGGGCCAGCCAGAGGTTCTCCGAACTGCTCAAAATTTCCGCTGCCAGTTCTCCAAAACCTGTCAGAACCTGCTGGATTTTATTCCCTGGTTTTATTCCATTTTACGACCTTTCTTGCCACAGTTGTTAAGTGAATCACTCCAATGGATAAGTTAGTAACCCGATTGTTAAGTGAATCTGGTTTCCCCATGCAAAAAGAGATCACATGACCTTGGTACACAGCAGTGGTCATAAATTTTGGGGCCTGCGTTTTGATTCAGGATGATGCAAACGTCCTAACTGTGAAAAACCGTCATGTCACTTTTTTCTGTGCTGTCGTAACTTTGAACGAACACGAAATGAACTGTTGTAAGAACTGTACTAAATTTTTGTTCATTTTAAGGCAGCATAGATGGACTTTGCTTGGACAGAATTTTGTGGATGGTGTTGTGTGACCTGCTGAGAATTACCCTGCCAATATGGGCAGGGCCAAAAGGGAGGTGGCCTAACCAGAGCAAAAGATACCCTGTTCCAAAATTATATATATTGTGACATATTTTTAATCAATTAATTTCCTTAAATGGTTGATCGATTTCTTGAAACCTTCTTTTTTATACACCTATTTTTTTAAAACTATTTTCTGGCCCTAAAGGAACCCAAAGGGAGCCTCCCCCCCCTTAATATCTTGTATGTTATACACACACACACAAATAATATAGAATGCTTTTCCATCATTGACTGATGTCATTGTACAACGACAAGTGAAGTGGCAGTCACCTGGAACTGGCAGTGATATAATTTGAAGCCAATCTCCAGCATCAATCTCAGGAGAAGAGACCCCACATTTCATGATGTTCAGAGCCTGGAAAAGCTAGTTAAGATCCATGGCCTATTTCCATCTTCTCAAAGCATCTCTGACTGTGCCTATTATGCTGCACCTGGAATATCTTACTCCCAATATCAGCAAATCATGCATTAGCCCCTCTAGCCAAATATTGCTTATCTATATGCATAGTATAATTACTACGGAGACGTTAGAAACGCAGCAAAAGTAAGCGATCCATTTGCCAATCCCCTTTTCAATCCCAATTCCACACCAAAAGCAAAGATCCTCCCAGGAAGAGTTTTCATCTGAATGGGAAAGAAACATCCAACAAATGAATTGCAAGGCAGAATTCAAAGCCTGCATACCAGAGGGTGTGGGGGGGGGGGCGGAGGAATTAAACAAAAAGGTCAGGTGATCACAATCTTATCTAGTTCTCTGTTGTTTATTCATGGCAAGCGTTCAGGAGTTTGTGCCAATACATATTTGACATTCACTCCAACCCGTAAGTCAGATTTAAGCTGTTGGACAGCCTAATACCCCTCAAGCAGCTGTGGAAATGCATGGAGGAGGGGAGAGGAGGGAAAGAGAAACCCTGCATGTGACATACAAATATGGGGCTTTATTTAGAGCAGGGGTCTCCAATCTTGGCAACTTTAAGCCTGGAGGACTTCAACTACCAGAATTCCCCAGCCAGCTTTGTTCACATTCTAGGAGTTGAAGTCCTCCCGGCTTGAAGTTGCCAAGGTTGGAGACCCCTGATCTATAGAACATGCCAACATCAATGAGTCTTTAAAAAACCACTTCCACATGCCAGTCTTACAAAGCCCCATAAGCCGCAGGATGATGTTCATAAGAGTTTATTGCAAAATGCCTTCTTTTCTTTGAGGAAAGACAAAGCAAAGCACGTATGTGATGTTCAACCTCTGGGATCTCTACTTAAAATAATCCCAGGAACAGAAGCAGAAAGATTCCTATCCTGAGACTTTAAAGCAGGGATGGGAAATCTGTTACGTTCTAAGTACAGGTGAACTACAACTGCCAGCAATCCAGTTGGTGTGGCTAGTGGTGAACAAGGAAGCCCAGCTGCCTCCTGAAAAAAAGCATCTTTAGGACAACCATGACCTGGATGACCAAGAATCTCTACAGACTTTTAGCTGCACAATTTGGGATGGATACCCTTTGAATGGTGTGGGAGTAGAAATGGATTTCCAGAGGAAAAATTGCAGACTATAGGAACCAGGAGCACTACTCCGGTGACCCTGAGGACACAGATAACCCTCTAAAAAGATGCAAATGATCAGCTGTCCTGCAAGGAAAATAAATCCTTTCATTCCCCAAATCCTATCAGAGCTGAAGAAGTTTCTTGGATGAGAAGTGAAACGTCTTCAGAAGAAAAAACAAGGAAGTCCAGTTGCCTCCTGAAAAAAAGCACCTTTGGGACAACCATGACCTGGATGACTGAGAATCTCTACAGACATTTCAGTGGTGAGTCATTCAACATCTGGAGAGCTACAGGTGTTTCTCCTTTACAGATGCAATTTGCAGGCATTGAAACACTAATGGACTGTAATATGTCTGTGGTTACAAGTCTAAAGGCAGGTACATCAACATTTGTGAAAAGTGTTGCTTCACTAAAAATTAAACTACTTCAACTAGGGTGAGGAACATATTTTGCTCTGACAGCTAAATTTTGCCTGAGCAAATACAGCAATAATCACCAGATGACAATGATTGGGGTCAAAGGCAAACGGCAGGGTCATTTCACTTACTACAATAAACCATTCCATATTCTGTTCCCAAAGGCACCCGGTTAGTAATTGTACAAATTAAGCTGATGTGCATATTATGTTGTGTTTTGCCTAACATGTTCTCCCTTTGTAAAGCATTAAGAAGGAAAAAAAAAACCTATGCAGAGCACTAGAGTCCATTGCGTTGAATCAGGTACTAAAAGCCTGAAATAGTTGACTTCTAGTTTTTGAGGTCTGACCAGGCATAATCCACCTTCTGTCTTCGCAGACGTAGGGACCAGAACCTGGCTTTGAAACAAAACAATGGTTCCAAATTAGGGTTCGACATCCAGTGTCCCTTTCTCTGTGTCCAGTGATAAGGTAGATGTGGGACTATTACTTTTGTATTCTGGGTCAGTGTTTCTCAAACTTGGGAACTTCAGGGTGGGTGAACTTCAACTCAAAGAATTCTCCCTCTATCTTAAAGTAGCTCAGTTTGAGAAACTGCTCTGAATGAACCTGAATCTCTGCGCTAACCACTGAACTGACAATTCGGAGCATTAACAGAAATTAATGTCAGCTTTGCTCACTGTAAAATCTGCTCCAGCCAATAGAACAGCTCTACAAGCATAGATGGATCACACTTTGAGGAAGGGCAGAGGAAACCGAGGGCAAGACAAACATTTGAAAGGAGGGATTTCATGGGAGAAACCCTAGGCACCCCTTCATTCTGAAAACATACTAAGAGGATCCCACTAGCGATATATTGATTTTGATATACTTACATTTTAAAAAATTATTAAAAAGATTATTGGCTCTGTAGACCTTCACGTCACGGATAAAGGGAGCCGAGGCTAAAATAGGATAATAGCCTTTAAATCCCCTTCTGTAACTACTCAGTTCTTCCCTGTCAGCAAGATTAAAGCGATCAACAGCAGTGTCTCCTTCCCCACCCCCCTTTTCCATGCCTGCATCCCATCCTGAGTTTTAGCAACAACTGGAGTGAGTGAAGAGTGACTGGCATGAAATGTGAGGCTGCAACTCTAGTCACGAATGGTCCGGGCAGGAAGAAGCAGAGCTGGAAAACTGTGGCAAGAAACACCTCTGAAAACCTGGGTGGTGGGCTAGAAAGTGTCACCCATGAGAAATTTCAGTCAAAAGAAGCAACTTTCCATTTCAGATGGAAAAGCACCTGAAACTCCACTGGAGTCTTCTGCAGAATGCAAGGCAGCTGAGCGCATAGACACCCAAGCAACTACTCCCTATGGATTGCAGTTGTCCCAGGAAACTGAGAAGTACTTGTGTCGGGAAGAGGAAGAGGAGGAGGAAGAGCAGAAGAGACTTCTTTCGATATTTGCACTTGACCCCACTTTTGCTTCTGGAACAATAGCTTCCTCCTCGGTGCTCAACATTAATGTTGGTGGTCGAACCTACCATCTCACATACCAGGAAGTGGCCACCTATCCCAACACCCGCCTCGGACGCTTGGTTACTTCCACCGATCGCCATTGCCAGCTAGGCCTCTGTGATGACTACGCGGCTCAGGGGGATGAGTATTTCTTTGACCGAGACCCTGCAGTTTTCCAGCTGGTCTACAACTTCTACGCTTCCGGGGTGTTACAGGTACAAAATGAGCTGTGCCCCCACAGCTTCTTGGAAGAGTTAAGCTACTGGGGGGTCCGTCTCAAATACACGCCCCGCTGCTGCCGGATCTGCTTCGAAGAGAGATGCGATGAGCTGAATGACCAACTGAAAGTGCAGGAGGAGCTCCGTGCTCAGGCAGCTGCCCAGGAGAGTGAGGCTCTCTTCTGCCACATGCGCTATGCCACACAACGGTGGCGCCTTTGGAACATCATGGAGAAGCCCTTCTCTTCCACCATGGCGAAAGCGGTGGGGGTTGCCTCCAGTTTCTTTGTTCTCATATCCGTGGTGGCCCTTGCTCTCAACACAGTCGAGGAGTTGCAGCACAAGGATAAAGTCACTGGAGAGCTACGGCCAGTGTTGGAACACGTGGAGACCTTCTGCGTGGCCTTCTTCACTCTAGAATACATACTGCGCCTGCTGTCTACCCCTGACTTACACCGCTTTGCTAGTAGCGCTCTCAATGCTGTGGACCTCATCGCTGTCTTGCCCCTCTACCTTCAGCTGTTCCTGGAATTTTTTATCGATGAGACCCATACTGGTGGGCATGGGTCCCAGCATGAACATGAGATTGAGAAAGTGGGGCGAGTGGGCAAAGTAGCGCAAGTGCTACGCATCATGCGCCTGATGCGCATTTTTCGCATCCTGAAGCTAGCCCGCCATTCCACAGGGCTCCGGGCCTTTGGCTTCACTCTGCGCCAGTGTTACCAGCAGGTGGGTTGTCTCCTGCTCTTCATTGTCCTGGGGATCTCTGCCTTCTCAGCCATGGTCTATACTGTGGAGCATGATGTCGTTAACACAAACTTCACCAGCATTCCTCAGGCCTGGTGGTGGGCTGCCGTAAGTACCTGATGTACTCTTTTGAGACCTGACCCTCGCTTCTTGCTCTTTATTTAGAAAAGCTGCTTGTTATGAAAGCAGGAGGATATGCCCAGATTTTGAACATCTGTTCTGAGTCTTTGGTTTTAGAGGAGATGTAAATGCAGACACCCCACCCCACTTTCCACTGTAAGCTTTAGTACATCTGTTTCAGTAGATCAGTCTGTAATCAGTGAAGCTCAGCTTGAACTAGATGTCTTTTTGTGGCAGCTTCTGCATGGGTGGTCTCCTTGCAGCACTCAAGGCTACTGTATAAGAAAGAAGAGGAAAGCAGAGAAGGGAAAACATATTGGAAGCCTGAAATTTGCAGAAGTTTCTGCATGCTTTTAAAAAAAATTCATAGGTTTCTATATGCCAACGGACAGCTAGCTATTATTTATTTATGGAGGTAGTAAGGATGGTTTCAGTCAGGATGTGGTGGCTCAGTGGCTAAGATGCTGAGCTTGTCGATTGAAAGGTCGGCAGTTCAACCGACAGTTCAGGTTTGAGTCCCTAGTGCCACGTAACAGGGTGAGCTCCCGTTACTTGTCCCAGCTTCTGCCAACCTAGCAGTTCGAAAGCACATAAAAAATGCAAGTAGGAAAATAGGGACCACCTTTGGTGGGAAGGTAACAGCGTTCCGTGCGCCTTTGGCGTTGAGTCATTTCGGCCACATGACCACGGAGATGTCTTCGGACAGCGCTGGCTCTTCAGCTTAGAAACAGAGAGGAACACCACCCCCTAGAGTCGGGAACGACTAGCACATATGTGCGAGGGGAACCTTTACCTTTTTAAGGATGGCTTCACCTAATAATGTACCAAGAATAAGTAAGATTGATGCTGACAAAACCTGTAGAACTTATGGTTGGCACTGCCCTTGGTCTCTGAAAAATCAAGAGACAGGAAGATGCCAGACGTGATCACAGATGACAGACACAGAGATTCCTCGGGAGGTTCCCGAAACAACTGACAATAAATCAGAGCATGAGATGAGCTTTCTGTTTTATTTTTATTAAGCCGGTAACAATGGCCAAAAATAACAAAATGGGTGAGCTGGCTGGGTCACTGGATTGTAATGTGATACGGAATTTATAATTTATAGACCTGTTGTTGAAATACAATAGGGGCTGCCACTAGTGATGGATGAAAATTGTATTCCCAATAAATCTGGTGTCTTGGATAAACAACAACTGGACAAAGGTGTGTCCTGCAAATTTCTCCCTGATCTTTTCTCTCAGCTGTTCTTTGCTAAGTTGCCAGGGTTAATCAAAAATAGAAACTGGAATTACCATCTTATGTCAAGAGCTGGCTGGGTGGATGGATATATCCAATGTTGGCTTTGCGCCATGTGGTGCAATATGCATGCATCATCCCATGTGATAGATTCTGCATTGGGGTATATATAGTTTTCTACATATACTTTCAAGGAAGGATAAAAATGCCTTGTGTTACCTTGATTTACCCCTTGAAGTGAAAATAAGACTACCATTTAAGAAAGTTCAGGAACACAAATATTGTCCAATGTAAATGGTTCTGTAAACAGCTGCGTCCAAGGTGATTATAATATTGGAGTGGCTCTAGCATCTGCTCCAGAAGTTGTCAAGCCAACCTAGCATGCTATGACACATTTATTTTTATTTATTTATTTATTTATTTATTTATTTATTTATTTATTTATTTTATTTTGTCACAACAATATATGTAGGTATCATACAAAAAGATTATATAGTAAATATAAGGAGGTATAAGCATATATATAGGAAGAAGAAAAGAAAAACAATAGGACAGGAACGGTAGGCACGTTTGTGCGCTTATGCACGCCCCTTATGGTCCTCTTAGGAATGGGGTGAGGTCAATAGTAGAAAGTTTTTGGATAAAACTTTTAGGATTATCGGAAGAGACCACAGAGTCAGGTAAAGTATTCCAAGCACTGATGATTCTGTTACAGAAGTCATATTTTCTGCAATCTAGATTAAAGCAGTTGACATTAAGTTTAAATCTATTAGTTGCTCTAGTATTATTGCAATTAAAGCTGAAGTAGTCTTTAACAGGAAGGACATTACATCTCCACTAATGCTTTCCCTTTGAAGCTAGAGGACAACAGTTGAAGTATACACCATTGTTAGTGTTTTACTCAGATGAATGTGGGCTGACTACATGTTTATGATCATCCATAATCTGCTTAATAATATCACCCAGAATCAGGGTACCAAATAATAGAAAGCAAAGTATCCTCATGAATAAATCCTGAAGATGAATGGGTTTTGCTCAATTCTAATATTTGCTGGTGACATTAAATAACACATCTGTGACATAACTTATTCTGCATATGGGTGATATATACGAGAAATTCTCCCTTCAATAATTCTGCTAAATTGCCTGGAGTAGCAGCTGAAGACAAGATTCTTCACTGACCACAACATGCAATTGTTTTGAGCTTCATTCAAATGAGCCCTGACAATACTGATTGTGACTTGTTAGACAACTGAGTACATGCTATGACTCCTTTCACAGGTTCCTCTAGTCCCATATTTCCCAACCTTGGCAACTTGAAGATGGGAAGACTTCAACTCCCAGAATGCTCCAACCAGTCAATTTTGAGAGTTGAATTCCACTCATCTTCAAGTTGCCAAGGGTGAGAAACACTGATGAATGAATCAGACAGATTCATTCTCTGTAACCCCAAGGTGGAGAACCTGTAGGTCTCCACATGTTACTAAATTACAACTTGCACCAAATCCAGCTACCGTGCAGAGCAATAGTGTTAAGTGGTATTTGAGCAGCAACTGGAGACCTTGGGCTTCCCAGCCTTGCTTTAATACAAGTCCATACAGCTTCATAGGCATTAAGTGGAAGCCATGACAGGTCCCATAAACCATGACACGTCATCATACAAATGATTCCAATTACATAATGGCTCAGTTGTGATGTGGAAGATCCCAATTACATAATGCATGTCATTAAAATGGTGATGCCACAACATCTATGGCAATGATGGCGAACCTTTTTGGCACCGAGTACCGAAAAGGTCATGCAGAAATGTCGTGCACATGCACTCGTCAGGATTGTGCTCCCGAAAAGCCAAACTTGCAGGTTCTGGTGCGCATGTGTACTTGAGAATCAGTTGGCCAGTGTGCATGCATACACTGATTTTCAGCACTGCCATGCGCACAAAGGACAGATGATCAGCGCGCGCGCATGCATGTCAAAAACCCGGAAGACAAACAGGCAAGGCCATGCATGCGGGCAACATGGCTTTGCATGTCACTTTGAGCACGCATTCCATAGGTTTGCCATCATGGATCTATGGTGTCACCTCCCTTCCATAGACTATATGTGCATAGAAGTAACAGAAACACATATGCAGGAATAATTGCACAGAATTTTTTTACCTCAATTGATTTGTGCCTGGCTGGTTGAGATGAGAAGGCACTAAATACTGCAGAAAATAATATCACATTTTTTTCTTTACCAGTTCACATTCAATGAAGGTGAAGAAGAATGTATATTCAAATTAGTTTTCAAAGGAAAAGTGGGGCTTAAGTAAAATGTTTATGTTGTGTTCCTGTATGTCCTAAAGATGCTTTTTCAAGAGGCAACTGGACTTTCTGGTTTTTCTTTGAAGTCATTTCGCTTCTCATCCAAGCTCTGTGCTGAAGAAGCTTCTTGGATGAGACGCGAAACATCTTCAAAGAAAAACCAGAAAGTCCAGTTGCCTCTTGAAAAAGCATCTTTGGGACAACCATGATCTGGATGATTGAGAATCTCCACAGACATCACGTTCCTATACTTCAGCTATCAGCAAGATGGCTAAGGGGCATCAGGGTCCTTTTGTCAGGGTACAGTCATCATTCTGGTTGACAGTTCTTGAGTTTCTTGGATTTCAGTTTCATGCCAGGGAAAGATACAGATGTGGAAACACCTCTTGTAGGGCTGGCCCAGAATGAGAAGGTTGAAGAACCCATAGGCTTGAAAGACAGGCACAGAAATTGAAACCACATGCAGTAGCACTGAGGAGAACTCTAAACTCAAAGGTGCTTTTTCCAAAAGGCAAGTGGACTTTCTTGGGTTTTTTTCTTTGAAGACATTTTACTTGTTTTCTTGGATGAGAAGCGAAATGTTTTCAAAGAATTTTTTTTGGGAAAAAACACACAACCTGGATGACTGAGAACATCCATAGATCAGGGGTCACCAACCCCTGGTTTGTGGATCGACACTGAGCTGTGACCAGTGGTGGGATTCAGCCAGTTTGGGCAAACCGATTGTTAAATTGCTGGCTGGCCCCGCCCACCCACCCCTTCCAGGAGTTTCCCACCCCCATGGCCCGTTTTTGCTCCCAGGAGGCTGCAGGGAAGCCTACTAGGCCCAAGATGGGGTGCGGGGGGGCAGCAGCCCCCCCCTGAAGCCTACTTTTGCTCCCATGGGGGTGCAGGAGGCCAAGTGCTGCCTGTACACCTCCTGGCCTTGCCCACCATGGCCACACCCACCCAGCCAGTCATTAGGGCAGAGAACCGGTTGTTAAATTATTTGAATCCCACCACTGGCTGTGACACACCAGAAACTGGGCCGTGCAAACAAATGAAGCCCCATCTATGGGATGCAGGCAGCATGTGAAACCATGCCACCCCCTCCAGTCCACAGAAAAAAACTCTCTCTACAGAACCAGTCCTTGCTACCCAAAAGATTAGGGGCCACTGCCATAGATAACTATCCCTAATCAAAATGAAATTTCCCCCCCCCGAATTCCTGAAAAGGGAGAAGAAGAACAGGAGCCTCTTTCCTAGAAAAAGGTGGGCCTTTGATCTGCGGCAAGGCACAACTGAATAGCTTTAGACTAGCTAGCCTGGCTGGCAGCGGGGCCACCCTTGTTCTCACATTTCCACGCACGTAGCACTGAGGAACAGAAAGAAACTTCCACCCCAGAGTACGTACAAATATAATCACATGTATAATTCAGAGCAGCATTTTTCTTGATGATCCACTTTTCTATCCCAGCTGTACCTCACATGAAAGACAACAAAATCGCACCAAGAACAACGCAGAGCTACTTTCTTATGCTCTCCAGGAAATCACATGAGTGAAAAAATGCCGTTCTGTAACCGCTGGCTATTGTCAATAACACGTTTCCCTTTCATCTTGTTGTTTATTTTCAGAGCTATTTCTCCGCCATTTACATTCAATTCCCGTGAGCCAATTTCCATTGGAGCCTCAGACTAATCACATTTCTCTCAGGTGCGCCCTAACAAACAAATTCCCCTGGCTCGGCATCTAAAAAGTCAGACTCGTTATCAAGCATAGCAACAATCCCAACAATTAAAAAAAAAAAAAAAGGATTTTCCCTATTTGCATTTCTCCTAAATCTACATGCAAATCAGAGAGGATGTTCAGCAAGCTTCCAAAAGGCCACGAAGCTGTGATGGTTTGACACAATAAAAACAGAATTTGGTCTCACCAGGAAAGCAGCAGATCATTCAAAAATGATCACAGGAGATGTATGCATTGTGAGTTTTACTTTAGTGAACGTATGTCAGACAATTTATCCTAGGGCCAAAACTAAAGCCCTGGATTAAATATTGAGCAAAATAAACATGCACAGATGGTCCTCGACTTACAACAGTTCATTTAGTGGCCACTCAAAGTTACAACGACACTGAAAAAAAATGACATGCCCGTTTTTCACACTCACAACCATTGCAGCATTCTCATGGTCATGTGATCAAAATTTGGCCGCTTGGCAGCTGGTTCAGATTTATAATGGTTGCAGTGTCCCGGGGTCATGTGATCGTCTTTTGCGACTTTCTGACAAGCAAAGACAATGGGAAAGCCAAACTCACTTAATAACCACTTACTAACGTAACAACTGCAGTGATTAACTTAACTGTTAGCAAGAAAGGTTGTCAAATGGAGCATACTCACTTAGCAACATAAATTCTGGGTTCAATTGTGGTTGTAAGTCAAGACCTACCTGTACTTAGGGCACCAAGAGAAAGGGGACATCCCAGCTGTCATGCCCTTAACCCTTTCGCCACTACACTCAGTTTTGATTTTCAGCACTGACTGAGTTTTAGTGTCAGGTAAGCAATGGAAAGAAGGGACACAGTGGCTCAGTGGCTAGGACACTGAGCTTGTTGATTGAAAGGTTGGCAGTTCAGCGGTTCGAATCCTTAGTGCCGCGTAACGGGGTGAGCTCCCGTTACTTGTCCCAACTTCTGCCAACCTAGCAGTTCGAAAGCACGTAAAAAATGCAAGTAGAAAAATAGGGACCATCTTTGGTGGGAAGGTATCAGTGTTTCGTGCGCCTTTGGCGTTGAGTCATGCCGGCCACATGACCATGGAGACGTCTTCGGACTGCACTTTGGCTTAGAAACAGAGAGGAGCACCGCCCCCTAGAGTTGGAAATGACTAGCACATATGTGCGAGGGGAATCTTTACCTTTACCTTTAAGCAATGGAAAGGTTGAGGGACACCTTTGCTGGACCATGCTCAGAGCATCAGTGGGCCTTTTTCACAGCTGACAGCTGCATTTTCTTATTAAGATTCAGCTACCAAGCCCTTAAGGGGACCAGATGTATCCCTTTTAGTGATACATTCCTTTCAGTGAAGACTGATTTTTGTCCGTTATCCTGGCTTCTGACTTATTTAAAAGCAGGGGTGAAATCCAGCAGGTTCTGACAGGTTCTGGAGAACTGGTAGCAGAAATTTTTAGTAGTTCAGAGAACCAGTAGTGGAAATTTTCAATAGTTTGCAGAACCAGCAAATTCCACCTCTGGCTGGCCCCAGAGTGGGATAGAAATGGAGATTTTGCAGTAGCCTTCCCCTGGAGTGGGGTGGGAATGGAGATTTTGCAGTATCCTTCCTCTGCCACACCCACCAAGCCACACCCACAGAACTGGTAGTAAAAAGATTTGAATTTCACCACTGTTTAAAAGTGTAATGCAAGAGACATAACGATTTGTGTACATAGTTTAAAACGAAGCAAGCCGCTGGGTATCAGTTTTTTTGACACCAAATTTTATGGACAAAAGTTGAGGTGTGGGGTAGGAGAGCTTCAAAAACAAGGGGGGTGCTAGTGGCACCATTCCTGTCCTAAAAAATACTAGATAATTGTTCCTTTCAGGAACAGGCACCAGGCAAACCCCTGGGCTGAAGCCTTCCCTTGAGACTTGCTATCTAGTAATATGGGCTACCTGGGCAGATGAATTAAGAGGCTGTTTTAGCAGGCTTTTATAGAGATTACTGTAAAAGGCAGAGTTCTAATGCAACAATGTGGGACCCCTTTTTACTATTTTGATAATCTAAGACAGTGGTTCTCAATCTTTTCTTCACCAAGGACCCCTTTAAATCTTTTTTGTGGCCATGGATTATGGCCACCGACACCCCCCTCCCAAAGACTTAAGATTTAAATTGTAATATTTCCTCAAGGTTCGCGGACTTCCTATGACATCAACATAGGCCGCCCTTCTTGCGGGCTGAGAACCACTGATCTATGATCCTCTGTCTAAAAGTCCACTTCTTGCTCTTCTAAATGATTTCCCCCCATTCCTTTATTTACCTCAAGGTAAGCCTTTCTACTGTGGGATATGGAGACATGTATCCGGAGACCCACCTGGGACGGCTGTTTGCGTTCCTCTGCATCGCTTTTGGGATCATCCTGAACGGCATGCCCATCTCCGTCCTCTACAATAAATTCTCGGATTACTACAGCAAGCTGAAAGCGTACGAGTACACGGCCATACAGAAAGACCGGGGGAAAGTGGAATTCGTGCAACGGGCCATGAAGAAGATGTCAGAGTGTTACGGAAAGTAACAGCCATCCCCAAGCCACAGATACAATTAATACAGGTGGTCCTTGACGTACAACTGCTCGTTTAGTGACCGTTCAAAGTTACGACCATGGGAAAAAAATGACTTACGACTGTTTTCAGACTTATTGCCCATGGCAGCATCTCCATGGTCACGTGATCAAACTTCAGAGGTTTGGCCACTGACTCATATTTGTGACAGTTGTCCCAGGGTCATGTGATCATTTTCGGCGACCTTTGGACAAGCGAAGTTCACGGGGAAGCCAGATTCACTTAACAACTGAGTTGCTAACTTAACAATTGCAGTGATTCGCTTAACAACTGTGGCAAGAAAGGTCGTAAAAGGGAACAAAAGTCACTTAACGTTTGACTCACTTAGCAACAGAAATTTTGGGGTCAATTGTGGTCGTGGGTCCTTGCATGTATTGTGCAGTGCTAACAACTGAGCCTGGTGGCACCTTTTGGACAAGCGAAGTTCACGGGAAGCCAGATTCACTTAACAACTGAGTTGCTAACTTAACAATTGCAGTGATTCGCTTAACAACTGAGTTGCTAACTTAACAATTGCAGTGATTCGCTTAACAACTGAGTTGCTAACTTAACAATTGCAGTGTCCCGAGGTCATGTGATCATTTTCGCGACCTTTGGACAAGCGAAGTTCACGGGAAGCCAGATTCACTTAAGAACGGCAGTGATTCACTTAACAACTGTGGCAAGAAAGGTTGTAAAATGGGGCAAAAGTCACTTAACGCTTGACTCACTTAGCAACGGGTCAATTGTGGTCGAGGTCCTTGCATGTATTGTGCAGTGCTAACATTTGTGTTACTAACTTAACAATTGCAGTGATTGGCTTAACAACTGTGGCAAGAAAGGTTGTGAAATGGGGCAAAATTCACTTAACGCTTGACTCACTTAGCAACGGGTCAATTGTGGTCGAGGTCCTTGCATGTATTGTGCAGTGCTAACAACTGAGTTGCTAACTTAACAATTGCAGTGTCCCGAGGTCATGTGATCCTGTTTTGCTACCGCCTGACAATCAAAGTCAATGGGGATGCTGGATTCACTTAACAACTGAGTTGCTAACTTAACAATTGCAGTGTCCCGAGGTCATGTGATCCTGTTTTGCTACCGCCTGACAATCAAAGTCAATGGGGATGCTGGATTCACTTAACAACTGTGGCAAGAAAGGTCGTAAAGGGAACAAAAGTCACTTAACGTTTGACTCACTTAGCAACGGGTCAATTGTGGTCGAGGTCCTTGCATGTATTGTGCAGTGCTAACAACTGAGCCTGGTGGCACCTTTTGGACAAGCGAAGTTCACGGGAAGCCAGATTCACTTAACAACTGAGTTGCTAACTTAACAATTGCAGTGATTCGCTTAACAACTGAGCCTGGTGGCACCTTTTGGACAAGCGAAGTTCACGGGAAGCCAGATTCACTTAAGAACGGCAGTGATTCACTTAAGAACGGCAGTGATTCACTTAACAACTGAGTTGCTAACTTAACAATTGCAGTGATTCGCTTAACAACTGAGTTGCTAACTTAACAATTGCAGTGTCCCGAGGTCATGTGATCATTTTCGCGACCTTTGGACAAGCGAAGTTCACGGGAAGCCAGATTCACTTAAGAACGGCAGTGATTCACTTAAGAACGGCAGTGATTCACTTAACAACTGAGTTGCTAACTTAACAATTGCAGTGATTCGCTTAACAACTGAGCCTGGTGGCACCTTTTGGACAAGCGAAGTTCACGGGAAGCCAGATTCACTTAAGAACGGCAGTGATTCACTTAACAACTGAGCCTGGTGGCACCTTTTGGACAAGCGAAGTTCACGGGAAGCCAGATTCACTTAAGAACGGCAGTGATTCACTTAACAACTGAGCCTGGTGGCACCTTTGGACAAGCGAAGTTCACGGGGAAGCCAGATTCACTTAACAACTGAGTTGCTAACTTAACAATTGCAGTGATTCGCTTAACAACTGTGGCAAGAAAGGTCGTAAAAGGGAACAAAAGTCACTTAACGTTTGACTGACTTAGCAACAGAAATTTTGGGGTCAATTGTGGTCGTGGGTCCTTGCATGTATTGTGCAGTGCTAACAACTGAGCCTGGTGGCACCTTTTGGACAAGCGAAGTTCACGGGAAGCCAGATTCACTTAACAACTGAGCCTGGTGGCACCTTTTGGAATGGAAGAAATTCTCCACACCTTTGGTGAAGTCAATGCTGTAACTTTCAAGAACAGCTTTAGCCTCACAGTCAAGTCTGTGGGTGAAACTCTCACATCAGACTGATGTCATTAATTCTGTTGAGACAATTTTAGATAGATAGATAGATAGATAGATAGAGATGGATGGATGATATTCCATTCAAGAGTAGGAAATGGAAGTTCTTGTTAGCTGTAGATAGCTCATTTTAGAAAAGCTTCAGTAGGAAGGCTAAAACCACTAGGGTAGAATTTTCTCCCATTATTTTTGGATGGTGGGAGTGATATAGTCCATTCTGTCTGTCTTCCTACCTTTCTTTCTCTCTCTCTCTCGCTCTCTTTTGTTTTCTTTCTTTTCATGATAAATTTATTTAAAGTAAATACTTCTACTTCCTGCTTCAAAATATTGTGTAACTACAAAATCCCTTTTCCACAATGTAGATGGCTTTGAGGACCATAAAAAGGGGGACTAAAGCTCATTCCTGATAGAGGAGATCCGATTTTGGAGTTACTACTGAAGGAAATAATTTGGGCCATTCTCCTAGCTTTGTATAAACAAGCAGACTCCTGGCTGGGCAAACCACCAGAGAAGAATTACACTTACATTGCTGTTACTGCCAGTGCACTCCCAAGATCAATTAAAAGTGCTGCTTGTTATCAGTTTTTTTGACACCAAATTTTATGGACAAAAGTTGAGGTGTGGGGTAGGAGAGCTTCAAAAACAAGGGGGGTGCTAGTGGCACCATTCCTGTCCTAAAAAATACTAGATAATTGTTCCTTTCAGGAACAGGCACCAGGCAAACCCCTGGGCTGAAGCCTTCCCTTGAGACTTGCTATCTAGTAATATGGGCTACCTGGGCAGATGAATTAAGAGGCTGTTTTAGCAGGCTTTTATAGAGATTACTGTAAAAGGCAGAGTTCTAATGCAACAATGTGGGACCCCTTTTTACTATTTTGATAATCTAAGACAGTGGTTCTCAATCTTTTCTTCACCAAGGACCCCCTTTAAATCCTTTTTGTGGCCATGGATTATGGCCACCGACACCCCCCCCCAAGACTTAAGATTTAAATTGTAATATTTCCTCAAGGTTCGCGGACTTCCTATGACATCATCATAGGCCGCCCTTCTCGCGGGCTGAGAACCACTGATCTATGATCCTCTGTCTGAAAGTCCACTTCTTGCTCTTCTAAATGATTTCCCCCCATTCCTTTATTTACCTCAAGGTAAGCCTTTCTACTGTGGGATATGGAGACATGTATCCGGAGACCCACCTGGGACGGCTGTTTGCGTTCCTCTGCATCGCTTTTGGGATCATCCTGAACGGCATGCCCATCTCCGTCCTCTACAATAAATTCTCGGATTACTACAGCAAGCTGAAAGCGTACGAGTACACGGCCATACAGAAAGACCGGGGGAAAGTGGAATTCGTGCAACGGGCCATGAAGAAGATGTCAGAGTGTTACGGAAAGTAACAGCCATCCCCAAGCCACAGATATAATTAATACAGGTGGTCCTTGACGTACAACTGTTCGTTTAGTGACCGTTCAAAGTTACGACCATGGAAAAAAAATGACTTACGACCGTTTTCAGACTTATTGCCCATGGCAGCATCTCCATGGTCACGTGATCAAACTTCAGAGGTTTGGCCACTGACTCATATTTGTGACAGTTGTCCCAGGGTCATGTGATCATTTTCGGCGACCTTTGGACAAGCGAAGTTCACGGGGAAGCCAGATTCACTTAAGAACGGCAGTGATTCACTTAAGAACGGCAGTGATTCGCTTAACAACTGTGGCAAGAAAGGTCGTAAAAGGGAACAAAAGTCACTTAACGTTTGACTGACTTAGCAACAGAAATTTTGGGGTCAATTGTGGTCGTAGATCAAGGAATACCTGTACTCCGGAAAGAGCAGGAGGAGGAGAGGAGGATGGACTTAGAAATGACACTTAAAGCTTCATTTAAAAAGAGAAAATTGTGCTGAGTTCCTCTCTCTTATTAATTTGTTTAATAAAGATTCCAACTCGTATTCAAACAGCTGATAATGCCTTGAAACTGGGATCCAACGATTAGTCAAGGAAGAAGATGCTAAGAACCAGGATAAATAGTATGCAATGTCAGATGTTTGGTCTGCAGATACGATCTGTCAAAGGAGTACAGATAGTCCTCGAGTTACGACAGTTTGTTTAGTGACCGTTTGAAGTTACAACGACACTAAGAAAAGTGACTTATGACCGTTTTTCACACTTACGACCATTGCAGCATCCCCATGGTCACATGATCAAAATTCAGACGCTTGGCAACTGACTGATTCCGTATGTATGACAATTGCAGTGTCCCGAGGTCATGTGATCCTGTTTTTGCTACCGTCTGACAATCAAAGTCAATGGGGATGCTGGATTCACTTAAGAACGGCAGTGATTCACTTAACAACTGTGGCAAGAAAGGTTGTAAAATGGGGCAAAAGTCACTTAACGTTTGACTCACTTAGCAACGGGGTCAATTGTGGTCGTAGGTCCTTGCATGTATTGTGCAGTGCTAACAACTGAGCCTGGTGGCACCTTTTGGAATGGAAGAAATTCTCCACACCTTTGGTGAAGTCAATGCTGTAACTTTCAAGAACAGCTTTAGCCTCACAGTCAAGTCTGTGGGTGAAACTCTCACATCAGACTGATGTCATTAATTCTGTTGAGACAATTTTAGATAGATAGATAGATAGATAGATAGATAGATAGATAGATAGATAGATAGATAGATAGATAGATAGATAGATAGATGATATATATACAGATGATAATGATAGAGATAGATGATAGATAGATAGATAGATAGATAGATAGATAGATAGATAGATAGATAGATAGATAGATAGATAGATAGATAGATATTCCACTCAAGAGTAGGAAATGGAAGTTCTTGTTAGCTGTAGATAGCTCATTTTAGAAAAGCTTCAGTAGGTAGGCTAAAACCACTAGGGTAGAATTTTCTCCCATTTTTTTGGATGGTGGGAGTGATATAGTCCATTCTGTCTGTCTTCCTACCTTTCTTTCTCTCTCGCGCGCGCTCTCTTTTGTTTTCTTTCTTTTCATGATAAATTTATTTAAAGTAAATACTTTTACTTCCTGCTTCAAAATATTGTGTAACTACAAAATCCCTTTTCCACAATGTAGGTGGCTTTGAGGACCATAAAAAGGGGGACTAAGGCTCATTCCTGATAGAGGAGATCCGATTTTGGAGTTACTACTGAAGGAAATAATTTGGGCCATTCTCCTAGCTTTGTATAAACAAGCAGACTCCTGGCTGGACAAACCACCAGAGAAGAATTACACTTACATTGCTGTTACTGCCAGTGCACTCCCAAGATCAATTAAAAGTGCTGCTTGTTATCTTAAAGCCCTAAATGATGCCGCACCAGTTTGTGTCAGGAAATGCTTCAGGAAAACGGAATCTGCTTCTCCAGGTTGGTCATTTGCAGAGAACCTGCGGAAAGTCTCCCCATTTCATGGGAATTAAATTGTAGACTTTCTCTGTGTTTGTCCCCACTCTGTAGAATACCCCAATTCGCCTCCCCACCCCCGAATTGAGAAAGGAGATCTTTTGGAAATAACCCAAAGCAATTCTATTCCAGTGAGCCTTTGGCTTTTTGATCATGCTTTTATTGTGACTTCAATTCTTTTTGGTTTTGCTTGTTTTAATTATATGCCTTCTTTTGGGATTGGGGTGGATTAAAAGTACCAGTGAAGTAGCAAATTCATCCAATAGTCCTCTCAGTAGATGCACAGGGGGATTCTACTGGCCAGATCCAGGTTATCTACACTGGAAGGCCCCTGACCTTGCAGTCTGAAACCGAACCCTCTAAATATTCCGAGATTCCACGTTAGAACTCAGCAGGTACCCTTGTTAACATGCAGGGGAAAAAATCACAAAGTAGGAAGATAAAGACCCCAATTTTCATACGAATCACATATTCAAATGTTATTATGGAGATTGCAGGATATCAGAGAAGGGTTTTGTGTCTGACTATGAGTTTCCCCCTGCCTGCTGTTCTTCAAATGCATGAGTCTCTTTTCATCTGCAAGCAACGTGGTCTCTGGGCCTCAAGTCTTGAATGATAGATCAACACATCAGGAAGGGCTTTGTTAGACAACTGGGAATATAGGGAATGTAGTGAGGATTCAGCAAACACACATTTGTTCCCAGATGCCATCACAGCCTTAGATTAGTTGTGAGACAGATGACTTGTTTTGCTGAACATTCATTTTTTAATAAACTAAATATTGTATGTCCCGTGCTTGCTGGTTACTACTGAATTATGAAAATGACCAAATCCTCTGCTGACGATCCAACCGCATCTCTACATTTCTGTCCCTTAAGAAAACTGTTTTAAAATATATAACTACATAAACAAAACCATCCATGTAAATTGTTGCATCGCAAAGTTTGTATCAACCCAGCAGAACACTTCAAATGCAAATATGGTTGTTTATTGGTCAAAGAAAGAAGATGATTCTCTGCTGAGCTATCCTCAAAGTACCGGCCCAAAAGTCAGCTTAGGGCCTCAGAAGTTCCAACAAAGCTGTGACAGTTCAGCTGAAGCACCGTGCATTAAAAAACAGGAGGATCTTTGATTATATCATTGTGCCATCAGCTTCATCTTTTTAAGCGCCTCTAGTTCTTTTGTTACCCGTTACTCGTTACCCAGAAGGCAAGATTTCTGGAATTAGTTGAAAGAGTTTCCTGTTCTATTTGAAATTCCATTCTAATAGAATAACAGATTTGGAAGAGACGATGGAAATCTGCTAGTCCAACCCCCTGCTCAACCAGGAAATTCTACACCAGGATTGTCAAACTCGTGGCCCACGGGCCAGATGGGTCACGCACTGGCCACCCCTACCCTCTTTTTAGCGAAGGGGTGAAAGTTATGATACGTCATGTGACGACGTGACGACGCAAGTTTGAACCCCTGCTCTATATCATTTTGGACAAATGGTTGTCCAATCTCTTTTTAAAACCTCCAGTGTTGGAGCACTCAGAACTTCTGGATGCAAGCGGTTCCACTGATTAATTGTTCTCACTATCAGGAAATTTCTCCTTAGTCCTAGATTGCTTCTCTCCTTGATTAGTTTCCATCCATTGCTTCTGTTTTACCCTGAGGGCAAAACAAGAGGTGCAATACACATTCTAATACAACATAGTTTACTACCAAGAACATTATTGTGAAACCAGAGTATTTTGACAGCAAAGAATCCTCTAAGTAGGGGAAAAAACATAGTGACTAGAAAAAGAGGGATACTGTCAATTACCATCTCCCAATAAGAGGCAGGAAAGGGACAGAAAGAGAGCTCAAAACCTTCTATCCATAATGTATCTCATAAGCAACTGTTATTTTGCATATTTGCAATATCCGTCAGGATAAACACCTGCGAAGGTGACATTGAAATCCATTGATATGAATAGGACGCTAATAATGGATGAAAGGAAAAAATAGACACCAACTTCAATGGGCTTCGGAACGGGATGAAAAAGATGTTGGGAATTGATAGAAACCCTCCAGAGTCATGAATGGGAGGGGAGGAGGTGACTCCATACTGGGCAGTGGCTGTGCTGTTGGCATCTATTAATAAGCCCAGCGACAGAACCTTTTCCAGCCACAGAGCCTGGGCGGTCCCGAAACACATCAAGTGATTTGGAGCTACTACAGCTCTGTTATCACATTCTCGAAATGAGTGTGAAATACAATTGGGAAGCTAGCCAAGGATGGGGGGTGGGGTGGGGGGGAGAAGCCGTTCTCCAGCAAACTAGCTAGCGGACAAAAATATCTACAGAATCTACTGCTGTTGGCAGCCTCAGGAGATTATGCTTATCTATCAATGGAATGCAATAAATTCAGCTAGCACTTTTCTCTCTCTCTCTCTCTCTACGCCAGAGAGGACCATCTGTTGTTTTTCACTTCAGAAACTGAAGCACACACCTTGCTTGAGAGAAAGAATCAGAGGGAATCTCTCTGACAGACGGGCATCCTCGGAAGATCTAAGGATGTTTGGGGCTCTTACAGTGATAAATCAACTGTATTTACCTAAAAGGATGAGGACATTGAAGTCACAACAGCCTTTCTGGGCAATGCTCAGCAAATCCAAATTATCAAACTTAGGTTTGCCAACTGCAGCCAAAACCAGTCCTGGAGTTTTCCTTCTCCCCATCGGTGTTTTTGTCACACGCTTGTGCGTGTGTGTAACTATATCTGCGAAAAGCAAAAAATAATTATAATATTTTTTTTAATTTCTTTTTGTCACAACAGTATACACAAACAATTGTCATAGATAAAACAACATATCTTGAAGAAAATATATATATATAAGTAAAAAATATGCATCAACTATATCAATTTGATATAATGAAGGGAACAATAGGACAGGAACGGTAGGCACTTTTGTGCTCTTATGAAAGCCAGGGGAGGACAAGAGACTATCCACTGATCCACTAAAATAAGGTACTGGTTTTAAATGAATTGGTCCTCCATCTGCATATGCCAACTGGTCTCCTTCGCACAACAAAACCCCACAGCACAGGCACAGGCACATACAGCAGAGGCAGCTGTCAGGTGCAGTCAAAAAAGTCAAGATGGCAACCACAAATCAAAGCCCTGACCATTATTATCTGGCCAGTATCTTCACATTTTTGACCATACCCTCCCCAAAAATTCCACAGATAGATAGCAAATGATGGGAAGAGATAACTGGGTGGGAAAGGAAAAGAGAGGGAAGGTCCCTTTAGGGTTTATTTTAGCACAACATTCATCAGGGAACGAAGGAATTATTAATTTTCAAGCTAACCTTCTAAGGTTTTTTTTTCCCACTCTCATTTAACCTAATTCGCTGTCATTTCTTTTCAGCAAATGTCAGGAAATGCCTAGCTGTTTACTGGGGAGCAAAACTTTCTTGGATAAATTGCAGGCTATTCCCGGGCAGTTTGATTTGGTGCACACAAGGCAAGTGTCCATTTCATTTCCAGCTGTTATCGAAATGGCCCTGCCCAAGCTGCTGCCCTCCACATCTGTTGGAATTACAGCACCCGGTATTCCCAGCAGCATGGGTATCAGTGTGAAATTTGGAAAGGCTGTTAGAGCACATGTTCCAATGTCCAGAAATAAGCATGCGTGCAGATATTGTAGCTTTTCAGATCAATGTTTACAAGGTTTTGTAAGGGGGGTTTCATTACAATAAAGCTGTTTAGCTTTTAAGGTGATAAAACACAAAAGGGGATAGAGAATAGAAAGGGGCTGCTGAGGCTACTTTGTAGCCTGTCTTTATTTCACAAATTGTCTTGCAATTGAGAAAAAAATTGCACCTACTTTATTTTTCGGGGCATAAGATAAAGTTAACGAAATGTTTTTGGTGACATAGAGAACTAGGTGAAATAATTAGGCCCAAGAGATCAAGCTGAATGGTGGCCTGAAGTTTAACACTGACTCTACAGACACTGAATTACCACGTATGATTCCCACATGGAAGAAATTTTAATCCCATATCTGAAGACCGTCTCTGGCAATTCCCGGTTTAGGATTTGGGAAACTGGAATTTAAATTCTCTCTGTAACAAAAAAGCAAAAACAAAAAACAGAACAAAACGAAACCTGGTGCCCAGTGAGTAGTACAAGTAATGCCCGCTTAACAAACATTTGTTTAGCAACTGTTTGAAGATACAACAGCATTTAAAAAAGTGACTTATGACTGATCCTTGCATTTACAACCGTTGCCTCCTCATAATCCCGTAATTGAAATTTAGGCACCTGACCATATTTCAGATTTCTGATGGTCACAGCAACTGTGAGTGACAGGATTGCCATTTACAATTTTCCCAGCTGGCTTCTAGCAGCAAGGAAGTTAGCAGGACGTCCCAAGTCACAGTCACTTGCGAGTCACATGTCTCATTTAATGACTGGAACCAGGACTGATTTAATATCATAGGTGGGCATGGTCACAGCATGATGCTTCACTTAATGCTTCCCAAATTGCCAGTTTCAATTAGGGTTCTTAAATTACCTATTGGAACCTAAAACAGGAATGGAGCTTTGGATCCAGAGTGAGGGAGCTTGTTGTGTTTGTTGGTGTCACAAAACATACAGTGAGCTGCCCATACCAAATCTAAAGCATCTTTCTCCTTTTGGATCAAACTTGCCAGACAATCTTAGTCTTAGCTAAGTTACAATGTGAATGTTTTGAGGAAAGAAGAAACATCTGTATGCTCCAATTTGTTGGAAGAGATCAGTATGGGAAAAAAAGGCAAACCACCAATGCCAGTCTAAGAGATATTTTATTGAACCTCCTAAGTACACTTAATTTTATTCAAAGTTTGTTGAACTAAGTGCTGATCAGTTTCTGGAAATGGTGCTGTAGGAAGATTTTGGCCTGTTTAGCGCTGTTTGTAGTTCAATAAACTTAAGGACATTACTCAGTGGTGAAATCCAATTTTTTTTACTACCAGTACCGGGCCTGGCTTAGTGGGTGTGGTTTGGTAGGCATGGCAGAAGAAGGATACTGCAAAATCTCCATTCCCACCACACTCCTGGAGGAAGGATATTGCAAAATCTCCATTCCCATCCCACTCCAGGGGAAGGATACTGCAAAATAGGGGCCGCGGTGTGGCTCAGGCTGTAAGAAGCCTGTTATTAAACACAGCTGCCTGCAATTACTGCAGGTTCTAGTCCCACCAGGCCCAAGGTTGACTCAGCCTTCCATCCTTTATAAGGTAGGTAAAATGAGGACCCAGATTGTTGGGGGGGCAATAAGTTGACTTTGTATATAAATATACAAATAGAATGAGACTATTGCCTTACACAATGTAAGCCGCCCTGAGTCTTCGGAGAAGGGCGGGATATAAATGTAAATAAATAAATAAAAAAAAATAAAAAAAATCTCCATTCCCACCCTACTCTGGGGCCAGCCAGAGGTGGTATTTGCCAGTTCTCCAAACTACTCAAAATTTCCGCTGCCGGTTTTCCGAACTGCTCAAAATTTCTGCTACTGGTTCTCCAGAACCTGTCAGAACCTGCTGGATTTCACCCCTGACATTACTGGAATCAGCATGTCCTGTGTTAGATTCGGGCAATAATGAGGCAGGAGACCAGGATAGTGACAACAGCTCTTTACTATATGGTGAACCCAGCAACTCGGGCTGGGAAAAACCTCTCCTTAAATACAGTTTAGCCGGAGGCTTCAACCAATCAGCAACGTGCTTGTTTCCCGCCAAAATATTTAAAGATACATTACACTCCTTCCCTCCCAGAAAACACTTTACCATTATTTACATAGAATTAACATCTTATTTTTCAACGTAATCACGCAAGTAGACTGGGCGTCTCCTGACTCTTTCGGACCTCGCAATTCATTCTCTGGGAGTGAGTCGAGCTGACCGGAGGGACTGTTTGTTCCTCTCAGCTCCTCCTCTAGGCCATCCGGCCCTGGATTATTGCAGAGTCGTCCCTGCTGTTTTCAGGATGGAACCTGTTGGCGTCGCTGGACCTCCTGGAACTCAGATAAGTCCCGCTTGCCCCGGGTTTGAGTCAGCTGTGGATTCAAACATTGTATAGTCAGGGCCTGTTTCGTCTGATTCTGATTTACGGTTATGCGTTTCTTATTTGGTCTATGTGGCGCTTCCATACCCGGCCATCCTTTATCTCCACTAAATATGATTTGGGACCTGTTATTTCTAGGATTTTCCTGCTAACCAGGTCGGGCCTCGCTGTAGTTGTGTGCCCACACTAGGTCGCCTATTGCCATCCCTCTTGTTTTACCGTGTGCCCCTTTGTAACCGTCTGGTGTGTAGTTTGGGTTTAAACGGTCTAGTGGGCACCTGAGCTTCGACCCATTAATAACTCTGCTGGGCTTCTGCCAGTTGTTACACAGGGGGTTCTGTGTTGGACTGCAAGGAATGTATCGATTTTTGTTTGCCAATCGCCTGGCTTGATTCTGGACAATGCTTCCTTTGCGCTTCGGACGGAACGTTCTGCAAGGCCGTTCGTCGCAGGGTGGAAAGGCGCCGAGAGGACATGCCGGATGCCCTCCTCTGCCAAGTACCCCTCAAACTGGGTTGCCGTGAATTGCGGGCCGTTATCGGAGACTAACGTGTCTGGCAACCCGTGGGTTACAAATAGGTGCCGTAGGACTGAAATCACGGCCTCGGCTGTCATGGATCTCATGAGAATGATTTCCAGCCATTTGGAGTAGGCGTCGACTACTACCAGAAAAGTTTGGCCGTGGAAAGGGCCGGCAAAATCGATATGGATCCTAGACCAAGGACCCTGGGGTCTCTCCCATTCCCGAATCGGGGCCGTTGGGGGTAGCGGTCTGGACTCCTGGCAGGCCTGGCATTTCCCTACCCTTTCAGCAATTTCCGTGTCCATTAAGGGCCACCACACATAGCTTCTCGCTAGACCCTTCATTCTCATGATCCCTGGGTGACCTTCGTGAAGGAGATCCAACACCTTTCCTCAATTTCTCTGGGATCACCACTCGATCCCCCATAGCAGGCACCCCTTGAGCTGAGAGTTCCCCACGTTTCTTTACAAACTCTTTAAACGCCGCCCGCGAGCTGGCCACCTCTTTGTACCCAACCAATTACAGTCCTTATTGTAATGTCCTTATACGAAGCCGAGCCACCTCTTTGGATGTGACTGGGCCAGAGTCCAAAGAGTCAATTAGCAGAACTGGTGTCCCCGGAGTGGGGTCTTCAATAGTCTCTGGTAACGGCATCTGCTCAGTGCGTCTGCATGCCTAATTCCTTCCTGGCCGGTGTAGCAATTTGTAAGAATACGCTGCCAGGAAGATAGTCCATCTGGTCAGTCTGGGCGAAAGTGCCACGGGCGTTGGGCGATCGCCTGCCAGCAGACCTAGCAAGGTCTATGGTCCGTGATGATTTCGAAATCACGACCAAATACATATTCATGGAATTTCTTTACTCCGGAGACTATAGCCAAGGCTTCCCTATCTAGCTGGCTATAATTCCTTTCAGCTGATGACATTGTTCGGGAGTAATATGCAATAGGGGCTTCTGTGCCATTTGGCAACCTGTGGCTGAGCACAGCCCCCACCCCATAGGGAGATGCATCGCAGCTTAACACTAATGGCAGCGTGCCATTGTATTGGATAAGGAGGCTATCACTCGATAGGAGATTCTTTACCCCTTCGAATGCCCTAGCTTCCGCCTTTCCCCAAGACCATGCAGCCGTCTTTGCTAGTAATTTATGCAGCGGTTCTGCTACTGTTGCCTTATTCCTTAAGAATACTGCGTAGAAGTTGACCAGACCTAAGAATGCCTGTAACTCCGTTTTGTTCTTTGGAACCGGGGCCTTCCTGATGGCCCGTACCTTGCTCTCAGTGGGTGAATCCTTCCCTGTCTATCCGTAGCCCAGGAATTCCACAGACTCAACCCCGATCTGGCATTTGTTCAGTTTAACTTTGAGACCGGCAGACCGGAAAATGCCCAAAACTTTTCGCAGCCTACCCCTAATTCCTCTAGATTCTCAGCGGATACCAGTACATCGTCAAAGTATGGTACCACCCTGGTAGTCCCTGCAATAGCCGCTCCATTAGGTTCTGAAATAACCCTGGAGCCACACTAACCCCAAACTGTAACCGGGTACACTTAAAAGCCCCTCTGTGAGTCACAATTAGGTGCCGTAGGACTGAAATCACGGCCTCGGCTGTCATGGATCTCATGAGAATGATTTCCAGCCATTTGGAGTAGGCATCGACGACTACCAGAAAGGTTTGGCCGCGGAAGGGGCCGGCAAAATCAATATGGATCCTAGACCAAGGGCCCTGGAGTCTTTCCCATTCCCGAATTGGGGCCGTTGGGGGTAGCGGTCTGGACTCCTGGCAGGCCTGGCATTTCCCTACCCTTTCAGCAATTTCCGTGTCCATTAAGGGCCACCACACATAGCTTCTCGCTAGACCCTTCATTCTCACGATCCCTGGGTGGCCCTCGTGAAGGAGCTCCAATACCTTTTCCCTCAATTTCTCCGGGATCACCACTCGATCCCTCCATAGCAGGCACCCCCCTTGGGCCGAGAGTTCCCCACGTTTCTTTACAAACTCTTTAAACGCCGCCCGCGCAGCGGGCCAACCTCTTGTACCCAACCAATTACAGTTCTTATTGTAATGTCCTTGTACAAGCCGAGCCACCTCTTTGGATGTGACTGGGCCAGAGTCCAAAGAGTCAATTAGCAGAACTGGTGTCCCCGGAGTGGGGTCTTGATAGTCTCTGGTAACGGCATCTGCTCAGTGCGTCTGCATGCCTAATTCCTTCCTGGCCGGTGTAGCAATTTGTAAGAATACGCTGCCAGGAAGATAGTCCATCGGGTCAGTCTTGGCGAAAGTGCCACAGGCGTTGGGCGGTCGCCTGCCAGCAGACCTAGCAAGGTCTATGGTCCGTGATGATTTCAAAATCACGACCAAATACATATTCATGGAATTTCTTTACTCGGAGACTATAGCCAAGGCTTCCTTATCAAGCTGGCTATAATTCCTTTCAGCTGATGACATTGTTCGGGAGTAATATGCAATAGGGGCTTCTGTGCCATTTGGCAACCTGTGGCTGAGCACAGCCCCACCCCATAGGGAGATGCATCGCAGCTTAACACTAATGGCAGCGTGCCATTGTATTGGATAAGGAGGCTATCACTCGTTAGGAGATTTTTACCCTTGAATGCCCTAGCTTCCGCCTTTCCCCAAGACCATGCAGCCGTCTTTGCTAGTAATTTATGCAGCGGTTCTGCTACTGTTGCCTTATTCTTAAGAATACTGCGTAGAAGTTGACCAGACCTAAGAATGCCTGTAACTCCGTTTTGTTCTTGGAACCGGGCCTTCCTGATGGCCCGTACCTTGCTCTCAGTGGGGTGAATCCCTTCCCTGTCTATCCGGTAGCCCAGGAATTCCACAGACTCAACCCCGATCTGGCATTTGTTCAGTTTAACGTGAGACCGGCAGACCGGAAAATGCCCAAAACTTTTCGCAGCCTTACCCCTAATTCCTCTAGATTTTCAGCGGATACCAGTACATCGTCAAAGTATGGTACCACCCTGGTAGGCCTGCAATAGCCGCTCCATCAGGTTCTGAAATAACCCTGGAGCCACACTAACCCCAAACTGTAATCGGGTACACTTAAAAGCCCTCTGTGAGTCACAATTGTCTGCGCTTGGCTGTGCTGCTGTCTACGGGCAGCTGTTGATAGGCTTGTGCCAGGTCTAGCTTGGCAAAACTTGCCCTTGCCCCATTGAGTGCAGTAAGTGCTGTACCACCGAACGGGTAAGCACTCTTTGCAACGCTTTGTTCAGCGTTGCCTTGTAGTCAGCGCAAATCCGGACCGATCCATCCGGTTTGACTGGGGTGACTATAGGGGTCTCCCACTTAGCATGGTCAACTGGCACTAGAATTCCCTGATTTACTAGTTTGTCCAGTTCCCGGTCAATCCTGGGCTTTAGGGCGAACGGTACCCTCCTAGCCTTTAGACGGATAGGGGCAACTTGGGGGTCTAAGTTAAAGGATATAGGGGTCCCCTTGTACTTGCCCAGGCAGTCTTTGAAAACGTCCCCAAACTCCTTCGTGAGTGCGTCTTTGAGGTCGACTTCGTTTCTGAAGATTCCGGTCACTCCCATGCCCAATGCTCGGAACCAGTCCAGTCCCAACAAGCTTGGCAGGGTCCCATCGACGATGGTGATGGGCAGAGTTTTCTTGTAGTGTCCATATTCGACGTGGACGGACGTTACCCCTCGAACAGGGATGCGATTCCCTTGGTAGTCTTGTACTTTAGTCTTTGTGGTTGCAGCTTGCGCTTTGCGATGGCGGGTAAGGCTCTCACGAGGTTGTCCCAGGACATGATCGTGATCGATGAGCCGGTGTCCACCTCCAGTCGGCACGGCACCCCTCAATCTTTGCTTTGTGAAGATTTTCTTTTCTAGGCGTGTTGATGCGTGACCCACTCTCACGACAGTTTGATTCAACCGCGCCTTTTTAAACTGACCACTCGCGGGCGCTTCGCGTTCCAGCGCTCTGATTGGTCAGTTTGAATTTTTGGCGGAAGGTTGGGAGCTCGACAGACCTGTGCTAGGTGCCCTTCCTTTCGCATTGCCGACATGTTGCATCTTTAAATCTGCATTGTTGTCGTTGGTGTTGCCCTCCGCAACTCGCGCAGTCACCCTTCTTTCTCCGGCCTCCCGGTGTGGAAGACTCCTTCCTCTCCTCACCCTCCGATTCGGCCTGGACCTCTTCACTGTGGACCGGGGTTGATTTCGCACCAGCCGTTGGTGTGACCTGCTTTTGTAAGGTCTCTGCCGCTTGGGTGGACATCTCGTGAGCCCTGGCTTCGCCCAGGCGCGTTTGCCAGCGTTAGGTTGCTTTTAGCCAGCAGCCGCCTCCGCAAACGGATGTCCCTGACCCCACGGATGAGTTGCTCCAGCAATGCCTCGCCCAAGTCTCGATACTGCAATGTTTTGAGGCTTTCTTAGGCGCCATGTATGCACTAATGGACTCGCCTTCTTGCTGTCTGCGCCCCGAATTCAAACCGTTGCACATACTTGGATGGCATCGGTGCGAAATGTGCTTTCAGCAGAGTTTGTAGAGTTTGCCACGGCACCGACTGTACCGGCGTTGGCTCAGCCAGGATTCTGCGGTGTCGAAAACTTCTGGACCGCAGTGGCTCAGAAAATAGGCTCGTTTCCTGTTGTCGGAAACCCCTTGAAGTTCGTTTGCTTCGAGGAAACACTCGAAGCGAGCCATGTATGACCCCCATTTCTCCTTGGCTGGGTCGAATGGCGCTGGCGGTGTGTAGCCAGACATCACTGCTTTCCGCCCTTGTTTTGCTGGGTTCGCGTCTTCCTGGTGAGTTCAGCTCTTTTCCTGGCGCTCTTAGCCTCGAGATCCCACCTTCGTCGCCAGTGTTAGATTCGGGCAATAACGAGGCAGGAGACCAGGATAGTGACAACAGCTCTTTACTATATGGTGAACCCAGCAACTCGGGCTGGGAAAAACCTCTCCTTAAATACAGTTTAGCCGGAGGCTTCAACCAATCAGCAACGTGCTTGTTTCCCGCCAAAATATTTAAAGATACATTACATCCTGGTTCAAACATTCTCTGAACAATTGTTTGGGGGAACCTGTCAAGAAGCCACGTTCATCTGTCACTGTTTGGAAAAAAAATAGCAGTCATGCAAAGAACCATAATGGAGAATGTTGTTGGCAGGAGCTATAAGGCTAGGGAGTACCAATGTGCATTCCATATTTGTCACATTTCCAGATGTGTTCGTAGAAATACACAATTTCATTTTCAGAAAGTGTAGGCTCAGATGGCCTTTCAAATGTTAACAGGGTAGAAATGGGGTGGGAAAATGAAAAGTAACTCCTCATATCTCACTCTTCCTTCAAAGAGTTCAAAGCTAACTAAATGGAAACATTTACTTTCATCCTCCTCTCAAATAGCCGCCCAGGAGGTTGAACCTACAGTATCTCCTCCTGACATTGACACGAGGTGAATTAATGTGAGAAGTAATTTAGGAAACTATCCCGTCATTCAAGTTCAATGGGCTGTTTGCTTGAAGAATTTGGCAAGGGTGCTGCTGCTTTGCAAGATAAGAAATTCCATTGCCTTGTTCTCAAGGGCTTTGGGCACAGTAGACATGGAAATTTCCACATTAGATATAGACATGCTCTTGACATTTCTGGGTTTCAAGGTCCTCCTGAAAACTGTGAACTATTTGTTGAGAAGCAGAAGCAACATTCCCCAAAAGCTCAATTTCCCAAAAGAAATAGTGTCCACATTCAAAGCAAAACATAACAAAGAATTACTCAATATAATTACCTAAGCAGGGTAAAGAAGTACCCTGTACAAAGAGAAGCCGTTTTGGAAGTCGATGCCAATACAGCTAGTGTGGAATAAGGAGCATTCTTGTAACAATAAGTGGTGTGAGATGGCATATTAGCTGTTTTGTAGGCCTTCAGCATTCTCATGTAATACGGTAGGAAACTAAGGCCAGATAAGTGCTGCTCTGGAGCAATCCCTTATGCTGAGGGAATTAGAGAACGCAAAACACAAAACATGTGTCTCTCTTGCTTCAGTTCTGTGTTGACTTTGGATTGGGTTAAGAGGATAAAGATTCACCAGAAACTGGGTTCCAGGAGAACTCTTGTCGTCCCTTAGCTGGTGGGTTTTTGTTTTTGTTTTTTGGTGTTTTTTTTAAAGTAGAATTTAGCAACGAAAAGCTTAAAATGCCACAAAATAGTTCCAGGAAACAGTGCAAGAGGAAATAGATTGGTTTCTTCATTTTGCCTTTTCTGGTTGGTAAAAGCCCTTAGGAAGGTAACAAGAGGTTGGGTTGGGATGATAATTAATACACCCTTGGGAGAGAATGAAGGATAGAGAGAGAGGGGGAGAGGGAAAGAGAGAGAGAGGAGAGGGAAAGAGAGAGAGAGGAGAGGGAAAGAGAGAGAGAGAGAGAGGAGAGGGAAAGAGAGAGAGAGAGAGAGAGAGAGGAGAGGGAAAGAGAGAGAGAGGAGAGGGAAAGAGAGAGAGAGAGAGAGAGAGGGAGGGGAAAAGAGAGAGAGAGGGAGGGAAGAGAGAGAGAGAGGGAGGGGAAGAGAGAGAGAGAGAGAGAGAGGAGAGGGAAAGAGAGAGAGAGAGAGGAGAGGGAAAGAGAGAGAGAGAGAGGAGAGGGAAAGAGAGAGAGAGAGAGAGAGAGGGGGAGAGGCAGGCAGGCAGGCTATGGTGGTGGTACACACTTCAAGCCGTCACTTAATCTAGCTATGTTGGACAACTGCCATTTTTTCCCATTTTTGGAAAAACTTAACAATTGCAGTGATTCACTTAACAACTGTGGCAAAAAAAGTTCATAAAATGGAGCAAAACTCACTTAGCAAAGCCTTGCTTAGAAATGGAAATTTTGAGCTCAGTTGTGCTTGTATGTCCAGGGCTATATTAGAGAGACAGATGCTAAGGATTTGAAAGGAACTAGATACAGTTCAAACTGAGATATTTTATTACAGGAAGTCGGGGGTGGGGGGGAGAGAGAGAAGATTAGGAACTTCAGCTATCAAGCAACAACTGATGACCTGCATGGAATATAGCAGTTTCCTCTGCTTCTACCTCTGAAATTACTATTTGAAAATTATCTCTTGGGTAGGATGGGTGAGAGGCAGATAGAAGACTTGGAAAAATGTTGATACTGAGATTAAATTTATCAGGTCCTAAAAAGATACCAGCCAATCAATCATTTCAGTCCTTACTGTAAAGTATTTCTTGGATATCTTTTTAAGATACCAGACAGAAAGATTACAGTATTTGCCATGATAGCCAGACAATAAAGTCACCTTCGTTCTATAATTTTTTTTTAAAAAAAGAAAACAAGATAAAGTGGAATTTAAAAGATACGCAAGTTAAAAACAATCAATATTGCAAAGAGAAATATCAGCAAGTCTTTGTGGGGCCCATCCTTAGGCAAACAGTGAATAAAAAAGGGACTAGTTCAAAAGTAAACAGTCTATGTCCGTGTTCATACACACTAAGTAGATGGACGGTTCATTCCACAATGAGGGAATGTTGTCCATTTCCACAATCCTGAAGGCACAGAACATACATTGCTTGCAGTTCTTTTCTAGACTTTTCAGTTCCTGCTTCTGAAATGTTTGTAGAAAGGAAATTGGCCCAAAGCAATATTTCAAACCTAAATACACACTGCACCCTTCTAGTTTGAAAGAAAGTAAAGCGGTAACAGAACATTCCAGAATATTTTCTGATAATTTCTTCAGCTAATTATTTGTTGCCCAAAGGCATGGTAAATATCAGTGAGATGGGTGGCACAAATTTAATAAATAAATAAAATGAATTTATATATATATATATAACCTTAACCCTAACCCTAACCCATTGACAGCTATCCAAAACAAATACAACCCCCCCCAAACACATCCTAGATCTGACCAACCACTGCCTAACCAACACATACTTCATCCACAATGGACAAAGATACAAACAGGTAGAAGGAGCACCCATGGGATCACCCCTCTCACCTGTCATTGCAAACCTATACATGGAACACTTTGAAACCAACGCTTTAGATAAATCTGAATCTAAACCCAAACTCTGGCTCAGATATGTAGATGACACCTTTGTAATTTGGCCACACGGAAAGAAAGAACTGGATAACTTCCTCACACATCTCAACAGCCTTCACCCCAAAATACAATTTACCATGGAAATAGAAGTGAACAACCAACTGCAGTTTCTAGATATCCTAATCTACAAAAAACCAAACGGCTCCCTAGGACACACAATCTACCAGAAAAAAACACACACCAACCGCTATTTAAATGCACAATCACATCACCACCCGGCACAGATCAACTCCGTAGCCAAGACTCTCATCTCCAGAACCAAACACCTAGCTGACAAAGACCACCTAGAAACTGAATTACACACACTTACAAACATACTAATCTCAAATGGATTCCAAAGAAACACAATTACAAACCTAATCCAAAGAGACACTCAACCCAAAAACCAAGACACAGAACAAAACAATGACATCGCCCTCCTCCCATACATCAGAGGCACTACAGATAAAATTTAGCAAAATTCTCCACAAACACAACATCAAGACAGCCTTCTGCACAGACCAAAAAATAGCCAACATCTTAAGAAACCCCCAAAGACAAGATCCAGATAGAAAACCAAGGAGTCTATGAAATACCTTGCAAAATCTGCCCAGCAACATACATTGGACAAACTAATAGGAGAATAAATGCACGCATAGCAGAACACAAGATTGCAGTCAGAAAAGAAGAAAAAACTTCATCTCTTTTCCAACACCTTAAAGCAACAGGACATGACATTGATTTTGAAGGAACCAAATTAATCTCCAAAACTGAACACTATCACAAGAGAATAATTATGGAAGCCATAGAAATAGAGAAACAGCCCCATAACATGAATAAACGTGACGATACCTCCTGCTTACCAAACATCTGGAAACTAGCACTAGTCAAGAAACGAATCCCAACTACAAAAATTGACACACGACAGGACCTCGAATATGGAACCAGACCAGAGCCCAAAATGTTACTTCCCACATAAACATCCACACATAATAGGACCTCAAACTCGGAACCAGACCAGAGCCCAAAATGCTACTTCCCACACAAACATCAACCCCATTAACCAATTAGCAAAACAGCCAACCAATCAGCTTGCAACAGCTAGGCCTGCAATTTGAAAAACACCCCTCCCCACCAGTATTTATAGAGAAACAGGCAGTTAAAATCCACACTTTGCTCACATAAGAACAAAGCCAAAGCCTGAAGACGATGAGTGAGATCTTATCGAAACGTTGCCTAAATACTTCCAATCTTACACGGGAAAAGACCCGAACATACCAAAACCTGCATATGTATATATATATATATATATATATATATATATATATATATATATATATATATATATATATATATATATATATATATATATATATATATATATATATAGGTCTTTGGTTATTCGGGTTTTCTCCCACGTAAAAGGAAGTGTCTTGGCGACGTTTTGACAAAGTCTCATCCGTCATCTTCAGGCTTCAGCTTCGTGCTTCTAGGAGCAATGTGTGATCGCAGCTGTTTCTTCCTTTTAACTGCTAGTATATATATATGTGGCCCATACCTATGTTCAAATGAATTGTTTTAACTTTCTGTGGAAGAACTCGCGTTTAGCAAATTTTATATGCATTTTAAGACACTTTAAATCAAAATCATTTAAATGGAGGATTGCCAATCTTGAAATGGATGTTTTGGCTTGGCCAAATAATCTTTGGAAAAGTAGGCATTGGATTTATTAAAAACAAAGCATTGCAGCCAACGTTAGACTTAGAACGTCTACTATCAATACTTATTAACAGGAACAACAAAGAAAAAAATCAATAGCATATCGGAGAGAGGAAACATTAAACCATGCATAGGCAATGAAGAACACTCCTCACCCACTGACCTCCTGGCCACCCTTGATTTTATCTTTCAGCTATTTTAAAATTAAAAAAAAAATCCAAACCTGACACTCCTCAAAACAATGCACCTCCCTTTAGTATCCATTTTGTTTATCAGAATGCCATTAGGGCCTACATGGAGCTCAAAGCTACTCACTGAACATAAGACCGCTGGAGGCTACAGAACAGCACTTATTTTGGAACTGTTTCCAGATGTACACACACACACTTGTGGCAGGACGTATTTAGGGAAGGGGAACAAAAATAGACTCCACTCACCACTACTTTAGAGTACATAGGTGTTTTGTGATCAGCCACTCTCATTATTGTTTTTAGGAGCAGAGGAGCCCTTTGCACAATTGTTTTGGCAGAGCACCTTTGACATACTCTTAAAACACTAAAATCCCACTGAATCCAGAAAAAGTTGCCTACCATGAGGTTTTAAATAATTTTCTAAAAAATTATTCAATCCCAGTTGGTTTTTTTAGGAAAGCCAAAAGAAGCCATGGAAACAAGCTTTAAATATTAACTGGTGGAAGCAACAATAGAAGAATAACAGAATAACAGAGTTTGAAGGTCTCCTGGAGCAGGAGACTACGCAATTTCAGATAAATGGTTGTCCAATCTCTTCTTAAAAACCTGCAGTGTTGAAGCACCGACGACTTCTGGTTCCATTGATTAATTGTTCTGTCAAGAAATTTCTCCTCAGTTCTAGGTTGCTTCTCTTGTTTATTAGTTTCCATCCATTGCTTCTTATTCTGCCTTCAGGTGTTTTGGAGAATAAGCAGCCCCTCAAATATTGGAACACAGCTCTCATTTGTCATTAACTTATATGATCTGTGATGATTCTTATATCCCTGTGATGATTCCCACTAAATGGGTTTGATCTGACACTCTCTCTGTTCTGAAATACATACTGGAGAGAAAGCAGGAAGAGACCATCGCTATGGTCATTGGACACCTGCAAGCATTCCATATGTAGTTCTACCAGAATTGAAGTGCAAAACATGCTTGGTACATTTCAAAGATTGTGAGAAATACTTTGTCTTTTTAAAAGACAGCTCATTTTGACAGGTGTGCAACTGTATTTCAGCCCATCTGTCTTTTGTAGCAATGTTTCTTTCCACCATCCTTTTGTTGTACTTCTACCATGGAGTTGTAGGACAGCACCAACTATTTGCTTGAAGTCATTTTCTATTGACCTTTGCACACAATAAGCCAATATTAAGTCAACATGCATTTCATTTCCCAAGAGACAATCTTAGTGGGAGAACTTTAGGTGCTCATCCTAAGCGCTTGCAGGTGCTCTGGATGCAATGATTGTGTCTCTGCCAATTAACCTAGTTGAGATTAGTCTTTAAGCTTTATCCAGACCAATAAAGCTTAGGACTATGGTTTAGTCAGCATCGTGTTACCCAGGCAGACAGCTGGTTTATTTATCCTGGCTCTTTTGGCTGTGTAACCTTTAGGACAAGATTAGCAAGCATATTTGCTTACTTACAACACAAAAGTCTGTTGTGTCAATGCAATTGGCCAAACATTATTGGCACTGGTGTGTATTCTCTCTCTCTCCCTCCCTCCCTCCCTCCCTCCCTCCCCCTCTCTCTGTGTCTCTCTCTTCAACATGGATCTTTCTACCCAATTTAGGATGGCAATTTATACATTATTTTAAAAGGGGAAGATGAAATTTTATTTATTTATTTATTTATTTATTTATTTATTTATTTATTTATTTATTTATTTATTTATTTATTTATTTATTTATTTATTAGATTTTTATACCGCCCTTCTCCCGAAGGACTCAGGGCGGTGTACAGCCAATTATAAAAACAATAACAATATACAATTAAAACAAAGAATTAAAAAACATATTCTATAGTCGGCCGAAATTTAAAATAATTAAATTTAAAAACCCTTAAAATTCATAAAAATTACAACCCCAGTTAAAAGTAATATTTAAAAATTTAAGCCAGTCCCGCTTGAATAAATAAATGCGTTTTCAGCTCGCGGCGGAAGGTCCAAAGGTCAGGCAGTTGACGCAAGCCAGGGGAGAGTTCGTTCCAAAGGGTAGGAGCCCCCACAGAGAAGGATCTTCCCCTGAGGGCCGCCAGCCGACATTGCTTGGTGGACGGCACCCTGAGAAGTCCCTCTCTGTGCGAGCGTACGGGTCGGTGGGAGGCATGAGGTAACAGCAGGCGGACCAAAATTCATTTGCTGCTGTTCTGCTTACCATGACTGTGTCAGGAACAGACAATCTTTTTAGACAGGGGAGGGGCTGAAAGTATCAGGTGAGCTTCCTCCTAAAATGGTTGCCAAGAGATGGTTGCCAGGTCCCAAAATGGTTGTCATAGCATGCATGGCAAGTCCTAAAATCCCAATTCAGCAGAGAATTGCACTGCTTGGAGATCCAAAAGCATTCCTAGAAATTAATATATGAGAAAGTCAGGTTTTGCTTTGTCATATTTTATTCTTGAGATTGCCATTAGTTACTCCACTGGACTATTTAAAAAATGAAAATAGTTTTCCACTTAGCTAACAAAATGGAACTTGTATGGGAACAGCATATAAATGTAATCGTATAAAAGATCTTCTATTATACAGAATAGGTTTTCTTGAGATAGCCAAGACGGTTGTGCCCTCAATCAGTTAATTCGTAGAACAAGATTTAAACAGGGCTCTAACAGATCTCAGCCTCTGCTAATTAAGGAGCAATTAATTAAGATGTAATTAAATCCTAACCAGCAAAAGCTGAGGAAGCTCGTATTGGGTGCAGAGTTGTGCTCTCAAGCCTGTGGGAATTTTGGCAAAGATCTGGCAATCCTGAAGCTTGTCTAAAGTCAGCAATGAAAATGGGATTTTCAAGGAGTACCAGCACATGAAAATGCGTTGCATTAATTCAATTACAACAACATAAATTAGGTTATTTTCACAAAAAAATAGCATCTCAAGTTATCATACTGGTTTGGAGGACTCCTTCGCTGAGCGCGATCTTATTCCATCAGAAAACAGCAATTCCAGTAAAACCAGTGACTGTGGTAGGAGGAACTACCTATTTCTGTTATCCCACTAGACCTCTGCCAAGGACCTTCTGTGAAACAAGGCCATCTAGCGGTCACCTAAGAGATATGCTGCCTCTGATGTGGGGCCTGCCCTTTGAAACTCTTCTTCTCAGTCTTCTGGGGCACCTGGGCTCTGATGTTAGTGGAGTCCCTTGTGTGTTTGTCGTGTGCTATGAGATGGTTGATGAAGATGTGTGTTAATTTTTAATTATGTGTTGCTTTGTGGCTTTTACATTATTTTATGTACTGGCTTTGTTGGCTGCCTGGAGATATTTGATAAAAATGGGTAACCATATACAACCGATCAACTTAAAACCACAATTGAGGCCAAAATTTATGTGGCTAAGTGAGAAATCGGTTAAGTGAGTTTTATGACTTTTCTCGCCACATTTGTTAAGTGAATCACCGCAGTTCTTAAATTCGTAACACAGAGGTTAAGTGAATCTGGTTTCCCCACTGATTTTGCTTGTCAGAAGGTTGCAAAAGGTAATCACATGACTCCCTGGGGCACTACAACCATCATAAAATGTGAGTCAGTTGTAAAGTTTCCAAATGCAAAACGCCTGACCATGGAGATGCTGAAACAATCATAAGTGTGAAAAATGTTCAAAAGTCACTTTTTTCAGTGCCATTGTAACTTTGAATGGTTACTAAATGAATTGTATGTCTAGGACTACCCGTAATTTTTTTAAATAATTAAAATAGGCGCATAGGTAATAGGTAACTTCAACAAATTGGATTTATTGAAAAACTTTGTCCATCAGGCTTTATACAATTGGAATCTGAAATATAGAACACAGTCTAGGTAATATTGATTCTCTTTACAAGGGTGCTTGTCGGAGCCTGCAGCTGCTCTCAATGCTTTTTAAAAAAAGAGTAGTGGCAAACCACAACTTTTGTCAGGCTAGGCCTGGAGCACAGTGCAGAACAGAGGGTGATCAATTGCAAACCCTATGCCAAGGAGCTCTCCTTAAACCAATGCAGTGTTTCATTTCTGCTATTGTGCATGATTATTTTCAGGTTGGCTGGACCAGCGCCACTGATAGCGCTGACTGATGGCAGCCTAATGTACTTGCTGCTGGTGTTTACTTTGTGAGTTACACCATTGTGTCTTTAACTTTGAAAAATGGGTGTACGTGTTGTGTTCCTTGGTATTGCCTAGTTTTTTCCTCCCACTGCAGAAGCTGAGCTACATCTTTTCAAAACGGAAGAAGTAAAAGAGCTACTTTTTTTCTCTGCTTGTCTTTTTTCCACTTTTACTACTAAGATACACAGCTCGTTAAATGAAGGCAAAAAAGCAAATCATCCATGGCATCAGAGATCAAAGGAGACAGGAACAAGAATCATCTAGATCAGGGGTCCCCAAGCCCCAAGCCCCAGTCCACGGATCAGCACTGGTCCGTGGCATGCCAGAAACCGGGCCAAACAAGCGGTCCCACCCACGGGATGCAGGAATTACATGAAACCACACCCACTCCGGTTTGTGGAAAAACCTCTGTCCAGGGAACCAGTCCCTGGTGCTCAAAAGACTGGGAGCCGCTGATCTAGATTGTATATGTAGCTATTCATCTATTAAGATTAATCTGGCTTGGGGCCCCAATGGGGGAACAGCACAGTGGAAGTGGCTGAGTAACAACAGATCCCACCTCCCCTCCCCTCCCATGTAATTAGTTCTAGAAGATTTTTATGATTGGTATTATGGTATTTATTTATGCTTTAATGTACATAGATAGGTTTTTATGACTGTAAGCCACCCAGTTACCCTGTGGTGAGATAAGCAGCCAATAAAATGCATAAATATAAATATCTGTATTTATTTCCCCCCCCCCCATTAATTTTTTTATCAGTATCTCAAGGTGGTGAACATATCTAATACTCCTCCCTCTCCCTATTTTCCCCACAACAACCCTGAGGTGGGTTGGGCTTCATTCAGCTGGCTTTCAGGCCTAAGGTGGGACTAGAATTCATGGTCTCCTGGTGTCTAGCCTGGCGCCTTATCCATTAGACCAATACTCCCTTTTGTACATGTTGTTCCACCCACCCTGACCAATAACCCCAGTGAAATAGGTTCGGCTGAGAGAGGATGCCTGGTTCCAAATCACCCAGGAAACCTGCAGGACTGAGAGAGGCCTACCCATAGTTCTTGGTCTCCCTTTTCCTCACTTAATACCTTAGCCATGATACTACACTGACTCCAAATAAACAGTGGGAAGTTAGAAACAGAAAGCTAATTTGAATAGCAAAATTCAAGAGGCAAACATTGGAAAAGGTATAAGAATTTATTGACAAATTAAATTGTGTAATTTTTAAAAACTTAACCCAACACTTTCCAAAACCATTTTCATTTCCATTTCTTTTAAAAAGGTGTCTGGTTGTCATAGAGCAGGGCTGTCAAACTTGCGGCCCGAAGGCCAGATGCACAATACACTGGCCACGCCCACACCTGGTTTAGTGAAGGGGAAAAAAGTCCCGATACGTCATGTGATGCCGCCGTGACATGAGTTTGTCATGTTATAAAGGAACCGAATAATTATTAAATTAGGATAATAATTTCTCCAGCAATGCCTTTGCTGCTGCTGTACAGTCTTTAGTCCTTTTTAGTTTTGGAATAACGCTCTTTAGTCCATCTTTGACTTGTGTTGCAACTTCTTGATCAGTGCTCTGAAGAAGGCTGCAAGAGAAAGAAAGAGAATACTTAAGATATGTTTTAAACAATATCCTTTTAAAAACAACAATTTTTACAAACTGAATTAATACATGACAGACAGATCAACATATGACTGAATAGTTCTATTTGTTGAGGAAAAATTGGGGACACCACCTTATTTAATTTAATTCACTTTAAATGTTCAAATTGTCAGAACATAATAGAATCTTTGTGTATTTGAATGTATTTTCAATTAAGTTAAATTTCTTAAATGGGACTGTATTTACTCTGGGATTTTATTCATTAGGAATATTTTCATACAGCTTCAACCATTTTGTCTATCTGGAGTAAGCAATCTCAAAGAACACCAGTTGTCAGGTCAATTCTTAAAAATGATCACCTGCATCTTGAATTACACCCAGAGACAAAGCAACAACTAATACAGTTCGTGCAACACTGATATCACATGACAACATCAGTTTGTTCCAGTTAGCATGCAGGCCACAGTTGCTGTTTCTGGATGTTCTTCAAGGGTAACCCCACGGGTAATCCACCCGTGATGTGACAAGCACACCTTCTAACTCTAGGATTTTGCGCACCAGTTGAAACTGAGCTAAAGGCCCTCCTAGCCACATCTTCCAACTGCTGTTTGAATAGGAGTATCCCAAATAGCATGGTAACACAAAACATCTAGAACTAAGATTGATACTATCAATTCAGCTCCTGAACCCACAGCAAATCAGCCTTGCTAGTATTGAATCTCAGCCTACTTCTCCCAATTTAGACTGTCCTTCCTGGCAGGGATATATAACTGGCACAATCATTGATATTTATGTGACTTAATAAGGCAGACGAAATAAATATGAAACAGGATTTGGGAAAGGGATCAACTGAAGCATTCCATACCAGAGTGTCTAAGGGCTCAGCCTCTCCTTCCTTATATATTCTGACTTGAGCTGCTTACTCAAGGAATTGAACTATCACAAAATGGTTTCCCCAAGTGTCAATTATTGCCAATAATCCAAAAAGATACCATAGTTAGAGATATCAAAGGTCATTGAAAGATTATCAGAATTATGTGCTACCCACATCTAAGCATTATCATAGGTCAACAATGTGAGTAACCAATGCTACTTCCATCTCATGTTCAGATGTGAACATTGATTCTAATTTTTGCTTTTTAAAAAAAAACACATTTGAAAAAAGATAACGGGGAATTGGATTTGGGTTGTATGTGTGCAAATTCACAAGGGCATCATGATTAATAATGGGATGCAAAATGGAAAAGAAACTTTCATTACTTTTCCAGGGAAACTAAGTAGCTTTGTCAGGTTTTTTTCAGTATTAAGGTATCAATGGTAGCCTGCCAAAATCTGCAATTTTTATCATAACATTCCATTTAAATTATTACATCCAACCTTGCATTTTTTTAAAAAAACAAAAAAGTATGATTCTGCCAAACAAACAGAAGGAAAGAATTAAAGTAGCTTGGATTGGAAAAAAAATCTGTTTTTCAGTATGATCCAAAATAGTTCTGTCTTATCTAAGAGCAAGCAGAGATTACGTAAATTACATAATATGCATACAGATGATTGTAACGAGCCTTCTAGGATGTTTTTCTTTATAGGCTTGTTACTATTTTAGGGAAGGACAAGCATCGGTGTAAGCAGTCACCAAGATTATCAAAACATTGGAGCAGAAATTTAAGCTGATTATAAACATTCCCTTCTCAAATTCTCATACAACGCTAGAGCAAGATATGAATACTCTGCATCTGCTTCTGAATCCACATTAGATATCGGATGAATTGTTGCATCAAATATAGAGATCTGCAGTGGTGAAGCAGACCAAGGCTAAAGATTCAGTAGGACATCTCCCAAAGGAGTCACTTCTTTTCTGGCAGTCACACAATTGCTCATGAAAATTCAGGAAGTTGGATATGACTCCTTTAGGGAGAGAATGGTGCTCAAGTTTGATCTGAAGCATCTTTGACTGAATTCTGGACCCATCTAATTAAATGCATGGCCAGTTGTGTTAACTGGCCGTTGCAGTTTTAACTCTCTCTAGCTCATCCATGAATTCGGATTAGTTTTCCAACGAGATGTCAAAAATACCATTACTTCAGATATGGTAGCAGAAGATCAACTGAGTTCTATTAAAATAATGGAAGAAAACTAAAACTCAGTACTAGCAGTATCAACCATCTAAATTAATAGTTGTAAAACTACCCTTGAGAGATAAAACTTCTTTTAAAAAGCAACAATTTCCCATTTCTAGAATTCAAGCAGAAACAATCAAGGTCTCTCTGTTAAACCAGATCCCTAAACATCTTTTGCACCTCAAATAGAAACTTTGCCACATGTGAAGCAATTCCCCACAAATCTTTATTTAGCAGCTGTGTGTGAGGTCACAATTTTTTTACAAGGAATTAAGCATTCTTGTCAAATGTGTGGGTTCTATTCTAAGGTACAATTAAAAATCCCCACAGATCTATTTCACAAAAGCAGTCAAATGGAAGTTTGATTTTAGTCAGGTTTTTGCACTGATCCATATAAATAGCAACTTTTTTCTGATCTGTATCAAAAACACTAGTATTTTTTTAAAAAAAGAATGGGATAATGAAGAAGGAAACCAAATATTTTTAACAAATGTGTGCTGATCCAGCTTGGTTAGGAGAAGCAATATATTTTGGGGGGACAGCAGTACCATCAGACTGACAGGCACTTTGGGTAAGCCTGTAATCTCCTCAGGTAGGGATACCAGCTAGAACTTCATGCATTCAGAACTCTGTTCCCCCCACCCTCTCAAATTCAGATTAGTGAAACAATATAAATTATTTCTTGCTTTTTGGTGATCTTGATTGACATTTCTGTTACCAGAAGCAAGGAAACAAGTACCCTTTCATTAGGGATTACTGCAGTGGTGAAATCCAATTTTTTTTGCTACCGGTTCTGTGGGTGTGGCTTGGTAGGCATGGCAGGGGAAGGATACTGCAAACTCTCCATTCCCTCCCCATTCCTGGGGGAAAGATATTGCAAAATCTCCATTCCCATCCTACTCTGGGGCCAGCCAGAAGTGGTATTTGCCAGTTCTCCGAACTACTCAAAATTTCCGCTAGCGGTTCTCTGAACTGCTCAAAATTTCTGCTACCAGTTCTCCAGAACCTGTCAGAACCTGCTGGATTTCACCCCTGGATTACTGGTGTGGGGACTGCAAAGACAAAGCAATCTTGATTATCTTCTTAAATTCAGAATATTTCAGAAATGGTCTTAACCGTGCTGGAAAGGCCAACCTTGAACTAAAGATTTGCACACCATTACATTTCTCCTGAAATGTGTTTGGACAAGGCATCTCTTGGGAACTCAAGGACACGACAGAAGAAAAGTCCATAGGAAGTGGGGGGAGTGGGGGGAGGAGATACTTCGGTAACACACTGAAGAAACTCCTGATCACCAGGAATTAAGCTTGAGGGTATCTTTACCTTGATTTTCCTTTCATACAGATCATTATTTCAGTAGGCTTCATTAGAATCCTGGAACATAATTATAGCCTTTCTCATTTTCTCTCCTGCAGTGACCTTGATCAGGTCGGCTGGAGAGGGAAGATTAGCACCTCCTCAGCAAACCAATAAACAGAACTCTTATGTTTAGGCCTTGAGGTTCAGCTATCCTGCAACCTATCATTTTCTGTTTCCAGTTCGCTTTCATTGACTGCACTTGCCCAAAGGGGCATTTATTCTTTGTCAAAAGGCATCAGGAAAATAGTAACAAACCTAATTTGATATCAGGAGATATTCTAGGTACAATTTGGTTGGTTCAATTGATCTATTTCTAGATTGTTTAAATAGATCCATCAGTTTTCATTTAGTGGAGCGTGATCTCATCATTACCAATTCCTGAGAAAACTTACAAGACAGAAGTTAAACCTTAACTTGGGAATATTGTCAGTTGATTCAAATAAAGAAGATTAGTTAATCTACAAAAGCAGGGAGATACGATGAGTAAATACAAGTTAAAAGATATTTTAGTTTCACACCCTATCAATACATTTTAAATAATTCTCTAAATGAAGATGCTGCAAATAATTTGTTTAATATTATATTGATTTATTCTAAAACAGAGCTGTTGTGTTCCCTGTTTGCTTGAGGTTATGTCAATAATTGCAGCAAAACTGCTTGGCATAAGAGCACAAACTTCAAGCTCATTTGCAATGTGTACTGTATATAAGAGAACCAATAATGTCTGTATTATTCACATTTCTGAGCAAGCAATCTTTGTAGGTTGCCTCACTGGAATAAGTCGAATTACCACATTATAAAGAAAGAATGTGGTACATCTGAAGGCTGTGACAGCAGAGCCTCTAGACATCATAAACTCCAGGACAGAAAAATTATTACCTTCAAAGAAAGACAGTCCAATGGGACGAGACAATCAACAGCAATTGGAAATTAAAAAAAAAATGTAGCAAAGCTTCAGCTTACTTCCCTTGTACTTTAAAAATAATAATAGTAATGAAGCTGAAAGCAAAGTAATGAAACTTTGAAGGTGATTCAGCAAGTTAACTCAGCTGCAGTCTACTTACTGGCATGAATGGTTACAGACACTTCTTAAAAAACAATGATTTAAAAATATTAATATTAAATAAGTAGGTCATTGCCTAAAACAAACCCTCATGGATGTTCCTTGTAAAAAAAACCAACACCTTTTTTACATACCGGCACAGAATAATTGCACCACGATTCACATCCACCCAGGTCTTTAGAAGATCAATTCCCACATGTTCTATCAGGATTCTTGCAAAACATCCTGTTTGGGAGAATCCAAAGCAGGCATTATACATTTACCATCTCAGATCGGTTATTAATTAATATTAATCAACCAACACATCTGCACTCGCTTTAAGGAGATCCTGATTAGATTACGTATAATGCTGGTTTGTAGCATTCAGAGCACATGCACTTTCAATCTAAGTTTCTACATTATTCACATCTATACACAGTTGAATTCAAGGAAAAGGAAACTTATCCCTTGAATTGCCTTGCAAGAGCATGTCTTTCTTTTTCAGAAATACTTTTCCATTCTTACTATGAGCAATTCTCCCTGTCCTTGGAGCCACATCACTCAGAGAAGTTATTTTAATTAAGGCATCCAGGACCTCGCTATCTTGCCCAACCCTCCACCAATTAAAGGTCTAATGATTAATTTCACCCCCCTGATTTACAGATATGCCAACATACCTTCTCTGCCAGACTGACTCATCTTCTCATCTTTTTCTATTAGCCACTTAAGCACCAAATGACCCGCTGGATGTTCAGCAATGTGAAGCTTCAAAATAAAGCATGAACATGTCAAGATCTCACTGGGTCACTCTTCATTATCCTCACATGTGCAGCTTTTTAAAAGCAGGGTCAAGTCATATAGCATGTAAGAAGTGTCCCATGCACCTACTCTTGATATATTTAAGTGGCCCATTAAGTAATTTGTGGAGAAATAGCAAAACAGTCTAAATTTTAAGCAACCAGAGATTTTGGGGGTCACTCGGATTAGAAATGTACTTCTTTTTTTGGGAAAAAAAATCAATCAGCTTCAGTCTCAAATACTATTTTGAATATGTTCTATCACTTTCGTAGTTCCTGAAGGCACTAGCTGGGCAAATTTTGTAAAATGCTTCTAATTTCATTCCAGTTATGTCGCTTTCCGGAACCCTAGGCTTGTTGTTCCACGACTTCCCGGCTTTTCCGCATCCCATCTGCCCTGCTCTTTGGGTTGAACCCAGAGATCTCAAGGGAACCATGCAGGTCTGAACAGAAATGCAGTTTGCCCCGTTACACACAAACCTCACAAGCTGCGTTTAGGATTATAGAGACAGCTATGCTTCTATTTTACTTCTGCTTTAGATTTTCTGCCTGAATGTGTGGAAAACGATGCCCGATTGAGGGAACTGGTATGTCTAGTCAAACAAAAAGGACTAGAGATGACATGATAGCAGTCTTCCAATATTTGATGGGCTGTCACAGAGAAGAGGTGTTAGACCTATTCTCCAAAGCACCTGAGGGCAGGACAAGAGGTAATGGATGGAAGATCATTAAGAGAAATCCAATCTAGAACTAAGGAGAAATTTCCTGACAGTGAGAACAATTGATCAGTGGAACAGCTTTCATAAGTTGTGGGTGCTCCTTCACTGGATGTTTTCAAGAACAGATTGGACAATCATCTGTCTGAAGTGCTATAAGGTGTCCTGCTTGAGCAGGAGGTTGGGCTAGAAAACCTCCAAGGTTCCTATGTTCTAACAGAGTGTGTGTGTTGGTGGAAGAGGGTGATAGAGCAGAAAAGCATACGAGGCGGAGTACTAAGCACTGCCCTGTCCTCTAATCAAGTCCTGATCCTCAAGTATCTAGGCAAATATTTGAACACAGCCAATGCCACAAAAGTATGTATTAAATTTTGGAGTCATTCACACATTTGAGTCTAAAGTAGTATGATGAATTCTGTCCCAACAAAGCAAAAATGCTTTAGTTTGGTACAGACACCTTATGCAGGATGTTGATGGCTCATTAGGAAAGACTTTCATGGTAGCTCCACAGATTCAGGAATGTGTATGGTTGAGTTAAGGATGTTGTAACATGGAGACATTCGGTGATTACACACTGTTGCTATTCTTCTTTATGCCTCCTTAACTTACATATGAATTTCCTGAGCCTGTGCAATAGCTGTGAGGCCAGGAAAGCCATGCTTCCTTTATGCAAGTTCCTGAAATTCAGAGTAAAACTATCAGTTCTATCTTTTGATTTTAGATGGAACCGAAAATTCTTTCCCCAGGTCCGATTGGACACCCCAGACACTCTAATGTCTCCATGTTCATACTGCTTTGGAAATAAACAAACAAACAAACAAAAAAACAGTGACTCTCCTACCCTAGACAATCACTATTATCTCAGAGAGATGAGTGAACAACAATGAAAGAGAAATCTGCTAATTTGGGGCCGCTTATTACCATTTGCTTTGTGTCTAGCTTACCTGTCCATCTTCTCCCCCTGGAATCATCTTTCTTGCAGCAAGACTAGCAATGGCTTTCATCGCTGGCTGGACATCGCCAACAGCTGCCTTGAGGATGCCTGTCACTACAATGAAGGCAGCTTTGTCCATCACCATTTCTTCAGCGTGTGCACTGAGGTGCTGTAATAAGGGAAGGGAAACAGCTTCCAGAAGCTCATCATGGCGAACATCTGCATCCTTTTTACTGGTGGAATAAAGACACACAGAATAAGAATGTTTGCTTGCCAAAGAAGAGTGGGAATTGTCCAAAATTCTGATGCCCAAATTAAAAAATCCAAATTCAGCAGCACATTATTTTCATATTCTTCCCAGAACAATCTCCAAAAACAGATGAAAAGTTTTGATTTATGCTCCAAATCACAGCTCTAGAGCAGCGGCCCCCAAGCTTTTGGGCACCAGGGACTGCTTCCGTGGAGTAAAGATTTTCTGTGGACCGGGGGGGGGGGGCAAGGTTTTGTATGCTGCCTGTTTGCGCGGTCCGGTTGCTGGCATGCCAGGGACCGGTGCCGGTCCATGGACAGGGGGTTGGGGACCCCTGCCCTAGAGGTCACCTATGATCATGCACTGCATGCACTGGATCTTTGCAAAGCAGTTGTTTCTACCTAAATCAGTAAAGCATTTGTGAAGGAGCAAAGTGTTTATGAAGCATATTTTCATGAGAAAATGCCGGAATGGAGAATTCAGCTTCAGGCCAGAGGCAAGTCTCGTTAACAGCCACACGGTTGCAATCCTGAGTTCAGGCTCCATTTCCTTGACTGTTTTTAATTTTTAAAGACCAAGACTGGTCAGCAAGAACATGAACTGCATGGCTGCTGCAATTACTGTCACTGGAAAGATCAAGAGAGACAGATGGTGGTGTGACTCTTGTGGCTGCCATGCCTATGGCCTGCAGAGCGGGACTATTTTTACACAATCAGCAGGAGGTGTATTTTGAGGTGCCATTTAATTACCTGTGGGGTGATATCAATCAAAGCTGTCTGTTGGCAGTGACTATATTTATGTTAGGAATGAAGGTGACAGTTTGCTTCTGCCTGTGGTATTTTGTTCTATGGCCCGAACATTCATTGTTCATACTTGCAGAGTGTTGTGGGATGTTTCAAATACAATATCCTGCCTCAAAGAGGATCCAATAACAATTGCCTGAAGCCTAATTTAATTCTTTTTACAATGTTTTATTGCACAAATTAATTAATAGAAACTCCCCCAAAAAACACATGAATAATAAACAAATAACAACAAAATATCAGGAAATGGAAGACATTAACAAAACTTTTTTAAAAAAATTGATCAGAATGCCTCCAAGTCTTTTTTCTTTCCACTTTTTCAGAAACTACATGTCACTTCGATAAACTATTGATATTGGGGTCCCTGGTGCTCTCTGAACTTGGTTGTTTTCTTGCAGATGTTTCATTGCCAAGGAACCACCAAGACCGTGCCCACCTACACTGACAGGGCAAGTCACTAGAATATAAAATGAGAGCAAACCTCAGTCCCTATTAACACTGATGAAGTTACATAGTTTGGTATTGAAACATTCACAAGAAGACAACCAAGCTCAGAGAGCACTAAGGACTCCTCATTTCAACCCTGCACTACCGATATCAGCCCATTGCTATGTTTGGTGTCCTCACAACAATGTATAATAAGCCTCTAGCACCTGTTGCTCATAATACCTAAACATGGAAACTAAATGAAACTGAGCACGCCTATCTCTTGGTTTTATCTTCTATTAGTGAAAGGACCTTGAGAAAAATTCGTTTGTTTTTCTGTAAGTATTCTTTCACTGAGGTCTCTGACACTGGCACATTGCTAAAAGCTGACATCCATCCACAAATTTTGCAGAATCTCCTCTGGATTCAATGACATCACTTAGCCTTGAATAGGTCAGATTCTGTACCCTTGAAAGATTTTTCCGCCCCCAAAAAATAAGTGATATATGAAAGCAAGATACAGTTAACCAGATAAAAACAGACAAAATATAGGAGCATTAAAATGAATACCGAGAAACAAATCTAGTCTGCATCATAACCAGCTGTAGGTAAAGCATAACACGCCTTATTCTGCCAGTGTTGAAATAAACACCTGCTGTTCTTATTTGTCACTTGATTCACATGGCAATAAACTATTATTTTACCAAATCCACTACAAGCAAATGTGATCAAAATTCATAGAAAAATTACCCAATATGAAACCCACTATTTCCCACCAAAATGTTATCCTACACTTTTTTAAAAATCTATCTTGCTACGCCACATTTTAAGGTCATTTATGTACAATAAAGTATAGGTCAAATTCCACTTGGCACAGCATTCTTAGGCAGCTGTATAGCCATAATTCAATCAACTGAGATTTGAAAGAGTGAAAAGCATCAAACATTCAGATATAACCAGAGAGGAGAAAATGCAGAAATCTCAAGAAATTGTACCCAAGTACCTGTGAGCATTTTCATCACCCTGTTGCAGGATTTTGATTATTGCCGGGGAAAAATATGTCGGATCGCGTGGACTCAATAAATACAGCAGGACTTTCCTTCCATATTTGTTGTTTATAACAGCGGCTAAATTACCATTCAATTCCTAAGCATTGGGGAAAAGACAAAAAATTCTGTTAGCAACAGGTTTTGTTATAATTTCAGCTTGGTTTTGGGTTTTTTTGGGAAGGAAGCCAGCCAGTTCTTTTATCCTTATTTAAATCTTACCTATGACTAAATAAGGCATTATGTCGATACACGGCCTTTCCCCCAAATCATGGACAAGAACTGATTAGCCATATGTATAGATGGAAATAACATCATTACCATTCTTAGCATTTTCTTTTGCTTATACTGCTAAGCATTCCCTCCCCATCACCACACCATCTTTTTTTCCATTTCAAAAGCCATCTTTAGCAACCCTGGCTGCAGATAATAATAAATAATATAAAAGCGTTTCGATAAATATTAAAGGGCAGTGTTGTTTCATTTTGCTGTTCACAAGCCGGCTCATCAAAAAAAAAAAAGAATACATCAGAAGTGCAAAGACTAATATTACCAACTGATAATTCCTCCATTTTTTCATCCCCTTTGTTCAACCATATTGATCAATCCAGCTTGCTGGAATTTTAAGTTTAAATCAGATACTCCAAACTTATGTAGATAGTATTACTAAAAGCATTTCAATAACATGATTAAAGGAGAGACGTGAAAATAGAGGGCAGTTTATTCTACAGTCAAGTTTAGTTTCATTTAACATGAAGGTGATGCAATATTTTCATTCAAAATGACATCTTTTCTTCATAGTTCTGGTAACGAAATATATTGTGGGTGGCGCCTTTTTTCTATCCTTCCTAGTGGTTTTCCTGGGTTTTTTGGGGGTCAACCAAGTGTTGATCCATTGGCTGTGATAGGAATTGATTGACAGGCTTTTCACTTAAGCCTGATATTGTAGGCTGAGAGAGAGCGACTGGCTCAAAGTCATCCTTCTGTTTTCATGCCTGAGCCAGGACTAGAACTGACAGACTCCTGGCTTCTAGCCTTGTGCCTTAGCCATTAGACCAAACTAGCTCTCTAAGATAATGTAACGTAGTGACTATGATAAATTGACTAAGACAAGTTGACTAAGACAAGACCACATCTATGAATCTGATGACACTATGGCCCATTAAATCCAATTTTCAGTAATTTCCCACAATGTTCACATATTACAGCATGCCAAATGCTGTACTTATTTCTGAAAAATAAAAAGGTAGAAAAAAACATCATTTACCCCCATTACTATAAGATGACCTCCTGTTTTGAAGACAAATTATTTAAAAAAAAGAGGGTTTTTTTTAGATATAGTATTGTTCATAGTCCCTTAAATATATTTGCTTACTGCTCTTTTGCAAACACAACAAATTTTAGTCATCCTCTTCATTCATCAAAATCTTTTCGCTTAGGAGTATGTAGGCTTACTCCATTCATTCTTTATTCATGAATGAGCAGAGAAGTCTATATACTCAATACATCACTTGATAAGCCTTTTGTCTCTTGAGTGTGTCCATCACTAAATGAAAACTCTGAAGATTCTTCTCTTGCTTTTACTGCCATCCCATCAAAAATGGAGAAGATATGCGGATATTTAAATTATTTAACTAAAAGAGTAGCCTTGGCTTCCTGTTCTGAACTATTTGATAGTTCTTCCAACTTCCACCATATATGGAACAAGACAGAATTAAACAAAAATCTGAAACAGTTTGGAGGATGGTGAGTTAAGAGTTTTGCCACCCAAATGAGGTAAGATATGAAACTGCCTTTCAAACTGAAGTTACTATTGTAAGCACAAGCACCAACCTGCATAGCCATTATTGCTACATGCATCTTTGTTAATGAAGAAAGTCCCAAAATCCCAAAGCAGGACGAGCAAAATTAGAATCCCGACATAAAGGAATTATCCCTTCACTCAGCTGTAGCAAATCAGACAATAAAGCATAGAGAAGCTGAAAGATGCAAGCTTAAGTTTCAAGTTTAAGGTAATTGCTTTAGGATATAATGATAATAACCACTAAAAGGTCTTTAGGGAATACCAAACATGTTGCTAAACATTTGGACTATATTATACAACTGTTTGAGGCAAAGGAAATATGATGTTAGTCAAATGAAGTTAAAGTCATAAGACTTCAGTCATGGTTCTCTTTCTTCAGTTTACCCAATCTAATCTTTAAACTGGCTATCCTTTAATTTCATTAACACCAATAGGTGCCTCAAAACCCTGTCATCTCACAGCTTCTCCATCAGTGGAAAATTCAAACTCATCAATTTCACCATCGAATCAGGGGAGCATCCGTTTCAATTTTAACTTGGTAGCATCTAGGTTACTCTGCTAAAGTCAGAAAGCTAAGTAGGACCAGATTTGGTTAATATTTGGATGAGAGACCACCAATAAATGCCAAGGGTGTAGGCTAAGAAATCAACCATCATCCTGAGACAATACTTGTACCGTAGCCAAGAAAACAATACAGTTATGTCACCAGAAGCTGAACTTGATTCAATAGTGTCTATATCACTTTTGGCTGGAAAGTTCAAATATGATAATAGCTAAGTGGAGTTCAACAAACAGACTGAGATAGGAATTTAAACACCATTTCAAACTCATACACATTCAAGGCATGCATAGCAACAGGGCTATAAAAAGAAAGCTACAACATGGTGGCTCTGAGCTGATCTAAAAAACTTCTAAAACATCAAAAGTTATTGCCACTTTGACTAAGATGGCCCTTTAAAATGAATTATTAGCCACACACCTGATCTCTCTCTCCCTGCTGACCTACAAACAGTGTTATCTGCTAAGATAGCCTTTTAATTTTAACATTAATATCTATTAAGGTAGAAATTTTTAGCTGCAGAGGTAGACAAACAACTAACTATGGACGGCATAAGGAATGGCCTTGAAGGACAGGAGGAAGAATTGCAACCAAAGCTGCAGTCAGATAAGACGGTCTTGAGCTGGGTCAGGAAATCAGTTTGAGTAAATGTCTCAGACAAGCTCCCCCCATGCAATATGAACATAAAGGGAGAAGCACATTCAGATTTGCAGGATTCTGTTACTAGAGTTATTGCAATAAAAGGAGTCCTGATGTAAATGGCAAGGCTTTCATAGTCTACTCTACCTTGTTGGGCTGACAGTAATAAATAAACCATCACAGGGGGGGAAAAATAGAATGAATTGCTAGCGATTCATCCACTGCATTCTATCACTACAGAGAGAAGTCCACTATATGAAAGGATCCTTGCATGAAAGATCTGCGAAGGCAAAAGAGGAATATGGGAGACATGCTAAGGATTCCCTACCACCAGCATGGTTCATATTTGGTCATTTGGTCACTGGATCTGGATATGAGAGAAGGAAGATGGAAAATGGTCTATGGCAGGGGTATCTAATCTTGGCAATTTTAAGACTTGTGGATTTGAATTCCTAGAATTCCCTAGCCACCCTTGCTGCCTGGGAAATTCTAGGAGCTGAAGTCCACAATTCTTAAAGTTGTCAAGCTTGGAGAGTCCTGTCTATGGAGAGAACATCCTAAGCATTTGTCTCATATTCTTTGTTTGCCTTCAGTCATCTCTTTTTATGTCAAGATATACTGTATAGGAAAGCATACAGCCCCAATGTTTTCATCCAATGCATAACCCTTCACTGGTACACCGATATAAAATTTAAAAATTTCTATAGCAAAAGAGCGAGCATGGATAAATGGAAAAAAAATATTCCTTCATCTAAGTGACCAAGAACTTGGATAATTCATTTTTCATTTTAAACAACAAAATGAATGCAGGTAGTCCTAGACTTACAACAGTTCATTTAATGACTGTTCAAAGATACAAGAGCACTGAATAATGTGACTTAGGACTGTTTTTCAGTTATGATCTTTCCAGCATCCCCATGATCATGTGATCAAAATTCAGATGCTTGGCAACTGGTTCATATTCATGACGGTTACAGTGCCTCAGGGTCATGTGATCACCTTTTGCGACATTCTGACAAGCGAAGTCCATGGGGAAGCCAGATTCACTCAACTAACTTACCAACTGCTGTGATTCACTTAACAACTGTGGCAAGAAAGGTGGTAACATGGAGCAAAACCCACTTAACAAATGTCTCACTAACAACAGAAATTTTGGATTCAGTTGTGGTGGTAAGTTGAGGACTACCTGCAGTGTATCATCTTTGTATAAAACCAGTGAAATTTCCTACATTACTTATATTATTCTGCTAGGTGAATGATTAAAAATGAAGACTGGAAATCGTATTTACTTACAGATATAATCAGTTGTTTCACAAGTTTGGTATCATCAATGCAGTCAAATGCTGCCAGCAAAACCAAATGTGAAAATTCACCCTGAAACAGGAGCCAACAATTACAAGTATAAGACATAAGCCAAAACAATTCTTGAACACTAACTCCTAATTATCCAAAGTAATTTTTCATCTTATTTCTGGTTTTAACCCCTTTTTTGCTAAAATATTTAAACAAGATTCTTCAAAGTCATAAACAATCCAACCCACCAAAATATCAAGCCTCTCAAATATCTTATATAAAGCTAAATTCCAATGCCCAGTTATTTAAAATTAGACAGTGAACTCTGTGAGACTTATTCCTCAGTAAATTTGCAAATGATTCACTTTCTGGATTCTTTTTTTTAAATAAAAATATTAATATGTATCATACTGAACAAATTCTATAGATTTCTTGCCATGGAATTTCTTTCAAGTTTATCAACATTTCTTAAAATTCTTCTTTAAACACATGTATTAATGATATTTACATATATGTAACACAATTACAAACATAATTGTCACTATTCATTTCTTCTGAATTCATATTGGGGTAAAGCAGTATTCCAGAAATGAGATCGTGAGATTGAAACCCTAAATTTACAATGAAAGAAGCGCTGAGTACAAATAGTTTACTTCCAAGTAAGCAATTAGGATTGCACTGTATGCAATTAGAATAGGACACATTAAAAACACTCACTGTAGCTATTTTTTCAACATATGTCTTCATTGTTTTTACAATCACTTTTCTGTCCTAAATAGTGTGAAATGAAAGAATGGTGAGAAGCTTCACACTTTAAAATACATGTAATATGCTATGAAATCAGGCTGCTGACTTTAAAAACAACTATTATCATAATAAAGCAAATGCAATATTTAGGAATCCACATCTGGATTAGAGATAGAATGACATCTACAAGAGCAGTTGGAAACCATCTTTGTACTGTAATATAATTAATTAATCTCTGCTTCTTTAAAACCTCAAATCGTTATACGAAGTGAAATACATATAATGCTTCCACATTCTACTCTATGTCAGTCTGCATATCAGTTATGCAAGCTTGGGTTAAGACTGTAAGGAAATAAATTACTCTTTCCTTCAAACTGCCCAGAACTGTTCAATTAGCAAATAGCATGAGCATTTTTCTTTCTTTCTTTTGTGTTTTTTCCTACTTTTTCTTAATATAACATGTTTAATGGTTTTCTTTATGCTTGCATATTAAAAAAATACTAAAACTTACTTCCATTAAACCAGAGTTTCCCAACCTTAACTCTAAGACATCTAGACTCCAACTTCCAGAATTCCCCAGCTAGCCATGGCTGGCTAGGGAATTCTGGGAGTTGAAGTCCACCAGTCTTAAAAGTCATCAAAGTTGGGACACCCTGCATTAAACAAAATATATAACCATATACATATCTACTGTGAATCAATCTATATCTTCAGATAAGTTGAAGTTGATAGTAGAATGTATCCAACCCCTAAATTAACCACTCAACTAATCCTTTTTGGTGCTTCTCAAAAACTAATCCCAATAAAATGCATGGATGTTTCTCTATTTTAAACAAGTTGTCAAAATACACTGTGTTTTTGATTGCTGCATCTCAGACAACCAGTTCACACCAATCCATAGTGTAAGACTTTCTACACAAATAAGCTCCTTCAGACACAATACCTTGGGAGTCCCATGCCACAAGCAATGCATGGCTACTCTGGCGCCATCATGAGTATGTGCCAAGTAAATGACAGCTTCTCTAATTGCTTCAATCATTTCCTAGAGGCAGAGAAAATTGTTTTAGGGAACAGTTTTAAGAACTCATCATTGTCTCCAATAAATAAACTTATATAATCTTCAATCCATTCTCTCACAATACTGGCAATCAATTTAGGTACTGGGCAATTTGTATTATTTCCTCTATCCCTTAAATAATAGCCCTATTCCTAACCTTGAATCAATGTCTGCTTTCTAAAAGAAAAGTTTAATTTGGTGTGGAATCTGTTACCTCCTAACTTAAAAACTTTTTCAGGCTTCTAGGATCTGCATCACATTTTAGCACATAACAACTAAATTGTATTAACAAAAACATGCATGAAAAAAGAATTTCATTTACATATATGTAACACAATTACAAACATAATTGTCACTATTCATTTCTTCTGAATTCATATTGGGGTAAAGCAGTATTCCAGAAATGAGATCGTGAGATTGAAACCCTAAATTAACCACTCAACTAATCCTTTTTGGTGCTTCTCAAAAACTAATCCCAATAAAATGCATGGATGTTTCTCTATTTTAAACAAGTTGTCAAAATACACTGTGTTTTTGATTGCTGCATCTCAGACAACCAGTTCACACCAATCCATAGTGTAAGACTTTCTACACAAATAAGCTCCTTCAGACACAATACCTTGGGAGTCCCATGCCACAAGCAATGCATGGCTACTCTGGCGCCATCATGAGTATGTGCCAAGTAAATGACAGCTTCTCTAATTGCTTCAATCATTTCCTAGAGACAGAGAAAATTGTTTTAGGGAACAGTTTTAAGAACTCACCATTGTCTCCAGTAAATAAACTTATATAATCTTCAATCCATTCTCTCACAATACTGGCAATCAATTTAGGTACTGGGCAATTTTTATTATTTCCTCTATCCCTTAAATAATAGCCCTATTCCTAACCTTGAATCAATGTCTGCTTTCTAAAAGAAAAGTTTAATTTGGTGTGGAATCTGTTACCTCCTAACTTAAAAACTTTTTCAGGCTTCTAGGATCTGCATCACATTTTAGCACATAACAACTAAGTTGTATTAACAAAAACATGCATGAAAAAAGAATTTCATTTACCGTATATACTCGAATATAAGCCGATCCGAGTATAAGCCGAGGTCCCCAATTTTACCCCAAAAACTGGGGTAAACTGGGGACTCGAGTATAAGCCGAGGGTGGGAAATGAGGCACCTACGGTTGAAACTCTCCTCCCTCAGCTGAGAAGGCTGGCGGCTCCCCGCCCGCCTCTCACTGCACCGGCAGGGCTTCCGTCCGGTAAATGTGAAAAAGAAAAAAACTCGAGTATAAGCCGTATATACTCGAGTATAAGCCGAGGGGCTTTAAAAAAACAAAACTCGAGTATAAGCCGTATATACTCGAGTATAAGCCGAGGGCGTTTTCAGCACAAAAACGTGCTGAAATAAACTTATAATAAAATTTGCCAATATGACAAAGAAAGAAAATCCTTTATGCAATTTAATGTAAGGTGACCGGCTTACGTTTCAATTATAAATGACTAGCTGTGCCAGAAAGCAGAACAAGATATACATCCTATTCAGTAGTGGTTTTCAATTTCGGCTGCTACTGGTTTGCTCATGGGCATGTACACGTGTGCGCAACACTTCTGCACATGCGCAGAAATGTCCAGGCGCCCAGAGTCTCCCGCCACCGCCACTACCAGTTTGCCTGATCTGAGACAAGCTGATAGCAACCCACCATTTATCCTATTGAAAAAAGTACAAAGGAACACTCTGAGGGGCAGTGAGACTGCCAGATCTGACTCAACAAGCAAAGTTGCATAGAATCAAACCAGAATATCTTTGGCTAGACTGGATTATTTCATCGTTGCTGCTATTATTGGAAAGCCCAAGCAGAACAAATAACACTAAGCATCTGGTATGACATTTACCTCTATTTAAGAAAAACATAAGTAATGAATGTAATGACGTAAACATAGTTTAATGAATAAATACTTACAGATCTCTGTTTAGGGACAGCATAAGTAAAAAAGTCCAAAAAAACTTTATGTACCAATGAATGCTTTATTACAGCTTCTCTGTCAGGGGAAATGGAAGACAATAAAGAGAACTTTGTATTTACCTAATGTGAAATATTTGCAATAACACAAATAATGGCATTTGACACATATTTTCATTTGTGGCTGGATCAAGACAGTAGTTTTAGAGGACAAAGGTTCAGCAGGATCTAACCAAGCTGGAAGCAGAAATTGTCTATCCACTTTTTGTTGGGGGGTGGGAAGGGGGGTATTTGTTCTTACTTTTGAGCCATTGGGGTAAGGATCTGTTTCATCTCATCCAAAATGGCTTCTCGCTTTTCAGGCTGAATCTCTAGCACTTTACCCAAGGTTGACTGATCTGCTGTCTGAAAAATGTACAGAACCAAACGATCAGAAAACAAAAGATTTTGACATACTTATCCAAAATTCTCAATTTTAGTCAGCTATGGCTTAATCTGGCACTCTGATTTTGCTGGATTAATTCAAAGAATCTAGGACCTCAGGTAAAAAAGCGGATTTAAGATTGAGAAGATAACTAGGAACTACTACAGACATAAATGTTTCTCTGAAATAAATGTAGTACAAGGGTTCTTGAAACTGAACTCCTGGAAAAGCTTCTATTTAACCTAACCGCAACTTGGATATCACAGAACAAAGTCACTCTGAAATAACTCTCTGAAACAAACTTGAGGATCATATATGATATGTAATCATAGCCTACTTGATCCAATAAATCTTATACCACAATAAGTCTATGAGCCTGAAAGGCATCTATAAAAACACTTGCTGCAAAAAAAATAACATGGTTGTCCCTCAAGAAATTATTAAAGTTATAAAATATTGAAGAATATTGTTCTTGAAGAATATGATAAACCTAACATCACATAAGTAAATAAACATAATGTCACATATGTACCTTCAACAATACCTCATTGTTAATAGCCTTTTATAGAATATATCTATCAAACTTTTCAAACTTCCTTTTAATGTACTTTCTGTTTAGTACTTATTATTTAAAAATATTTACCAATCTTACAAACTTAAGAATTCTGATAAAACAGAATTGTGTAATGGAATTTATCATTTTAAATTAAAACAAAGTTTGAAGTACATTTCAATTATAAGTTTCTATCTTTTTTAATTAAAATTACATATGAATGTTAGCCATCTGCTCACTTGTAACAATTTACAACCCATGCTCTACAAAATAATACTTCTGCCAATATAGATTAGGTTCCAAAATTTTATACCAAGGAGATTAAAATACACAAAAACTTTAAAGCTGTTGAAATCAACTTTCAGAACAAACAACATGTTAAATTCCATGTTTCTGATATGGTCATCCTTGGTTGCATTTGTTTGGATAACTACTATTTTGAATGCATTTATTTTAATGAAGTTAAAGGTTAATTAAATATTAAAAGATTTCCATTTTTTTCACAGCTGCAAAATAAGTTCCATAATTCAGAGATGTGGAATATTTACTGCCCAAATGTGTTTTTTTTTTGGTTTCTTGGGTTCCTAAAAGTTGGTCTTGACTCCTGGTAATTGCAGGGAGTTTTCATGGAAACATTTCCAGGACTGGCTCCCCACTGCCAAAGCCTAAAGAAAAGGGATTGGCCCAAAGTCTTCTACAAGTAGTCCTCCACTTACAACAGTTCATTTAGTGACCGCTCAAAGTTGCAACAGCACTGAAAAAAGCGACTTATGACCATTTTTCACACTTATGACCATTGCAGCATCCCCATGGTTACATGATTTACATTTGGATGCTTGGCAACCAACTCACATTTATGATGGTTGCAGTGTCCAAGAGTCATGTCATCACCTTTTGCAACCTCCTGACAAACAAAGTCCGTGGGGAAACCAGATTCACTTAAGAATCTGGTTTCTTGAAGAAAAAAAAAGTGTTATCAATAATCACCTTATAGACCTGGAATGTATTACCATAAAGCTCCTCCGTCAACATGTTCCGCTGCTCGAGAATGGCTTTATCATTGTAGGCGTATTCCACCACACTGGATGCTTCGGCATGTCGTAACATCTTTTTAACCTCACCTTTAAAGCTTTTGATTATTTCTGCAATTTGTGGCTTTGTTCTATTTCAAAAATAAATTACAGTGGATAAAGAGAAAATAGGGACAAAGGAAAATCAACCAAGGATTTTAACTTAGGAATGAGCCCTAATTAAGACCCCGCCCATTCCGAGGTGCAGGATGTGAGGCGAGGCACAAAGGTAAAAAATAAGCTAGGATGGAGATGTGGGGGTGGAACTATCCTACTTACCAGGCCTCGCACATCCTGATACCTGCATTGTCTTCTTCTGAGGCCGCTTCATCTGCAGCCGCCACTCACAAGCATTGCCCGGGTCTCCGTTCACCTTCAGATGCCTTCTGGCAGGCATCTTAAGGCAAAATGGAGGCTGGGGAGATGTGTGTGAGTGACAAGGGGCCACAGCAGTGGGCTCCTGCCAGGCGGGGCTGTCGGTGCCGCCGCGAAGTGAGTCAATAATTAGAACCCTTCCAAAAGAAGGCCTAGCCAGTTTTTTTGGTTTCTTGGGTTCCTAAAAGTTGGTCTTGACTCCTGGTAATTGCAGGGAGTTTTCATGGAAACATTTCCAGGACTGGCTCCCCACTGCCAAAGCCTAAAGAAAAGGGATTGGCCCAAAGTCTTCTACAAGTAGTCCTCCACTTACAACAGTTCATTTAGTGACCGCTCAAAGTTGCAACAGCACTGAAAAAGTGACTTATGACCATTTTCACACTTATGACCATTTTTTCACACTTATGACCATTGCAGCATCCCCATGGTTACATGATTTACATTTGGATGCTTGGCAACCAACTCACATTTATGATGGTTGCAGTGTCCAAGAGTCATGTCATCACCTTTTGCAACCTCCTGACAAACAAAGTCCGTGGGGAAACCAGATTCACTTAGGAATCTGGTTTCTTGAAGAAAAAAAAAGTGTTATCAATAATCACCTTATAGACCTGGAATGTATTACCATAAAGCTCCTCCGTCAACATGTTCCGCTGCTCGAGAATGGCTTTATCATTGTAGGCGTATTCCACCACACTGGATGCTTCGGCATGTCGTAACATCTTTTTAACCTCACCTTTAAAGCTTTTGATTATTTCTGCAATTTGTGGCTTTGTTCTATTTCAAAAATAAATTACAGTGGATAAAGAGAAAATAGGGACAAAGGAAAATCAACCAAGGATTTTAACTTAGGAATGAGCCCTAATTAAGACCCCGCCCATTCCGGGGTGCAGGATGTGAGGCGAGGCACAAAGGTAAAAAATAAGCTAGGATGGGGATGTGGGGGTGGAACTATCCTACTTACCAGGCCTCGCACATCCTGATACCTGCATTGTCTTCTTCTGAGGCCGCTTCATCTGCAGCCGCCACTCACAAGCATTGCCCGGGTCTCCGTTCACCTTCAGATGCCTTCCGGCAGGCATCTTAAGGCAAAATGGAGGCTGGGGAGATGCGTGTGAGTGACAAGGGGCCACAGCAGTGGGCTCCTGCCAGGCGGGGCTGTTGGTGCCGCCGTGAGGTGAGTCAATAATTAGAACCCTTCCAAAAGAAGGCCTAGCCAGTTTTTTTTCAATTGCTGGGATATCTAGTTGAATTAGGCATATTTTGTGATTTTTTTTTACATTTACTATTTTGGGACTCTTTTTGAAAAATGAAGACCCAATCATACTGAGACCCGCTTCTCTACTCTTTCAGTTATTAATCTGTTTCATGGTTTAAAATGATTTTTTTCAAAAGCTTGAATAATCCTGTTTAGAAAAGCCCTTCTCTTGTGTAATTTTTAGAGAGCTTTTGTACAGCAAAGGGATAGAAATAATTATCTTTATATATTCCGCTCATTGTTCTAAAGAAAGTGTTTCAGAACCCATTTTTTAATTTTTCCAATTCAAACAAAACAGGAGGAAAAGAATCACTGTCACTCTTTAGTCAAATATGAGGCTATGCAGGAATGAAGTATATGGATGCACTGAATACTTACCCATACATGAGAAGTTTCTTCACAATGTTCCTGGAATACTTGGATTTACTTAATTCTGTGAAGCTTTCTGTGGGACAGAAAACCATAGTGAGAGACTGACCCCATAAAGTATTCTAAAGGCCAACACGGACTCTTTGAGGAAGTGTTACCTTTTAATTCTTCAAATACTTCTTGCCTTTGTTCTTCAGTGCCAAACTGAATGTAACACTGAATAACACGTGTGGAATCATGAGCAAATGCCATCTGAGGAGAGAGAAACTTATCATGTCATTTAGGTAGCATTTTATTTGGTGGATCTTTTTACTTTATAAATATTTAGCAATAATGTAAATAGATTATTACTATAGGTGGTGGAGTTACAAAGAAATACAATAACACATGATCCAAAAACAAAATGTAGTTTTAGAGGACAAAGGTTCAGCAGGATCTAACCAAGCTGGAAGCAGAAATTGTCTATCCACTTTTTGTTGGGGGGTGGGGAGGGGGGTATTTGTTCTTACTTTTGAGCCATTGGGGTAAGGATCTGTTTCATCTCATCCAAAATGGCTTCTCGCTTTTCAGGCTGAATCTCTAGCACTTTACCCAAGGTTGACTGATCTGCTGTCTGAAACAAGACAGAAAAATGTACAGAACCAAACGATCAGAAAACAAAAGATTTTGACATACTTATCCAAAATTCTCAATTTTAGTCAGCTATGGCTTAATCTGGCACTCTGATTTTGCTGGATTAATTCAAAGAATCTAGGACCTCAGGGAAAAAAGCGGATTTAAGATTGAGAAGATAACTAGGAACTACTACAGACATAAATGTTTTTCTGAAATAAATGTAATATAAGGGTTCTTGAAACTGAACTCCTGGAAAAGCTTCTATTTACTATGGAGTACCCATCCTAACGCAACTTGGATATCACAGAACAAAGTCACTCTGAAATGACTCTCTGAAACAAACTTGAGGATCATATATGATATGTAATCATAGCCTACTTGATCCAATAAATCTTATACCACAATAAGTCTATGAGCCTGAAAGGCATCTATAAAAACACTTGCTGCAAAAAAAATATGGTTGTCCCTCAAGAAATTATTAAAGTTATAAAATATTGAAGAATATTGTTCTTGAAGAATATGATAAACCTAACATCACATAAGTAAATAAACATAATGTCACATATGTACCTTCAACAATACCTCATTGTTAATAGCCTTTTATAGAATATATCTATCAAACTTTTCAAACTCCCTTTTAATGTACTTTCTGTTTAGTACTTATTATTTAAAAATATTTACCAATCTTACAAACTTAAGAATTCTGATAAAACAGAATTGTGTAATGGAATTTGTCATTTTAAATTAAAACAAAGTTTGAAGTACATTTCAATTATAAGTTTCTATCTTTTTTAATTAAAATTACATATGAATGTTAGCCATCTGCTCACTTGTAACAATTTACAACCCATGCTCTACAAAATAATACTTCTGCCAATATAGATTAGGTTCCAAAATTTTATACCAAGGAGATTAAAATACACAAAAACTTTAAAGCTGTTGAAATCAACTTTCAGAACAAACAACATGTTAAATTCCATGTTTCTGATATGGTCATCCTTGGTTGCATTTGTTTGGATAACTACTATTTTGAATGCATTTATTTTAATGAAGTTAAAGGTTAATTAAATATTAAAAGATTTCCATTTTTTTCACAGCTGCAAAATAAGTTCCATAATTCAGAGATGTGGAATCTTTACTGCCCAAATGTTGTTGTTTTTTTGGTTTCTTGGGTTCCTAAAAGTTGGTCTTGACTCCTGGTAATTGCAGGGAGTTTTCATGGAAACATTTCCAGGACTGGCTCCCCACTGCCAAAGCCTAAAGAAAAGGGATTGGCCCAAAGTCTTCTACAAGTAGTCCTCCACTTACAACAGTTCATTTAGTGACCGCTCAAAGTTGCAACAGCACTGAAAAAAGTGACTTATGACCATTTTTCACACTTATGACCATTGCAGCATCCCCATGGTTACATGATTTACATTTGGATGCTTGGCAACCAACTCACATTTATGATGGTTGCAGTGTCCAAGAGTCATGTCATCACCTTTTGCAACCTCCTGACAAACAAAGTCCGTGGGGAAACCAGATTCACTTAGGAATCTGGTTTCTTGAAGAAAAAAAAAGTGTTATCAATAATCACCTTATAGACCTGGAATGTATTACCATAAAGCTCCTCCGTCAACATGTTCCGCTGCTCGAGAATGGCTTTATCATTGTAGGCGTATTCCACCACACTGGATGCTTCGGCATGTCGTAACATCTTTTTAACCTCACCTTTAAAGCTTTTGATTATTTCTGCAATTTGTGGCTTTGTTCTATTTCAAAAATAAATTACAGTGGATAAAGAGAAAATAGGGACAAAGGAAAATCAACCAAGGATTTTAACTTAGGAATGAGCCCTAATTAAGACCCCGCCCATTCCGAGGTGCAGGATGTGAGGCGAGGCACAAGGTAAAAATAAGCTAGGATGGAGATGTGGGGGTGGAACTATCCTACTTACCAGGCCTCGCACATCCTGATACCTGCATTGTCTTCTTCTGAGGCCGCTTCATCTGCAGCCGCCACTCACAAGCATTGCCCGGGTCTCCGTTCACCTTCAGATGCCTTCTGGCAGGCATCTTAAGGCAAAATGGAGGCTGGGGAGATGTGTGTGAGTGACAAGGGGCCACAGCAGTGGGCTCCTGCCAGGCGGGGCTGTCGGTGCCGCCGCGAAGTGAGTCAATAATTAGAACCCTTCCAAAAGAAGGCCTAGCCAGTTTTTTTTGGGGGGGTGTCAAAGGAAAAAAACCCACCTTCTTTTTGGAGAACCATGGTACAAACTTGGAATATTAAAAAATTTAATTTACAAAAGAGGCCTGTTATAGTTTTGAGGAATCTCATGAGAAGGAACAAGGAAAAAATGAAAATAAATCAACTTCTATGACTTTATATGAATGGACTAAAATTAAACTTGTTAGAAGTAATAGGAAGGAATGTAAAGTTGGTTTATTTGATCAAGATTAAAATAAATGTTATTTTGGTAACTCTTAATGTTGTTGAGTTATTTAAATGTCTTTGAATTTTAAGACATTTAAAAGTATCAAGGGTAAAAGGCTGCAACAGACAAGAAAGGCAATGATAAATTTGACATTTCATCTTTGATTTTTTACTACTTTTGTGAGGTTGCAAGTAGCTGTCAGTTTATTAAAGATAAAATAATTGGGATTAGTATAATATTTTTAACAATATTTTTAACAATATTTTTAACAATATTTTTAACAATATTTTTAAAACAATATACACAAGCATTTAATTTTCAAATAATGTGAGGACTCTAGAAAGAAAAACTGCTTTGGTTTCAAACAAAATATTCTAACTTTGGACATATCAAAGGATATTTTTAACAATATTTTTAAAACAATATACACAAGCATTTAATTTTCAAATAATGTGAGGACTCTAGAAAGAAAAACTGCTTTGGTTTCAAACAAAATATTCAAAAATTGAAAAATAAACATCAGAAAAACAATATACACAAGCATTTAATTTTCAAATAATGTGAGGACTCTAGAAAGAAAAACTGCTTTGGTTTCAAACAAAATATTCTAACTTTGGACATATCAAAGGATATTTTTAACAATATTTTTAACAATATTTTTAACAATATTTTTAACTCAAGTTAATTTTAATAGTGTTAACAATGATATCAGTCTGCCTGGAGACTATGTATAAAAGAGATTATAGAAGAGGATC